>NC_143476.1:32692444-32995474 GCF_987193195.1 Phasianus colchicus | reverse complement strand
ATTAGGTTATTCATTTCCTTTTTGGTTCAAACCTAATAATTAACACTTTGAAAAAGACATTTTTTCTTGCTTTTTTTTAAATTGATGTTCCTTATCTTTTCTTCCTCATACAACTGAGTACACCCACTGCTATTCCCTGAAGCTAATGCAAGAATTTAAAATTCAAAGCACTGACCGACATGGATTGCTGTTCAAACAACACATCTAAATGTGTTAAACACCTTGATGAGTTACATACTCAAAGTGGGCTAAATCAATGAAATCTAATGTGTGCTTTTTATTTATATTCCTTTTTCTATCCAAACAGTTGTCTTTAAGATAATCCCCCAAACCCAGTCTGATGATTGCTATAGTATTTCTTGTATTTTGCTCACCTGCCTCTGAAAAAGAGAACAAAGTAATAAATTTTGCATGCATGACAAGTGGTCCCTAGAGTTATTCAACACAGAATGTTTACCGTTTGCAATTTACAATTATTTTTTCACATTTGGAAAATATTGAGAATGAATAATATTTTCTCTTTGAATGTACCAAAGGTAAATAAGATTAATTTTATTGTAATTTTGTGTTCTAGTACAGTATGCAATTATTCAGGTTATTGTGACTTTTTTGTTAGGCTGCAAAACTATTGTACAGAAGATAGGGGACCACTGCAGACCTAACTATACAGTGCCTGAAGATTTTCATATGCATCCATTTTCTCTTTTAGCATTTTTCCATTCCAAGTTTGCAAAACATATCTAGTTAACACTGGTAAACATAAGAGAGTGAGCTTTTAGAAAGGAGTTCACTGAGATTAGGGAAAAATAAATTCTGTAGCAAACACGTGATCAGTACAGCATAATTAAATGGATGAGACACTTACCAAATCTGAAATAAATATCATTCCTATTATGGATTCAGCCTGTTCTCCTAGTCTCATCAGTTAAGAAAATCACTGGGAAGTTGGCCTGCTTTTAGCCTTTGAATGGTACATTTGCATGCACCTCTGTCATTACATACTGAGCGTACTCTATGGAATGCTTTTCATCAGTCCTCTGGTTTCTTGTTTTTGTAGTGACACTGAGGTTTTTATTCAGAATGAAGACAAGCAGAAAAATATTAATTCTGGTGGCTTGAATTCTTGTATTATTTCAGGATGTGGTTCTTGTTTGGACAATGCCATAATCACATGGAGCTGGAATAAACAACCAGTTTTTTATCTGTGTGCATTGAAGTTTCAATTTCCTATTTTGTGTTCTTCAGAAATTGTTTAAATAGATGATCAATGATCTTGCTGTCTCAGCTGTAAGCCTTACCATTTTAGATAATCTGCAGGACTTTGCTGAACAGCTGGATTCTTCTTTTTCAGATTTAGGCAAATTTTCATCTGTCTTTCTTTAATATGGCATGAAGTTTTTTGACTAGGAAATGGGAAGGAATTCGTTCTCCAAAGTGAAAGAGTAATAAAGGAAAATGTAATTGCTGTTCTCTTTCTCCATATTCCCACTAAAACTTTTGTCAGATGACAAAGTTACAAAGACTCAATCTACAAAAGCATAAAATCAACCCATGACCTCTATTCAAGATGATGTCATCAAAAGAAAATAGAAAGCCATTGCATCTTATTTCTCCCTGAAAGACTGCAAGAATCTAGTGACAGTGTGAAATCAGAATGCTAGGTAAGGTGTATAGTTGTCCTCCAGAGGGTTTCCAGAGACAGAACTTTTGAGAACTCCCATGTTCTCAAGAAGCCACTGCTGACTGGGATGGCAGCTCCTTTATAAAGGAAGTATTTTACAAGCCACGTATTAAAATGTAGGCTACACTTTTGGTGCCTAACTTGGGACAGTTTCAGTGACATCAAGAGCAGGGTATGGGAACATGATAATTCAGGTTGGTGCATGTTGTCCCACTGAAGCCCTCAGTTTCAACTGTACATGACGCAAATGTTTACACTGCTACTTTAGGTTAATGAAAGCTTACTGATACAACAAAAAATGCTCAAAAATTCTGATGACAGGCAAGCAATACTTACATGCAGCCATGGATAAGTTCTCAAATATAGATTATGTTTGAATTTGTATTTGCTGATGATCAACTACAGTTGTCATTTAGAGAGCACTGTAAGCAATATTTTTTGTTTTATAAGTTAGATGAGGTGCTTTAATGAATCAAAAATGTACCACGGTTATCTGTGGGAAAAAAGCTTTCATCCTCATTCATTCAAATATCTGTGCTTTCACAGCCAGAAGGATCACCTAGTAGGATTGACCAGAATAGTGTGCTGAAAAACAGCTTAGCAGGCGGAGAAGCAATTTATCACTAATCTGTTTCAGGTTTGCCAGAGGTGATCTCTCATTTTGAACTGTACTTGTTGAAATGTGGAGGGGGTGGTGAGTGAAAATGGGCAGGTGAAATTACTGGAAGAGAAAACTGCTTACCAGAAAGCTGGTTTCCTAGGCATAATGTTTTGCAGAGCACCAAGTACTGTTTCAGCATCTGAGTCCTTGTGACTACCAGTGGAAGGAAGATGTCTAAGCAACCATGATTTGCAAGTTTAAAATCCTCTTCTTTTTTGCTGCCAGAAAAGGAAGTTTAATTTCAGCAGAGTGTAATGAGGTCGGTGACAGCTGCTGAGCACGCACCACTCTTCAGAAAAAGGCCACTCTGTACTCTCGTTGTGGAACATTTCAAGCATGCATTTTATCCTGTTTCTTTCCTTGGCTTTTGCAACTGGACAGCTTAGTCATCCTGGTATTAACAGTTCTTGTATTGTGGGCCTTGCTATAAGCTGATTATGTAGATAAATTATTGCTAAACAAGCTATTAATTTAATAAGTGAATTTAAAGAGCAGTGATATTGCACAAGTCTCTGAATGACATTCCTACTCCACAACTGTCACTTTTTGTACTTCAGCTTTCTCCGGCTCCGAGGGATACAAAGCTTGGCCTCAAGGAGGCAGGCACATTGCCCAAGAAGCTCCATATGAGAAACTGATCTGCAATTGCTCTTCCAGGATATTTCAGAAATAGAAGAGCCTTGGCTCTTTCAAGATCTTTAAAAGTTGTTATCAAATAGATGTTTTATGAGCTTGAGTTTCTCAGAGGTAGTTCTGCTCGATCAGCTTTTGAAAAATGTCTCTGGAGCTGAGAAAGCTGAGCATTCAGCTTCTTTACAGCCAAATGAACTGATCTGAATTACTATTTTCAGTGCCTGGATAATGTTTTTGCATACACTGATATTATATTTTCATTCTGCTAGCTAATCTTTGTTTCTTTTATATGCCTGAGACTTGGCACACAACACTACAGCACTAGCTATGAGTAAGCAATGTTATAGGGAAAGATTTGTAGTGCTGCTCAGTCCATGCACAGCACAGCTGGGGAAATAATGCAAAAAGTATGAAAAATTATTGTGGAAAACATGAAGTGTTCTTGTGAGAACTCTCATAAGTGGCTTCTGAAGTGCAAGAAGCTGTACCATATGTGAGGCCGGCAGAGAATGTTTTTTGGGAATACAGTCCTTGGAGGACCTAGTTCTGACAGTTTATCAAAGGCACAAAGCAAGACAAACTGGGAAAGTAAACAGACTGACAGACCTGCTTTTGTCTGGGCAGGTTTGCGACACAATGACCTTGTGTTGTTGCTTCCTGCTATAGATTCAGCAAATGTTCCTTCCCGATCTCTGCTAGTTAAGCACTTTTAGTGCACTTGATTACTCCTCTTTCATCTCACTGCTCATTCCTTTAGATGGGGCAAAGGGGGAAGAGGGGCAGGGAGCAAAAACGTAGGGCTTTGACCTGTAGCTGATGCTGTTCTGCTGTTCTGATGCAAGATTTTTCTTAAACTGCCTTTTTGTGCATTTGCTTCACCAAGATATCGAACCTGTGGCCAGGCCTGGTGAAACATGAGCTTAATCATGAAGATTGGCTGATCTAATGGTGTCTGTGTTCCTATGGATGCAGATAGAAATTTACTGGGATATTTTTGTGTGCTTTGGTTCTTAAATTCCCAGGAGAAGTTTACCTTGCTCAGTCAGTATCTAAAAAAAAATATATATTAGTTCTATAATACCTGCAGTGCTTTAACACTTTCAGGCCTTTTGGTACTCTTTGGTGAGTGGATGTTATAAGAGGAATGGAGAGAGTGAGAGACAAAAGGAAGAGGGGCATTTCCATATTTTCTTCTTTCTGCTCTTAGAGTTGAAGTACAGAATCTGATACACTGAGGTTTGTGGAGCAGTAAGAAACCATTTTCTGTTTGTTTCCTCTGTCAGAAGCTATCTGCAGGCACTGTAATACTTGCCAAAGATGCAGGTAGCCAAAACAACTCTGTGTCACTGATCTAAATCTTCCCTGTGGAAAGAGAAAGGGATTTGTTTTTAAGTTTTTTGATCCATTGGCTTGAATATTAAAACTAATTATAATTAGAAAGTCAGATTTCCAAATGTAGTAAAGTCACTAAAACTTCAAATGTCAGCTTTGGAGGAACGACCAACTGAGTAATGAAAGCCACAAAACATCACTGAACTGCTACTCTGTAATTCTTTTCCTGTTTACCGACCATATAAGCTGATGCTGGGAGCCGTCTGCTGTTCTTCTTTTTCTCTAAAGTGCAGTAGTGAGCTATAAAAGCAATCAAATGAAAGCCCTTAAGGTCTAGTGGGCAATAACTGAAACAAAAGGTACAGTTTTCTTTCAGCACAACCAAGACAACATTTCTTTGATTCAACAGCTGAATGTCCAAGTAAATAAAGGAAGAACATCATCACTTGCGCTTACTTTGGGAGCAATTAATAGCCCTTTGATAACACACTATTTCCTTTTTGTCCGGTTCTTGCATTGCCCTTCCTTTCCTCCTGCTAGTTAAGCACCCTCAGTAGAGTTTCATCTCATACTGTGGGCAGCAGAAATGTCTTTTTTTTTCCAGGTGATTAATTTTTTGAGGTTTTGTATCTTAGGGAGACAAAGGCTACCTTTTTAAAAAGGAGTAAGGACGCTTGTCTCACAGTCCCTTTTACTTTCCTCTGTAACTTACAGTGGGGCTAAAACATCTTCCACATCCTGGATGGAAAATTAAGTTATTTCATTTTGTTCTATTATGCAGTATTTTTTAGCTAGCTAGAAAATATTAGAATATTCCTGTGTATCTTACCAATTAATTAATAGACAAGCAAAGGAGAAAGAAAAGGAAGTTACATCTAATTGAGTTTCTCTAAGCAGAAAATGTTCTGGAAGGTTTATTTTTTTTTTCTTTTCCTTTACTGATGAATGATTTATTATTCTTAAAACCAACAAAACCCATCTTTTGCAATGATGAATAATTAAATTTGTTCTGTAGCCCTCTGTGTATTTGTTTACAGTCCTATCTTACTGCCACATTTAAATATCAATTCCAGACTTTGTTTTTTTAAAATTTTTTAATAAGAGATTTTTCCATAGTTTCTGACAGTTCTGACACTGGCGTGCTGAAGTCTTTGTCACTAGCAAAGATTTAATTCCATGCAACTTAGATTGATTTAATCCTAACATGAGGGTTATTTGCCTCAAGTAGCAGTGGTGTAAAATTCAAAGCTTCTAATTAATTTCATTGTTATCCTGGTCATTTTTAAGGCAGATAGCTCTCAATCGTATTGAATGTATTAAAATCTGTGAATCCTTTGGTTTGTATGTGCCCTCAGGAAGAAAACCGTGAAGCAGCCATGAGCTACATGCTTTTCAGGTTTGTGTATATGTTTTAATAATGGTGGGAGCAGTAGCTCAAAACAGCTTGTGGATTAGTAAGAAAGAACTGCAAGTAAACAATGTTTTGCAGAAGCAAATTAAGCTAGCATATATTCCTGCCAAAATTCAGGAATTGTTCACAGCAGACAAGCCCTCAGGCTGGAACAGGGCATTTGGTAATAGTGTTCCATTTCTCTAGTCTTGTTCTTGTGAATGTCTGAGTTTCTGACCATACTTTTAAAGCCTGTGAACTTCCTTCATTTGAGCAGGAGGGATATAGTTTCCTCACCCTTCAGCAACTCTTACCTTACTTGGAAACATTAAGTCACAGAAGAAATTTTGTTTTTGAAGTTAATGAAGGCCGATGCTGGAATTATAAGAATTACACCCAACACCTGACGTGTTCCACTGAAACCAGTATAAAGATCCATGCTCATTAAGAGAACTGTAGACTGCTCATTGAGTGTGAGGTTATGTAATTCACATATAACACATGCGAGGTATAAAACTCACATAGAACTATATTGTACCCTAACCCAGACTGAATTTTAATCCCTGTACGGTTTAAAGGCTGTGAGTTGGTTTCGAGGTGATTCCTATCCACATTTTTTTGAGTCTGCAACCACCCAGAATTTGAAAAGGTCTGTGTTATAAGAGAGCATCCACATGGTTGCTCCCTCTTTGCTCTTTTATCCTTTCTCTACTTCTATGGCCTTTCTTGTTTGTGGTGGATAGTCTCTGAAGTCTCACAAATTTAATACAGTCAAATGACTAATAGTACAGCACTGCTGAGCCCAGATCACCCACTTTGAGAGCAATACAGAAGGTGGCTCTTCGTCCCTGCCATGCTGTGCTCTTTGAGTCATGGTCTGATTCATCCTGCACCCCCTCAGCAACCCCAGACCTACAGCACATGAGAGACAGAATTCATCTTTTGTTTCTTTTATTTTTCTTAATTATTTATCAGGCATAAAATTACTTGTCTCATTAAACTAATATTTGTAAGCAGATTTGTTTCTTCCCTCAGTCTGTACAGAAGGTCCCTCCTGCTATCACCCTCACTTTGTGTTGTCACTTAACACTGAATCTTTGTGGAGAAGTTAGACACAGAGACTTCCAGTCTGCCTGCTTCTCTCACTATGAGAGCACAAACCTTTGCTGATAGCCTTTATCAAGTTCTAAAAGCTTTCCCAAGCAGCTTGCTGATTTTTTCTTCTGCTTTTTTTTTTTTTTCTTTTTTGTGTGTGTGTGTTAGTTTTGCTGTTTCCTGGATTAGGTCCTAGCCAGCAGCTTTTAACCAAAGCTCTTTCCCAAACACTGTATTTCATCAACGTATTGCAGTGACACTGATTTTGTCTAGTGTTTTTAATATTTCTTTTGTGAAACAAGGCTCAATTCTTGTCTTTATTCCTGACACGTAACATTTAATACCCTTAGGGAGTTAAATAGCTCTCTTAATCAGGTAGAAGGAAGGCTTTTTTAACTTCTGCTGCAGAAAAAAAAACCTGAGTCCTTAAAAGGATTGAATGCTTTAGGGAAATACTGCAGCTGAAGGCATGCATTTGAATACCTGATGATATTGGGTTACTACTGGATGTTATAAATAGCATTTGTTTCACTATCCCTGTGTATTATACCAAACAATGCTTAGATTTCAATTTTGGGGAAGAAAATTGTTGGTTTGGTGGTGGTGTTTTTGTTTAAAGTCAATATTTATGAAATAGGTGGTCTGGAAGGAAGTTGCATGGAAAAGAAGGCCAGATTGGATAACACGGATCACATCACAGTCCTTAAGCTTCTGATGGAGCTGAAAGCTGGCATGCTTTATTTTCCACTGTTGGCACAAATATTAACCTGATTTTTAGAGTATGAGCAGTTGAAATACTGCACCCTGTCCATCCATTTCCCTCACATCTGCTTGTTTTTCACACTGCAGTTTCAGCTTGCAGAGATTACTGCTTTAGAATTAATCAACTGCAGATTTTCAAAACTCAAAACATTGGCAAGGAAACTGGAATGTTTTGATAAGGAATCGATGGTCTTGGAGGTTCTATTTAAATACGTTTTCTGATTTTAGAAAAACTTTGTGCGGTTTTGATATTGTTCTGTTACAGGTTTAGTGCTTTCAAGATAAGGACCATTTTTGTGTTCATCTGTCTGAGAATTTAGTGATGCATTTAGACAAATTTAGAATTTGAGAAGCAACGTATAGTTGCAGACATGCAGTGACAAGCCATGTGCTCACTCACAGGTATTGTTCTTCTTCTGTGGCAATATTAGTATGATCTCCACAGAATTTCTCCATAGATTGTAAGCACTTTTATTTTAAATATTAGCTGGTCAGTCCTTGGAGCGGTGCTCCATATTCAACACTTAAAAAAACATTAAAAGAATAAAAAGACCCTAGATATTTTTGCTTTCTTTTTGAATCAAGATAAGAAGACTGAGAAGTCACAGCAAGTGCCATCATTGTGGGTGAAGCCTGTACCCATTCGGTTCATGTTGTCTGAAAGTCCACAGGGAGGTTGCAAAAGCAACACACAAAATTTGAGCCACCCTTTTTTATGACCATTGTTATTTTATGCCATATTTCACATTATTTCCAAGCTTTAAAGAAATCTATTTTAGGCCGGAGAGAAAGAGTGATGTAAGAAGAGCCAAACAATAAAGAATAAAATTAACACTTCTGAAAATCAATAGGACTTAGTGAAACCAACCTAAGAATATAAAAAAAGCAATTACACTAGTAATATGGTGGAGTTATTGGACGGTAGGCTTTTTGCTCATTCATTTTGTTGCTTACTTAATTTTTTAGAAATTAAGGACACTTTCTATGCACTAGCATAAGCAAGGATATGATACTATCAACTGTTTCCCTTTTCTTTTAGCTACTGTACAAACAGCTAACCAATATGTATAGTGACAGTAAGTCTGATCAGATAGGCACTTTCTGGTTTTATTGAAAGGCAGGTGTAACTCATCCTACCATTTAAAGGCAGTTTTCCTCACAGAAAATGAACAAGCACTCAAGGAAATCCAAACTGGTAGGTCTGAAGTTGAGATCATAGTTTCTGTTGAGCAAAAGTAGACACAAGTAGACACAAGGCTGTCTTGTCTATATGTTGTCCTACTCATTCAGTTCTACATTGTCCTCTGCTGAACCTATCAAGGAACGTGTGAAGCATCAGTTGCAGTGGTGACCATGTTGTCCATACCCACCACATTTGTCTGGAGCTAGGGCTGTCAGATCTGTAGAAGATGACCACAAAGCGTCTTTTACTCCCATTCAGCTGGGAAGA
The DNA here is from genome assembly GCF_987193195.1 of Phasianus colchicus. NCBI lineage: Eukaryota > Metazoa > Chordata > Aves > Galliformes > Phasianidae > Phasianus > Phasianus colchicus. The sequence continues at coordinate 32,986,470 of NC_143476.1, read as the reverse complement.
ATTTGAGGTTGCTATCACAAATCTGAATGTTGGTTTTTTTGGTGAAAAAAAGCTCCTGTGCCAGTACTTTCTATTACTAAGAAGTTTTCATATGAAACATTTTATTCTTTTTATGCTAAGCAGGATCTCTTTGTAGTTCTAGCACTTCCACTTGTCAGGTTTAATATTATGTGCATCAGCATTAGCGATCACATCGGCTGCTGTGTAACTAGTTTTGTCATCAGTGATGGCAACCTTCTTCTCATTTTGCTTAATAGGTTTTATTAGTTGAAACTTATGCAAAAGTATATTACTTCTCAATTTTGTAACAATAAATTGATTTTTAACAAGTTTAAATTTATTTAAAATACCTTAGTTTTATCCTATCAAGCAAAGAGCAGTAGTATGACATTGACTATTCATGCTATCTTTTTGTATTTATTCATCAAATTAAATGTAGTCTTGAGTACCTGATAAATAGAAATACAACTGTTAGAACATTTGGGTCAGACTGAGTAGTTGATTTGATTTTTAAAGTTGTCATCTTGGTAACATAGAACATTTTGATAAATATAGGGTAAATCTCCTTGTTTTATTTATGCTTTCTGGTTTGATCTGATATTTTAGCTTCTGTAAATCAGTGGCTTACAGTGAAGCTGAGAAGTGTGTTAATTCATATCAGCTGAATCCTTTGACCTGAAATCTCCCAAATGTTCTTCAAAAACCAGCAAGAACAAAGAGCCAAGGAAAATTGATAACACATTTTCCAGCAGATTTTAACTTATTTCTAACAGTTCCACTGCTTCTCATGATAGCAAATAAGCAAATGGAGACGTAAGTTCTTCATAGTATTATATAAAAAGTCAGTTTTATGCAGGCAGGCAGGCACATTAACACAGTAGATGTAGCTATTTGTTCACTCTCTTTTTCTGCTGAAGTGTTATATTCCTTTGATCATTGCCCTAGAAAGCATTATTAATATTTATTTTCTCCACTTTGTGAGCCCCTTGAAAAAAAAATTGGGAAAAAAAAACACCTAAGAAAGAGTCAATGTCTGTGATTTTACTTGACTTCTTAGTGCAGGCTTTCTCTCCATCAAGTACATTGAATTTCAAGATTGTGTGGATTATCCCAATCTTTAATGTAAAGTGCTTAAATTCTAAGTCTGCGTTAGGACGGGTTTTTAGAAGTCCTGTATAGGCCACTATGCAACACTTGATTGCTAACAGAATTTTTTCTGGTTTGTCATAAGAATTTGAATACTGTGAAATGGAAAGATAATATATTGTAAAGGATTAAAGGGGGAATAAAACAACCCAGGTATTCTATTATCTTTATTGGCTTAAGTCGATGTCACTTACTGTCTTTGAGAGTCATTTTCATCCTGCAAAGACCAAATTGTGATTTTTCACTATATGCTGGCATCCAGAGGCATAAAAATATTATTTCATAGAAATTGCTAGGATTTTTCTGTTTGTTCATTCTTGTTTTCTTTATTTTCTATTATTGATGTGTTTTAAATTTACCTTTTTGTACAGTAGGAATTTTCAGTCATACTTTCCAGGATCATTAACTTTGTATTTATTGTGGTACCTTTGGGACTGAAATGAGTGACAGCTCATAAAATTTGGAGGTGTTGGAAACCTGTTTAGAAGGCTGAAAAAACATGAATTGCTTGATTTGAGTAATATTTGTAGAATACAAAGATTACATTTTCAAGCTGTCTTTTCTGATGCAATGTGTAGGACACTCATGATTTTCTTTTTGTTTTGCAGCAGAACCATCTTTAGCTCTTAAAATAACTAATGCAAATGGTAGAAGGGGTATCAGCTGCAGTCTATTTCCAGGGGAAACAAACAAGCAACAACAAGAAAAAAAAAAAAATGCAAAGGAAAAAATCAAGAAACAAAACCACAAAAACCACCCTCCCTAGTGGAAGGTTCTTTTCTCATTATTTTGAAGCAAGCAATTGTTCCCTATCTCAATTCTACAACTTCATTTTTCCTTTTGTGATTTATTTGCTTGTTTTTCCTACAAGATACTAAGTAAAGAGAAACTTTGTTCACCTACTTATCCTTGGTCACTTGGTTAAATGTATTTTTTACAATGTGAGTACTTCACTCCACTCACTCATTTCGTGTGGGTGTAACACGTGTTTGGACCTTGTGTAGGCTGTTCTTTCACTCCAGGAGGCACAATGTTGTTTTATGAAGTAGAAGAAAGACAGTGTTTGTACGGGAAGCTCTTGGCTGCCTATTTGCACCCACCATACCACTGCTGTGTCGACTACCAATTTGGTGGTATTCCTCCACCATCATGTCACTTCTAGCCAGCCTGTGAGGTGGTTCTTTGTTTTAGTCTCATCTTCATTTAAAATGTATTTCCATTCTGCCGTTAGTTTCTCAAGTATCACGGAATGCCAAATGCAATAGAAAACATGCTGCTGATATAAATCTCTGCAGCAAAGAATCATGGCTAGCTATGTTAAAATTTCAGCATATGCAACCAAATGTGCATTTCATGAAGTTTGTCTCCCACTTTAATGTCAAAAGAAGCAGCTCACATGACAGAGAACCATGACAGAGATCTTCTGAAAGCCCACTTGCCTCAACTGAGTGTGTTGATGAGTGCTGAGAGGATTTCTGTTGTTATTTTTGTTGTTGTTGTTTTTAAAGTGGGTTCATGGAGAGGCTAGGCATTTGACAATAAACATGTTCTCTCACCTAGCCATCTGAAGTGTATTCTGCAGGATAGATCAAAACTGTTTGCTCACGGAGTCTTTATAGTGTAATTCTGTGCAAATATCCACCTTTATTTTGTATTAGTAATAACAGAGGCTTCAAAGGTGAAAGGGCCTAGCATTTATTTGAAAGAAAAGTCTAATGATGTTTTCTTTGTTACAAATCTATATATATGAGTGTGTTCCTAAGTGGAAAAAAAAAAAAAACAACAAGTAATTTATATTTTGCTCTTAAAAATTTAGAGCTGAGATTTCTGAAGCAGGATGACATACCCTGAACTAACTTTCATTTTACTACTTTTAAACTGTTTGAAGAGTCTCTTCTGCTAGAAAAGACTACAAAATTTATGTAAATATCATACTGTTCTAGTATTCACTGTGCAGTACTCTCTAAACACCCTGTCAACATTCTTCAGACTGAACTGGTCTCCTGGGATGCTTTCTTCTATTGTTTTCTCAGACTTCAATTGGACTCCTTGGTGTAGTAGTAATTACACCTGCAAATGAACATTTGCAAAACATTGGTCTTGGATTAAGATGCATACAAAGAGATACAGACTACCACACAGGAGAGACAGATGAGAGTGAGGATACAGTTCTTCTGTCCCTTCTTTTTCTGCTCACCTCCGTTGTGTTTGTTCCTAGCCATCTTGCCTTCAGCATTAGAGTAAGGCCTTCAGTTTTGGATACTCAATCTATCATTTTATTTAATTTAATATCTTAAATTCCAGTTATATTGTATTATGTTGTGTTATCCCACATTCTGCTATCATTCTCCCTTAGCTCGTTGCCTGTTTTGTTTTCAGGCCCATCTCCCTCCCTTTTACCTTTTCCCCTTTCACCTTTCCCGGGGTGTGGGTCTATGAGTCTCCCCAACACATTGGTCACAAAACTGGGTCAAACTAGCCTGTAAACCATTGGGCAATAAACATTAATAAGAGAGTTTGCTGTTTTATTGTTTTATGTCACAGACAGAACAGTGCCTTTTGGAATTACACTGTATTTTAAGACCCATACTGCCAGGTCACAATACAAAAAGACATCGCATTAACTCCATGTAAATTTCATAATTATTCACACTGTTAGGGAAAAAAAGATCTGTTACCTTATTATTACTTTTACAATATTTTAGAACAAATTTAGAAATATATTCCTACTGTTTTTTCTACTCACTGCATTAAAAAATAGGAAAATTTGTATTTCCTTTATGCTAGTAAGAAAGTCACACTTTTTTTTTTCTTTTTTTTTTTTCTTTTCTTTTTTTTTTTTTTTTTTTTTTTGGTCTATTTTTTTGTGCATTAAGGTACCACTGTAATAAATTTGTCATATTGTCAAGACATCATAATATAGAGAGGGTGAACTTTTTTAACCACCACATACTCATAGAATCTTAGAATCATAAAGGTTGGAAAGGACCTCTAAGATCATCCAGTCCAATCACCAACCCATCCCCGCAGTGTCCAGTAAACCACATCTCTCAGTGCCACATCTACACATTTTTTGAACACCTCCAGAGAGACTGACACTTCTCTGGACAGACCCTTCCAATGCTTTACCACTCTTGTGGAGAATAAATTTTCCTAATTTCCAAACTGAACCTCCCCTGGTGCAGCTTGAGGCCATTACCTTTCCTCCTACCATTGTTGCCTAAGAGAAGAGGCTGATCCCCACCTTACTACAACCTCCTTTCAGTGAATTGTAGTGAGAAATAAGGTATTTCCTGAACCTCCCCTTCTTCAAACCAAACAATCACAGTTTCCTCAGACGTTTCTCATAAAAAGTGCTTCAGACACTTCAAAAGCTTTATTGCCCTTTGTAGCTTGAGCAGTGTACTATTGCAGCCTGGAAAGCCAACTGTATGCTGCGCTGCATCAAAAGTAGCATGGCCAGGTAGACAGAGGTGATTCTGCTTCTCTGTTCTGTGCTGACAAGGCCTCACCTGGAGTACTGTGTCCAGATGGGGAGTTCTCAGTACGGGAGAGACATGGACCTGTTGGAGCACATCCAGAGGAGGGCCACAGAAATGACTTGTGGGATGGAACCTCTCCTACCAGGACAGACTGAGAGAGCTGGGGCTGTTCACCCTGGAGAAGAGAAGGCTCCAGGGAGACTTGAGAGTAACCTTTCAGTATCTAAAAGGTAGCTGTAAGAAAGGAGGGAGCAGACTCCTTAGCGAGGTCTAGTGTGATAGGACAAGAGGAAATGGTTTCAGAGTAAAAGAGGGGAGATGCCTGATGAGGCACAGGCACAGGTTGCCAAGAGAGGTGATTGTTGTTCTGTCTCTGTAGACATTCAAGGTCAGGCTAGATGGGGTTCTGACCAACATGATCAAGCTGTGGGTGTCCGTGTTCATTGCAGGGGAGTTGGACTAGATGACCTTTAAAAGGTCCCTTCTAGTTCAAACAATTCTATAATTCTAACTTTATATCTGTGGACATCAAGATGAGAACAGCAGCACAATATTGTTACCAAGTAGAAAATAATTTTTAAATCAGATTTGATGTAATCCACTTTTAATTTGTAAATTGATCAGAAAAAAATGGCAATACTGTAAAGAGATTTTGATAGGACACAGAATGGAGCTCACACAATTTTTAAGTCTATGGCAAATCAGGTAAAACAAAAGATCAATCCGCCTTACGAGGAGTAAGTTCTCAGCAATCTTTGTGTATTCAGTGCAATTTATTAGCACTGTAGTATGATAAACTCAACTCATTACTGTATACCACTAAATAGTAGCTTCATAAAAAAGCTGTGAATTTAAGGCATTTATCTATCAAATATGTAGCACTTTGACTTGTTTCAGATATTGCCAAAGGAAAAAGTGAATTAGACCGTTCTGAATCGCTGATTGATTGACTGATTGATTTATTTATTGCATTATGAAGCTCATCCAGAAAAAAAGCTGTTGAAGACAGAGATACAAGTTGCTTCATCACCCAAAAGCCATATTGCTTTGAAATTTTGAAATCACTATCAGGTCTAAAAATGAAAAAAAAACTGTATTTGCATATCATATCATTAATACAATGTATGATTTATTTTTTTTATTTTTATTTTTTGCAAAGATGAAAAGTATTTGTTTATCAGATGCAATCATTAAAGTATCATTTTCAAAATTCTCATCCATTGCCAAAGATTACTCTCCCACGTCAATACCATTGGACATAGAGTGATGAGGAAAAATTTTAAATGCCTACTAAGTAATGACAGTTAAGTCACACAGCAGAGTTAGTCTCTCTTAGGAGAATTATATTCCCTGATACTGTTACTTTGACCAACCTAAATCAGAGAAAACAATGTTCTGCACCCTGTCATCCAAGTATTATTGAAGTTAGTTTTCCCCTCTTCCCTTCTGTACATTTTTTTGAAGAGAATGGAGTAGGAACACAAATACAAGATAAATCAATAATGACTTAATTCAGAAGAATATTAGGATGTTAGTCATTCCTATATGCATGAAAATTACTCAGGCTTGCAAGCCTTACATTAATGAAATATGAAACTGTGAGTAATGGTGCCACACTGCTTTGTTGTGCTTCCCTTTGTCCCACTTTCTGATTTTATATTCTGTCAAGCAAAAAGATCCAATCACAGTGATCTTACTCTATAATGACTGGGTTGTGCTGTGGCACCTTATGCCATGCCAGAGATACTCTTTTATATGATCATGGTTCAAACCTAAGTCAACCAACCATGTACACATATCGAAACCTATGCTACTTTCTGTTGCTCATTAGGACTGAGAATAACGGGGTGCCTTCTTCTCTGCAGTGTCATTGTGTCATTTTGACATAATCTAAAGAACATACTGATTCAGTCACATCTAATATAAAGCATGTTCAGTTCAAAAAAGAAAGAAATCTTAAGTAAAAATATTTTGAAATTTTCTATAGGGATTTTTTTGTTCTAATGATACCTAAATATCTAAAGATATTGTAATATCTTTATTCCCAGTAATCTGGTTGTTTTTATCTTCATTGATTTTTAAAGGAAAATTTTCGAATTTTAAAATAATGGAGTTATTTTGCAGTCTTAACATCAGTATTTTTTATTTAACATGTGTTTTAAGTGTACCTTAGCACTGATTACCAGATGTTGCCCAGAGAAGTGTTTGTACTGCCCTGCTTGGTTTGGAAGCATCTTATGGACTGCCCACCAGCAGCAGTGTTTTCTTATAGCTTGCAGAGATTTTATTTGCAAAGGTAGAAGCAGAGGAGAAATACATGACTGCACTGGAAATACTTTAAGAGATCAATATGTGGACACTGTTACCACTAAAACTGCAAGGAAAATTTTTGTTTTTAAATTAAAAAAAAAAAAACAAAAACTGATTTATGTTGATAGCAGTGGTTTCAAACAAGATCTCAGACAACTCTGTAGGAATAAAGTACTGCAGTGTTTGATGAGAAAGTCCAGTATTGATTCAGGTCAGTAAAATATTTTTCTTTATCTTTTGAGAGGCCTTACCACATAGATGCTATGAATAAAAGTTTGGCATTTCTAATATGTTGAGGGTAGAAAAAATATACAATTCTTTTTTGTTACAAAAACTCTGTCTTGTTTGCTGTTTGACAATGTATGTGAACAGAGAAAGAGTGAAGTATAATTCTCTGTTTTTCTGAGAGTCAGACTACTGAATAGGTATCATTATGTCTGTGCCTCTTGAGAATAAAGTGCTGCTAAAACTTCTTGGAGTTCTTTTTCACTGTGTAGCCTCCTACTGACAACTGCAGAGAGAGATGTCATCTGGTCTTCTTTAATCCTTTCCTCTTGCTGTGTGCTTTTCCTATCAACTACTCCATAAATATTTTCCTGTAACTGGTACAGCTGATGCGTCATCCCACGCCTTGCTCAGGACCTCATCAGAAATGAGAGGTACAATTGTAATCTACACTAAGAAAGAAGTGACTGAAGAAGACTTGAAGGGAGAAGGCTGGGGCTTCAGACTCAGCATTTTCCTTAATTTAGGAACTTCACAGTCCTTCTGGTTCTTGGATTTCAGTCACATGCTTTGTGCTTCATGACTGATTCGTTTGTTCATTTGGTACCAAAGTTCATCCTTTGTCTTCTATAATTTGAATCTATCTTTATCCCCAATCCACATGTTAGGTTATAATCATATCTAGAAAGTTTTTCTCATAAAAGCATCTTAATTCTGCACATCTCATTACTTGAGAAATCACTGATGTGCTGAAATGGTTCCAATTTCTAGATTTGGCTTAAGAATTCTGTAAGACTTTTGACTATCATTTCACCATGATTAATGAAGTTCACCATCCTAAACATTAAAATTAAACAGGATGATACTTCTCAGACTGGGACAAATCTCCTTTTTTTTGCTAAGTGTATACAGAAGAAACATCTTTAGTAAGGAAGGAGAAAAAGAATACATGCTCAGTGTTCTTGTTTATTTAAAGAGTTTGTTTGGGATATTTCAGAATAAAGCTCTCATACTGTTCTGTATTAAAAGGATAAGGAAGATAGGGATACAGAGCATTATATTTTCCCAGTTAACTGTGTAAGAGGTGCTGACGTAAGTGTGGTCTGGAATTGTGAATGATGTGAACTACTGCATTTCGGACTTGAATGCAGAGCAAGTCAGCAAAAAAAAAAAAAAAAAAAAAAAAAAAGACCCTAACTCTGATGATATTTCAAAACAATAAAATTTACAGAGATTGATGAAAAAAAGACTTTTGTCTGTGACAAGAAAGATTAGCTGAAAAATCATTTATCCTGTTTTTTGTTTTTTGTTTTTTTTCCTAGTCCATCTATCACATTTCTAGATAATATTAGTTTCATTCTGAAGGTCTTCAAAACTATGTTTTGCTTCTTGGAGGGAACACTAGTAACTTTTTGTTTTAAGGGGAAGCATAAACTTGCCTGTGGGTCAGTGTTTAAGTGTTATACAATATGGCTTTAAACTTTTCCTGCAATTAATGCCTAATCCAAAACACCAAAGTACATTATCAATTTTATACTTAAATGTAGCATATTTTCAACAGGCCTATTCACCTACTTAAAATTAAGCATCTGCTTAAGTGCATTGTTGAATCAGAGCCAGAGTCGTTATGACGAAGCAAAAAGCTGCAGAAACTGTCTAACAGATAATATTCATATTTCTTGGATTAAAATGTTCATTTCAAGAAGAGGAAGAGCTTAAATATCAGCTAGCTTCAGGCACAGGTAAAACAGGCAGCTGCTGAGTGCATGGCTGTTGGAACCTGCAGCCTGCTTGCTTTTCCTAGGAGGAGCTGGTGGCACTGATGATTCCAGCAGCATCTGCAGCTTGGCCAGGTGATTCTCTGTAGTTCTGTGAATGAGAGGACAAGCCACAGGAAGCAGCCATGACAACTGTAGAGGAGGAAGCTGCTGGGGACAGTAAAGTCATTGTTTCCTGATGTGTGGAGCAAAGGGTGCTTAGCAGGACTGGAAAAACTAAAGGAGCAAAGGAAGCAGTAAGTCACAGCTAGTGTACACTTCCCCCGTCTTTCCAGATAATGTTTTTTTCTCTTTTTCAAGAGAAAATTAAAAACTAAAACTTCCATTTGGCAAATCTCCCTGAATTATTTTACTCACATGGTAAGTATTGCCTGTCTAGTATTCTCTGACATTTGGACTTGGTGCTGTTACATTATTATTTTTTCTACATTGGGTTTAAATCACTTCCCTTATGCCAGAGCTCTGTATGTGGCTTGAGAAAATCAGTTAGTGAAGAGGGCCACATTTTCAAGGGGAGAAGACCTTTGTAGCCAGGAAGAAATATAGGCAAGATGGTCCGTATGAAGTGCTTGATGGAGGAAAGGTGTGACACTGTACAACCATAATGTGTGTTACATGACAGTTGAAGTTGCTTGAGATTAAATTTATAAACTGAGATTGAGGACACTCAAGAGCACACATAATAATGTTCAGTGTAGGATAAACCCAGTGAATTGTTGGCTGCTGTGTGTGTGGCATATTCACAGTGACTTGGAGGGAATCAAGAATGGTGTCACATTTCCAAGGCATCTCAACTCCACATGATGACACCAAGACTTCTTCTTTGCTGCCCTTGGCTCATAGTGTATTCTGTTGCCTGCAGCTGTGTTGGCTTTGAGAGCAAGTTGTCAGGTATTGTCCCTCTTTGTATACATTACATGCAAGATTACAATATGATGTCTGACACATTACATTGGCAGTTATGAACATGTCCACTCATGGAGCACATGGGAAGATGAGGATGCACAGCTCCTCCATCTGGTAGATTTCTAATGTAGTGTACATTGCTCTGCAGCACTGGTCAAGTATCCATTATGGAGGAGAGCTGTGTGGTTTGGGCCATGCCATGGAGCTGTGAGAGGCTTTCACATCCAGATTTTGGTGCTGTCTCTAAGAACTTCAGAGGGTGCCTTTGGGTAAATGCAAAGGTTGCACTTACTATAAGTTACTCAGCCAAAATGTTGATGGCAGCAATGTGTAGAGTACAGTGTTGCCCAGTCCACAACATTGTTAGCACATGGAAGCTACCAGATGCAACCTTGAACAGATACTGGCTCAAGGGGAGCTGGAATCACCATGTGAAACCTGTTGGAAGTTGAGCACTTTAACAGAGGGGCATTTGGAAAAGGAGGATTTTGTCAGAGTGAACAGACAGTTGCATTTCTGCTTTTTCTTCAGGTCATATGGTATATTCTCTTCTTGTTCCTCCATTGAGTGAAGCATCTAGTCATCTCCTCTGAGTACCACGGCTTTCTTAGGAAACCCCTAGTTTCAAAGCTAAGTAGGTGTTAAAGTGCGTTTTAATATCAAGAGGTCTTAGCAAAGAGAGGGACAAGGCCATTGTGTTGTAAACAGTGTAGCTATGGAAACTGTGATGGCATGCAGAAAAAATAGGTGGAATGGAGAAGAAAGAAAAAACTGTAATATTTACATCTTAATTTTGATTAGTGACCTTATTTTCTGTATTTGTCTGAATAACATAGAAAGCAAATATAGTTGTTCTGAAAATGCCAGAATATTCCTGTGTTATGTTGCATGCCTTATCCATGAGGTAAAGATGCTTATACCTACAGTTATCTACAGAAAACAGTTGACCTCATGCTCATGTATCCTGAGCTATTTTGCAGATTGCTACAGTTCCCTTCCAGTGCAATGTACGATGTCTAACGATTTGTTAACTTTTCATTTCTTGTCTTTTCTTTAGCGTTAAAACCACAATCCTATTAATTACAAAGAATCTAGGTCTGCATTTTCTTTGCTTTGTAGGGGGAAAAGAATGAAATGTTAGGGAGGGGAGTTTGGTTTTTTTTTTCTTTTTTTTCTTTCCTATAAAATGTTAGTGACCTTTGGCGATTTCCAAAGTATTTCCGTAGGTCTGATGATTAAACTAGACTTTACATCGTTTGTTCCAGTGACACTTACTGCCCTTGTAATAGTGAAGTGTAAGTCAGCACACAGAACCCACTTTTCAAAAATTTATAACTTTGCTGTAGAAAATTTATTTTGAGGTGAAAGTAGGCATATAGGCCTTTTGACTATGAACTAATTATTCTTGAAAAAGAGTGTGGTGGGAGAGATTGGTTACTCATAAGAGCTTACTGTGCAATAAAAGAAAACTAATTTTATTATCTCATTTATCTGTTTATGCTTCTGTAGCTTGAAGTATGAGCAGAAGAAAATAATGGACTTATTCACCTTTCATATCTAAATCCAGATTCAAGGTGCCGCAAGGTCACTGATGTAAATGGATCTGACTTTCTTATCTTAAGTCTTCTGAATATTTCCCATTGTCATCAGACTCTTTGACTAAGAAGTGCAAAACCATTTTGAAGCACGGGGCCCAGCTGGTTCTCTGCTAAAGTACAGGCCTTCCTGGATAAAAACTTTCAAAATTCTTTCCAATCTGTCTCCATTTCTGGATCTTTTAAAACTGCTGCTTGTGGAGACGGCAACAGGTGCTTTTCTCACTATTGGGTTGGTTTTTGTACTTTGCAGTACAAAAAACATGGAGTAGATTACACAGGAAGGGAACACACTGATGCAGACAGCCAACTTGTTACAGCTCCTGCAGTCTCTGCTAAGGAGGCTAAGGAAGGAGCATTTGCAATAAAGTCAGAAGCAGGACAGTAGTTCTCGGATTAATTCTCAAGATTACCAGATTTGTGCCTCCTTTTCTCACAAGAGCTTGAAATTCAGAAAAACACACCCTTTCTAGGTACAGAAGCAAGGTTGTAGTCTGGAGATGTCCTGTCTCTTCTGTGCTGAGCTCTGTTCTTGTCTTCTTTCCTGAGATACCATCATCAGTGGTCTTTTTGGAAGCAGTCAGCTGTTGGAATTGCAGTAATGCTCTTGAGCAGCAAGCTGAACTGTTGAAAATAGATGGTATTTTATATCTAATTGGAAGTGCATGTAGGGTTTTTAATTTTTGCATTCTTGATATTTGAAGGCAAAAGCAAACATTAACTTCTCATGTAGATTGTATTTCCTGCTTTTGTATTACTGATATTTATGTTTGTTTTATGTAACATTCCTAAACTATCTGAATTTTTCAACAGTTTTACTGTGGATGCTGTAATCATCTCAACTAAATGTTTTATAAAAATCTCATGCAAGCTATTTGTGATAATCCTTATCATCTTATTAGTTATCTTCTGTGAATAATTCTACGTAGTTATCTTCTGAGAATATAATTCTAAGTATGAATAATAGTACAGATAAAAAATTGATGTGTTTTTTGTTTATGTAACCATGAGAATACAGGAATTTTTTCCAAAGCTGCCTTGTCATAGTTTAAATACTTCCTGCCAGGAAGCAAAATATGAAGCAATTTTAACACACCATAATGCATGAAGAGAAATATTCAACTTAAAGTGTTGTGTAGGTCTGTATATATTAAAGCAGGTTGAACTTGCACAATTAAGTTAACAAGATTGATGTAGAACAAAGTACTCCATACTACTGAAAGAAACTGTGTCTAGTAAAGTACATCCTTTGTCTTTATGTTTTGTTGATTCACCTTAGATTTCCCTTGTGTTGTGCAGATTATCCTGAATTCATAATAATTCTACATAAATTTTATGAGTATATCTAGCAAGAAGGGGAGTCCTTTGCAAACTTAGTGAGCTGTTTTGTTGTGTTACAGAGGAGGCTAGCGCTCAACATTATAAATAGCAAAAGATATTTGAGTAGAGATACAGCACGTGAATGTCTTCTTGTACTCCTGCTGAGCCTCGGGAGATGAGAGGTGCTTCAGTCAATGAGCAGACAGGGCTGAGGATCGCCTGCTTCTTCAGCTGCTTGAACATCATGGAGTTTGACTGCTCAGGCCTACTCCTGTCGCAGGGAGGCCTTCTCGTCACTGCACCTTGGGGGCTGTAGAGGACAAAGATGATCTTAAATCTGCTTCTCATCCTTGATATTGAATGAGATACAACTGATGTACGGCTTTGTCTTCATGGCAGTTAAGTAACCAGCAGCAGTTCTGGCTTTGGAGACTGTTTATCCAAAGTCTAGACATTTTATATGAGTTTAGGGCCTCCTTCTGTGTTTTATAAAGGAGGCAAATACAGCTTTTTTGATCTGGTGGTGGCATGACGGGTACGTTGGCTGTGTGCTATTCTGCCTAAAAAATCTCCAAAATAAGCAATCTGCTGGCGTTTTATCTGAAACTATGGTTTAGCAAATATGAAACAGGTGTATCAGCCACCACCTGTGGAAAGGAATAGTGGCCATTACACATGACCAGGCAGGTATCACGCAGGAAGTTGTCATCACAAGGTGTGCTTCAGCAAATATAAGCTATTATACAAAGGCATTAGGTTGCTGAATGGAATGGTTTTCTTGCAGTCTTTCAGAAGATTAAGTGCTGCTTTTGTTCTTTGGTCTGAGTTTTGGAGGTGGACATTATTCCAGAAAAAGGTGAAATATGTTAAAACACCTCAAAAAATGCTCCATATTAAGTAGATTTGTTGGAAAAAAATACAAAAGTGAAACTATTACATCCACCTCTCGTCAGTGTGAGATTTGCAGAAAATCTGTCACAATCCTTTCTGAGTCACAAGCTCATAGGGTCAAAAGAAAAAGCCTTGCTAAATGGTGGGGCAGTCCTGAACTATGCCGACTGTGCAGATCCTGACCAAAAAGAATATGTAAACACAAATTTAACCTTCACATCTCTGAATACTTCAATTGACTGAGTTACTGGAGCAGGACCAAGTATGCAGCATTTAGTAAGAACAAACCTCGCTAATCTATTTAATGCCTGCTTTAACAAATTATCTGGGTCAGTTTCCTTCCTTTGCCTCTCCTGTGCTCATTGGCCCCTCAGACATGTGTTTTTGTGATGTCCCCATAAGCCATGAACTGTGAGTCCCCGAGGGCACCGTGTGACACTGGCTCCTTGCTGAGAATAGGTGCCACACCGTATCATCTGCAATAACAGAGCTTGCAGTCTTCCTAATTGCCTGTGGTTTAAGGATGTATATTTTGTATTTCTTTCTGAAACTGTACACACGCAATTCAAATCTGTGAAATACAAAGAAGCACAAGTACAGATTTTTTTTAATGTTTTGACTTTGCCTTTTTTTTTTTTTTTTAACATAATTAGTACCTAAGATGCCTAAACATACTAAATGTCATTTCATTCAGTGCTGAACAATTCCCTGCACTGACACTGTTAGGCAGTCAATAATTCAGTAAGACAGTGTTTATACAGTAAAAATCAGTGTAAAATACATGTGCAAAATTGCAAACTAGATGAAATTTCTGTTTATATGAAATATATATATATATATAAACAACAGATAGAGTTGTTTCAGTTGTATTTTGTGTGCACATAGCACATACATTTGCCCCAGCTCTTTTGCATTCATAGCCTACATGTATTTCCCATTAATGAATTCTGTTTGTAATGTTTTTTTTAGGAAAGCGTTGTGTCCATAACCAATAAATATGTATAAAGTGTGTTGATACGAAGTTTCTATAATGGACCATGTTCCTCATTATAGATAAGAACAGTTAATATTTATATAATACTTTCCATTTTAAAATCAATTTAGATGCATTAATTAGTGCAGGACTATTAAGGGAAAAAATGATCTGAGAGATAGATCCTATGAATGAGAGAAACCTTGGAAGGAAGTCGTGCCAAACGAAACTTAAATGTAACAGCTGACAGCAAATTACACATGAATTTAGCATGCTGATTTGACAGCAATAAAGATCAATTTGATTCTATTCTGAATGAGCAGAGCTCTGCTGTCTCTTGGGATACAGAGGTCTTGTTAGCAGTAAGATATTGACAGCTGGAGAGATGGAGAGAAGGACTTGGGAAAGGTATTTGGAGCCAAGACTTCTAAAGAACGATTTTAGGCTAAATACATACAGGCAGGTTAGAGGACAACAAAAGAAACTTTTGATAATATTTGAAGGGTATCAAAACGAAGCAGAGAATTGAATATGAGAAAAGGGATTAAGAAAGGTGAGTTGAAACGTAAAGAAGCTTTTGAACAATATATTAAGATTCATCAGTTATATCTATTAGCTTGCAAAATAATATTTCTAAAGAAAAAAGAAACTGCATCTCTTATTTCGTTTAGAGCTGTGCTGCAAGAACACAAGTAATGAGGAAGAGTTCTTCTGTAGCAGAAAACAGATGCATTTGTCTCAAGTGCTAATTTCACAGAGTTTATTTGGAATTATGGGTAAATAAATACTACTATTCTAGTACTGTGTTCCAGAAAACAAAAGTAGTTAGAGAAATGAATTAGTGTGAGCATGCAAGAGAACCAGTGCAAGGACTAGCACTATGTAAGGTGATAGATGCAGACACTGAGGTCTCTGGCAAAATTATTTTTAAATTGCTAGGGCATCCTGCCCCCTTCCTTATCGTGCATCTTGTTTTCTTAGAAATAGCTTATATGGATAAAAAGTGTGTTCTCTCCATTACTGTCCTGAGTTGTCTGTCATTCTTCCAATTACACTTCATTGTTTTGGGATTTATTAGGCTGAACAGATCATAAGTTGTGATTTCATTAAGGCTAGCAGGACAACCAGTTCAGATGATGCTCATTTGGATATGTGGTGGCCACATCTGTGTTAAGGAGTAGTTTTTGCTGATATGAGTTCATTTGATTCATTTTGATTTTAAAAATCTTTGGATGCTGTAAAAAGAACTTTACAATATATTCAGTGCATGAGAATATGTGCCTCTTCTACTGTCTGAGCCTGAAATTCTCAAGTAATCGTCATGTATCAGATTTATTGTAAGCAAAGAGTACTGTTGTCTTGTAAGCAAAGGATACAGTTTTCTGAGGCACTGAAAACACTAGTAAACTGAGACTCTCGGGAACTAAAGCACTGCTATTTTTTAGTGAGCCTGGAAACATAGTGAGATAGTGTATAGAGGATGATCCTGTATGCAGAACCTCTCTGTAAACCTACTTGAGATGTGCAGAAGGAAAGAACATGACTTTCTGTGGTGTTTCTCATTCCATTCTAGGAAGGTGGGCTCTGCAATTGTTTGAACTATAATGAAGACAATCATCCTGTCTCTCTTGGCAGTGGCACACAGAGGAGCTATGGGATCTTTTCAGTTTTAAATGTTTTTTAGGAAAGCATTTCATATAATGCATGCATCTTTTGTAAGATCAGCGCAGCTTTTTTACAGTATATTATGAACAGTCTGCTTATACTGTTCAATTTGAGAGCATCTGAGGTTCCAGGCTGAAAAGGTATGTATGTGTGAGTCTGTCTTGCGCTGATAGCTGGCGGAAGATGGGAACTGTGTCTTAGTCCTTATGTTCAGATTCCTGTGTAATTATTTTAAGCCACTGATCAGGTCTATATGCATGGCATACAGTAGAACTTCATGCTTGGGGCTCCTATGAGATCCTACAAAACTACCTTGATGTATGCATCTGTTCACTGAATTTCTTTTCTTTTTTTTTTTTTTTCCCCAATTTCTTTTATATTCTGAAATCATTAGTTACATCCATTGTACTCCCTATTTACCTCAAATGAAAAGAAGTGTGTTTTCTGCATGTTCAGGAGAGTTTCATCGCTTTGTCTTCTCAGATTCTTGGTTTCAGAAGCACCGCTTTCAGTGGGATTATAGTAGCCAGATTAAGGCTAGCAGAATGAGGCTCCATCCAAAGTTCCTTCTTTCTTTCTCAAGTGCAAGAGTTCAGCATGCAGAATTATAGAAAAAGAACATGAAGCCCCTGGGGCAGCTTGAAGTAAGTTCTCTCAGACATATGTTCTGGCCCCCTCCAGAATGATTCTTTTTTCACACTCTGCCCCCAGTCAGAGGGTAAGGACATTGCTTGTTGAGATAACCAGAGGAAGAACCTTATTGGAATTCACAAGGAGTGTTCTTTTGCAATTACAGTCTGATATTGCCTAAATTTCTCCTGGATGCTCAGCTTCACTGGAAAGCTACCACAGATTCTTTATTTCCTAAAGTTCCTTCTATGAAGGCATGAATAGTGGCAACAAAAAGTTCAGCATATTCGTCTGTTTAAATCTCGCTCATGCTAACATGACTGCAAGTCTGTGTTTTGTCTGCTTCCAGTAATTTTAACAATGCACATTCAGATTTCCCAGCAACAGGATGTAGAGAGGATGAGAATAATGAAAACAGTGTTGTTTGCGCTGCTGCATATGCATACACTATATGCATCCCCTAAATTGATTTATTACCTTCATATTTTGCTTTCTGCATTAAATTAAGTCCTTATCTTCTAGTGTGCTTTTTTCCCCCAGTTTAAAATGTTAACAAGAAAATAAATGATTTTATGTAGTTGTGAATTCTTTACACTTGTTTGATAATTTCTAAGACTGTATAGCAATTTTCATTCATCTAATTGTAAAATCCCTTTCACTACCTGGAAAAGATATGCTGTGTGGTTGACTTTCAAATTATTCCAATTTAAGTCTTCAGGGTCAAAAGTTAAACTTTCAAAACTTTTTCTGTGTTTCCTAATACTCCTAAGAAAATGTTTAGTCTTATTACTTGGCTAATTTCCTTGAAACTTTGAGCTATAGAAGGAGGTTTTGTTTAAACAGCTCCAGACCATGCAAGTATTGTGTTAATATGGATGACTTTAAGAGGAGTAAACTGTGTTCCAGTAAAAATATAGCAATAAAATTTGCAACCTACGGTTCTTCTTTGATCACTTAAATTCTTTGGGATTTGATTCCCAGCATTGCAAATTGGGTCACTAATTGATAGTTCATTGTACTGCTGTATAATTCATGTTTTTTGCAAAACCACAGCAAAAGCATGTCTGCCTCCTGGCAAGGGTGAAAGGACCGATTAGGCAACAGGAACTTCGTATCACTGAACTGCTTCTTCATACTGAGCATTTACAGTCTTGGCAGTCCAAAGTCAGAGTTTGTAATCCTGGCTCAGCTGTTCGTGCATCAGCAGTAACTGACTGTAGCATAGAGCACAGTATCAAAGCAGAGAGAAACAAATAGAGGTATTTGACCAAAACCAGAAATAGGGAAAGAAATTAGTGCATTCCTCAGAATTCTTGTAAAATAATTTGGTCAATTTTTTCATGGTAGGTACTAAAAATTAGTGCTTGTGCAGTCTGATGGCTATGAATTTCAGCTGTGTGTGGAGAGCACAGATAGAAAGGAGGCAAAACTCCTCTTTCTTGAACCTATTATGACTGAACTTGTGTCTCTGAGGGTATTTCCTACATCTTGCTGCCTGAGATGTCTTAATCTTGCAAGTGCCATGTGGAAAATGTATATAGGGAAAACTATGCTATTGCCTGAATCAGAGATCCTAATTAGTCTGTGAAATGCATCCCTAAAAAATCAAGTCATAGGAAATGCAACCAATGTGATATTTTTGTGGAAAATTAATGCCAGCTAATCCAACTGAATTTAAAAGGTGACCTGTCTACATTTCAGCTACACTATGCTTAATTAAGAGCCTGAATTTCTTACAATGTCATCATTAAAACAAGCCACTATTTACTAGGCCAAGAAAATAATTTCATTTTTGAAGTATGGGAAATCTGCCACAGACACATTGAAGTATTATTCCATAGAGCTGTAAGTTAAGGAATAGTTTGTAGTTCAAATCAAATCTAGTAAACCCCAGCCTACAACAACTCATCATTGGCTGAGCAAGTGAATGTCATTTTCCAAAATCATTTTTTTTTTCATTTTGGATTATTTTCTGTGCACTATGTGTTGTCAGTGTTCATCTTGATTGAAACCAAAGTACAGTTCTTTCTGTTCTAAAATGAACCACTTGAGATGAAAAATATTATGTGGGAATGAATTGGTAGGATGAATATATGCAAAGATTTTCAACATATTTTTTGTTGAAATAACTATAGTCCTGTTGGAGATTTACTTTAAAGCTATGTTTGTCCAGACTGGAGTATTTGTTCCAATTACTATTTCTTAAATACTACTTTAATATATGAGTATATAAGGAAAGGTATGTCGAATTTTTTATTTCTATTACATTGTCCTAGAAAACTCTCATTAGTGCAGAAGTTCAAGTGACTAATGCACTGAAATGACTGGCTGAAAGTAAAAAACTTGTTTTGGAAATGGCTATTTCCTAAATTGGAGATAATTCTTGGTTATCAGATTATTGTTTACATCTAGGCTCTCTTTAGTGTTCTATCCACACTGAAATGCACTTTCAGCATGTTTGAGAGAAGCTAAAGAGACTGAGAATAAAGACTATCCCATCACAGAAACAAGTAGAATGACTCATCTGTTCACTTCTGTGACAAGATGACTCAAAAACAAATTTAACTTACTAATTCTATTTGTTGTCTAGCAAACATATAAAATCAATGAGTTTCTTGCTTTCACACATTAGACAGCTCCCATTGTACAGTGATGTTAAAGGGAAACAGTAATGGCTTTGTATAACAGGCAGAACGTTTTTAAAAGCTCAGATACAAAGGAGAGTATTATCTGTATTTCATTTTTTGTAAACACCTGTAAACATGCAACAGGATGATGGAAAATGGCTTTAAACTGGAACAAAGTGGATTTGGGCTGGATAAGAAATTCTTTACCATGAGGGTGGTGAGACACTGGAACAGATTGCTCAGCAGTGCTGTGGATGCCTCTCCCTGAAAGCATTCAAGGCTGGATGGGGCTTTGAGCAACCTAGTCTCTCTAGAGGTGTTCCTGTTTATAGCAGGGGGATTGGAATGATCTTACATGATCTTAAAGATCTTTTCCAACCCAAACCATTTTGTGATTCTATGATTCTATGTTACTAGAAATGGCTCGTTGCTGTTGCATTTTTCCAGATGAAATTCTTACTCATCTGAGTAACCCTCACCTCGTGCATGACACAAGGTTGACAGGCTGATGCTGGGTAATGGTAACAACTTCAGTGCTGCATCAAGCAAAATGCATAGAATCGATAAAATAATCCAATTAGATGTGGTTTTTTGTCTGCTTCGTGCAGATCAGGATGAGGTGCAGTATGTTATGATATTCATCAATACTGGATGTAAGATTTATGCTGAACAGTGTAACATACCATTTTATTTTGCAAGCCTGTTTTAATACCTCTTCTCAGAAATTAGGTATTCAAATTTGGGGGAGGCTTGACAACTTTTCTGACAATGTATGTGGTTTAGTCTCTAAACCAGTCCTCTGTGAGGAAGAACAGAGTACCACTTATGACAGGAACATTGCACAACAAATTTCAGGAAGGACTGTAAAGCATGCTAGCCATTTCATGTGTCACCAATAGGAAAAAATGATGTATGTGGACAATACTTACAATCCCAAAACCCTAGTTTCTCAACTTTCCTTAAAATTTCTTTGGTTCTGTATTTAATATGTATCTTGGATTTGGTTGAAAAACAGCCAGAGAACTCCCAACTGTTTACAGATGTAACTGGCTTCAAACACATAGATTATTCCTAGGAAACATCAGCAAGAATATTTCCTTGTGAAATTTACTCAGTAGCCTCCAATTTCAGGTAGCTCAGAATTAGAGGTACTCCTCTTGTGCTGCAAAGAACTGCTGTCACAAAGGGATCAAGTTCAGGAGGTCTGTGAATTGTGGAGTTCTTGTAAGAGGTGGGATATTGCAGGATGTGATGACTGCTGGAGCCCAGAGTCTGCGTGGATAACTGGGCAGTTTCTTACCACGCTGGCTTCAAGATGTGTTGGAAGAGTCTTTCCCAATCTCATGTCTAAGGTTGTTTTATTTATCCCTTAAATTATCAAGTCGTCATTTGGCCTTGCAAAATATTCATTATTGCAGTATGCATTGCTTATTATTGTTTTTTGGTTTTGTTTATTTATTTGATTGTTTTTTTTGTAATAGCAGTCTTACCAACACTTGTCTGTATGATTTTTCCCAGTTTTTCTTTTCAATAGAAATCTCAACAAATGTTCGGGTTAAGGTTGTCATAATCATTGCCGGGTGCGTTCATTCCAGGGTTGGATGGGGTTTTTTTGTACATTTGTCTGGTTGTTTGGTTTGGTTTTGGCTTGGGATTTGTGTTGTTGGTAGTGTTGTTTTTGTTTTGTTTTTTAAGATTCTCTTTCCCATACCTCAAAGAATTAGTATTAATGCATTACCTCAGCAAACAAGTGATTCTGGAACTTGCTTCCTTATTAAGGGAGTTCACATTTGGACAGGGTAGCAATACATCATCTGTTGGATGTTCTGCTAGAATGTGGTGTACATAACCTTTAAAACCTATTCCTGTCACCAAAAGCTGCGTATTCTGTAGCTGGCCTCGATCCAGCTTCTGATTCGGACCCGCACTGGGCTTATGCCAGCCAGCTACTGTTCCCGTCAGAGGCCATCAGAGGCAGTGCTTGGATTTTGCCATTTGGACTGCTGGAAGATGAGGGTGGAAGTAATAAATGAAACACATGGAGAGGCCTGGTGGGAAAATAGGTGTTTTTGGCACTTGTTTGGGACAAGCTGCATAAGGCACTGCAGCTTAGACGCACATATGCAATGTGGCTATTCTAAACTTGTGCCAATAACAACTTGCTTTTACTACATAGAATGATGTCTGTTCTCCTCTCTCCAGCAGCCACCTTCAGGCACCAGTGCGATTTTTGTCCAAACTCTCATTACTTCAAGTGAGCCTTGAGAGACAGATGCATTTCTTTCCCTCACCTGGGTTTGTAACACTTCAGCTTGCACCCTTCGTCCATATTAGAATTGAAGTAGGGATTCAGATCGTGGGGTGGACAGAGTGGGGAACCCTGAAGGCTATTTCCATAGTGAGGGAATACCGGACAAAATCATTTTCTTTTTTTTTTTTTCTCCTTAACGATTCTATCAGCACAGTGGTTCATCAGTTTCACACTTTGTGGAGGTCAGTCAGCCCCATTGAGGCAGGGCAGTATCTCTGAGGGAATTTGAATCACTTAGGGTTTTTTCTTTAAAGAAAATAGTCTTTGACTTCATTATCCCCATTATTGATTAAATTCTAACTCTTTTCCTTGCATTGATCTGAACTATTCAACAAAGACATTTTCACTAGAGTTTCTGTCTGCTCAGCCAGCAATTAAAATTTTAAAACAGCACCTTCGAGGTAAGCATATTCTGTGAGTGGTTTTAAGGAATGGCTAGTTTTATCACACTTTTGTTGTCTAATTTGTGATTACTGACACTTCATAAACACGCAGAACTGCTGAAAATAAATGATTCAGTGTGTAAAAGTAGAAATTATTTTCTGTCCTCTCCTCCCACTCCAAGTTTGATTCAAACTTCAAAAGAATTGTCCTTAGTGTTTATGTTATGCCTTTTTTCATCCCAGTCTCTTGTAAGGGTTTCCCCCTCTCATATTTCTGAAAGGAGTAATACAGAAATCTCACTAGATGTATATTCTTTCATTATTTTCTACTGGGTCTAGTGGCCTTAAGTCTGGGTAGTTTTGATAAGCCTCCAATCCAGGTCCAAGCCTTCTGATCCTTTTCATTTTGATAATACTAGGAACCATTCCAATATGTCTGCAACAAGCAAAATAATATCTTAGAATACAAACTGTGTCTGGAAGCATGGATATTTTTTCTTCCTTGCTTTTTCAACAGCTGTATTTATCAAGTAAGAATTTTATTCTTTGTTCTTGTCTACCAAATCTTTCTTCCGTCTGTTTGTTCACTTCCTGCTATGAAGTAGGTATCAATTAAATGTGCCTAGGTATTAGTAAAGCTTTGTACAGGAAAGAATACAAATGTTTTAAGTCTGGAACAGAATTCATTTCTGTAGCTCTAAGCATCCTTGAGCAGCAAATGATATTGAGCCCAACAGTGGCTTTGTATTTGCTGTGTTCTGCCCCTTATATCCAGGGACATACATGTTTTAATTTATTCCCTAAACAGTCCCCTAGGCTGCAAACTTAAAACATTGCTTTTCTTTTTTTTCTTTCTTTTTTTTTTTGTTGTTGTTGTTGCTATCATTATTATTGTTATCTTGTTGTTATAGGAAAGTTTTAAAGAATAAAAATGTAGCAACCTTCACTACCCAATACTAGTTATTAATACTAGTTCTATACAGATTTCAGGAGGTGTAGCCAAACTATAGATAATGGTATATAAATTTTCTCCATATACCATTATCTATAGGTTGGCCACACATCCTCTTTGCCAGAAAAAAAGCAGAAACAACATAAAGGCATAGATGGCACCTTGATGCTCACAGAGTGGGAACTGGGTGAAACAGTTGTGCCTGCCAAGGTTTTGTATCTCTACCAGACCCCCTTCGTATTGGCTAAGTCCCGTTTGTTGCCCCATGCTGTACTAAAACTTTCATAAAAATTAATGTGCCAGGCACCTGAAAAAAAAGAAAATCTAATTCCCTCAGCATAGAATTAAAACAGTGGAATATTTCCTCCAGTGGCACCAACTTCATGGATCATTATGATTGCTGTCTACTCACTGTAAGCTCCACAAAAAGTTCATCTGCAGATAAGGTTCGCTGTTATTTCCTGGAATATTTGAAGCAAACAGATGAATAATACCCAGCCTCCTTGTGCATCCAGTCATCATTAGCTGTTTTTCACCATCACAAGGAACTTTAGGTGGTAAGCCAAGGCGAAGCTGATGTACAGACCAATCACTCTTTGCTGTTCATGAAGGGCCTCTTGGCTCTGTGGATCTAAATCTTCTGGGGTTTAGATGAATCACACATTAGGAGTTGTACTGTCAGTGTTACTGCATGCATCATACTTGAGTTGTTCATATGAATAGGACATAGATTGCCTTTGATGTTTTTCATAATCACAAAGCTTGTGCTATTTGTAAGTGTGTGTATAGAGTATTAGCATCAGTGCTAGTGTTGCAGGCTAGTCAGAATATTGCCTTGGTGAAAGGGCAATATCAGACTAAACCTAATGACTCCCCATTGTTGTTGTTTTTTTATTATTATTATTTCACTGTATCTTCCACAAAGGAACATTTATCCAGCCTTGGAAAACAGAAGCGGTTGATAAAATTTAAATGAATGCTCTTCATAGACCTCTGAAATTTCTAGCACTCCCTGCCAAGGACCTCAAGGTTGTTGTCATATTTTTTTCACTAGTGATGTCCAGAAGTGCAAGGTGGTTCTCTTCTTGAAAAAATTCTGTGAAATGAGATAAAATTTTATTGATTCATTGTATACTCTTTCAGCATTCTGCAACTAAATGATCTGTTTCCTTGGTCTCATTGCATTCTCAATGGAAATTGGCTTGCAGTCCTTTTCTTCATGAGTAGGAAAGGCGTAAACTCTGAAGAATTACATTAAGTACCAAACTTGACAGTTTGACAGTACCAGGCCTTCACCATAATCACTTTCATCAGTTCTCACCAAGTTTAGAATGAGCTTTTATTACCACTGCCTGAATAGCTCACTGCATTTACCAGTACTGAATATGAAAAGGTAGAATGGATTCCTCTATAGCAGATGGTAGAAAGCTGGTTGATAAATCATTTTTAAACTTCATGTTGGTGATTAAACAACCTCACTTATGAACAAGCTTTCTAGTTTACTTTGTGCTAAGTATCTACATTACATCATGACTTCTGTACAGATCATTGCCAAATATTTTATAATTTCATTAATTTTTATATGCTCTCACAATTTAAGAATGTGAATAAAATCTATTTTTCAGCATCTGTTAATTCCTCTGTTGATTCTCCTGTATACTTTACATTCAGAGAGACATTTGCATGGATGCTGTACCTGACAGAACAAAGCAGAAGCAGTTACATACAAATGTTAGTGTATAAATAACACCATCAAAACATAACCAGGGTGTTATGAGCAGGGTGTGCTTAGGGCTCCCTTCTGGTTTGAGTCACTTGTTTTGAAAGATAAAGAAGAAGGCTATATACTTTGGAATGCTGCCTCACTGATGAATCCAGAGGTTAGTGGTGGGAAAAAAAAAAAGCAAATTGTGGATAGAGATTATGAAAAAAATCCACCAGCCCATGCTGTTCTGGGAGGCTCATACAGGTTTGTTGTGTACAAAGAACTTGTCCAAAGAAAAATAAAGTCAATGGGGAAACTCCCATAGATTCCAGTGGGTTTTAGATAATATATCATGACCACATCTTTTATGACTAGATCTATAATTGTTAGCATGCAGGACTGTATATGCAATACAGTCAATTGCTCTGCTGCATATTGCTGATAATAAAACTCTTGTGAGGAATTGCTGGTGGTTAGGAAGGCCTTGCGCCAGCAGTGTCACAGAGAGAGCAGCAGCACACCTTCCACTGCTGCTGAAGCAACAACAGAGAGGAAATTGTCACCCCTGTGATGTGTCCTCAGAGCAGCAGAGCATTGGTAATTCAATGTGCAAACCTTTAAAAAATGCCAATTAGTTAGCCCAACTCTGCTCTGAGCGAAGCAGATTTTATTAAAAGAAGAGCTAAGCTATCCTTGAGCTGAAAATTTAAGTTTCAGACTGGGTTCTGAAAAATTATTTTGTTTTTTAATGCTTTCTGCCTGCTAAATTTATTGGGAAGCTCTTCAAAAGACATTTTTATTTATTTAAAAAAATTTAGGAAAAAAAAAAACAACACAGCTTTTTAAACCATATGGTCCTCTAAATTGTTTGCATCCGTTTGTATTATCTGTAGTGTTCATTCTGATCACGAGAATTTATGCAAGGGCTGAGGAAGTAATGCACTGTATTCTAGATGGGAACTCTTTCTTTCTTACCCTTACTCTCTCTCTCTCTCTTGTAAAGGCAATGTGATTCAGGCAAAAATAAGTTTCCAAATGTAAAAACTGTCAAAATCTTAATTAGCCAAGGACAGCAATTTCCATATGATGCTGGACTATAAACCTACTATAGATTCTGATTTTTTCTCAGGAAAGAAGGATGGAGGTGTTAGGTGAGAAAGCATACCTGAAAAATGGGCATTACTCATTTATTGTTTCCTGATACTGTGGTGTGGATAATACCAGATGGGTTTCAAATAAGTGTATTACCAATGACTAAAGATACAGCTAGAATTGCATTTTCAGTGATTCATCTGTGTAGCACGCTGGCTTATTTACACAAGCAGCACCTGTTTCACACACACAACATGATTAATCTACTTTGATTGGCATCCACATTCTCCTAATAAAATCCCAGCTGCCCACCCGTACAGTGCTCCCTTTTTCCTTAGTAAGATAAAAAGTCCTTTACAGGACAAAAAGCCGAGCCACCTAAATTTGTCAGCAGCACAGCATCAGCACAATTAGCTGTGTTCTTTACAGGCTACAGTTTTATAAAGCTTATAAAGCTTTATAAAGTTGTCTGAATGCTGGTTTGAACCAGACCAGTACAAGAAAACGTTGCTGGAGCTATTTCAAGTGTACGGTAATGTATCACAAGATATCTGATTTAGGCTATTGACCTGAAACAACTTTGTGGAGAATATCAATCCTATACAGTTAGACTAATATATTAGTTTCAGATCTATTTTGTCACATTTCATTCCCCTGTTTATCTCATTCTGTGTTTTCTGCCGTGTTTTTTCCATTCCTGTGTATTACATGTGAAAATCCTTGAAGGTTTTGGGACTATCTGAAGTGCCTGTGAGCTCTGGGGCCAGTTTGTGACAGAGATATGCTGAATGTTGTCAAATCCATAGAAACACACCATAACTCAGGAAATCTCTGAGATACAATCAGTTGGCAACTGAAAAAGCACTTTGCATGCTTCAAAGAGTGTCTGTTTTTGGCCACTGTTGGAGACAAGATTCTGGGCTAATTTGGTTTGACCTAGGACAGCTGTTCCTACCTTCTAACAGTCTGGCAAATTATCTTTTTCATTATCTTTTTCATATTGGCTGACATGGCCTATTTCTTCATTCCAGGAAGGCATTTATTTTAGTCCAGTTCAGGCCACGGTGACCAGAATGGCAGAATGTTTTTTGCTGTGATGTGTGTGAAATAGAAATTGCAGGTCCGAGTGCCAAGTTAGGCAGGTGCTGGGCAGGCTTGGAGTATGAAATGTAAGGTTATGTCCCAGGTCACAGTGTTGGGGGCTTGGCAGTTTGACACTAGCATTGCGTACTCTCAGGGATGCATCTGTGTATTTGGTTGGTAGTACTGAAGAGCCTGATAGTCTCAGGTGACCTACAATCCTTCTGAGACCCTGCTCCTAATTCAAGGCTGATTGAGCATCTCTAAAAGCCTCGAGTTGGAGAAGAAAAATCTGGCAGATGGATTGATGGAATATAGGCTAGCTGAAACAAACTGGGCCTATATTCATGGAAAAGTAGTAACTGAAAAATTCCATTCAAAATGTAGAGCTGGCTACTGTCTTTCAGCCTGCCATGATCATTAATCCATGTCTTCTGCTGGTTGTCTCAGTTCTTTTCTCATAACTACAATAGGTGGCCTCTTAAAGCAGAGGCATATCTTGAGTGGTCACCATTTTGCATCCCCTCCATTTGACCTCTGTAGACAGATCTTAGCAAGCCCGGCACAGTCATGGCCAATTAGGATGTGCTTTAGCATTAGAAGCAGTTAGATCTCCAGCTCTATCACTGCAACAATAAGGGATGCACAGGTATGCACGAGTGAAATGAGAGTGTCTCTTAATTCAGTTGCAGTATACATGAAAATTGTTCTGCCAGAAAAGGAAATCTTTGAAATTTTAGGGCTAAAAATGCTTTTGTGACTTTGACTAGTTACAGGAAAAAAAAAAAAAAAAAGAAGAAGAAGGAGAAGAAGAAGAAAAAGAAAAAGAAAAAGAAGAAGAAGGAAAAGAAAAGGAAAAAGGAAAAGAAAAAAAAAGAAAAAAAAAAATAACGAGACTTGTTACAAAGAAAAACCCAGTTAACATAAGAATTTTTGTGAAGGAAGCACACAGGGCCAGGCCAGTCCTCTTGGTTAGGTGGGATTTTGTTGTTTTTGGAGGTGGTACAACCCTTCTTTAAAATCTTATAGTCTAGACTCTTTCACAGCATTTATCCATCAAGTAATGACTCGGCTATTTTTTCCATTGTTAAGTGTTCCTGGTAAAGTACTTAGTCCAGATATCACCACCAAGGCAGACCCCAAGAGCTAGAATGGATGGAGACTATTTGGGGTTTCAGAGGAGAAAAATTAACTTTTGAAGAGACCAGAGTGCATGTTTGTTGTCTCTGTCTTACAGCAACCACATCATGGGCTGCAGATGATTCCTGCTTTTTAGAGTAATGATTATATAGATGATATATTTTGGAAGTGGTTTCTTTACTCTGCCAAAAAAATAGACATTTTCATGGATGTCCAGTGTAGCAGGAAATTTTACAAGACATCACTATAGGCAGAGATTTGATCTTAAATATCAAAAGTTTGAACTTCTTTAAGAAAATTGTGAATGAATCCAGGTCTGTGGCTGATAGAGAGCAGGAGGAACACAGGACAGATTGAGTGGGAGTTCTGAGAAAGGAAAAGACAATTCTCATTATGAAAATATTTTTATGTTCAATAGAGACCTATTAGAAACCTTTGGAGGAGGGAGAAAGCCTGATTGTACTTTGTCTGCTCTGCTATAACTGTAAATTGGAACCTGCTCCTAGTTCATTCAATTAATTGCTCATGTATTTTGTAAGAACTCATTGCAGCTCTGTCTTTCTAGGAGCTAATTTTGTCATAGGTTGTATCTAGTTCAAACTGGTTTTCTACAGTAAACTGCTTGAAATAAATGATCCAAAACCTCTTGTGCAGATATGCAGATAATAGGAAATCTAGGCAATAATACCTTTCTGCCAGTGGCCAAGCATATGTGTACAAATTGTTCAGCAGGAAGAAAAAAGATACTTAATTTAGTCATGAGAATGTTTAAAATACAATTTTTAAGATGACATCTGTGTATTCTCTTACACCCTTCAGACAGTTGGATCTTTTTTAGCTGTACCTAGTTATTTTGTAAAGATATCAGACTAAGCAAGTCTAACTTGAAGAGAAGACTTTTCATTGTATGAATGCTGGACTAACCCATTTCTCTGTAAGAATGACCTTATTTAATTTTACTGGTTTATGATATTCTTAAGTTTTCTTATGTGGCGGTCAGTGTAAAGAGTAGGCCCTGGGGAATTGTAAGCTGAGACCATGGTTCAGGAGAGTTTCTAAGCACATGCTTAACTTTAAGCAAGTGTTTAGAAGCTGATGAAGTCAGTGGGATTTAAACAGCTACTTAAAACCTAATACTAGAAAGGAGCGGAGTGGACGTGAAAGATTTCAAGTGCAATTTAGGTTTCATTGTTTCCAAGTTTCCTTTGGTTAAATGCCTTATTTTTGTGATTAGATTCAACACAGTTTTGCAGGCTGTCATGACAGCGGAAATCATCAGCATGGTATTTACAACCAGAGCAAAGAGCCAGCCCATGCTTTGACTGGAAGGATGGGTCCCAGAAATGGAGGCAGGTTTGGGACAGCAGGTGGAGGAGATTGAGAACATGTGTTTCTTTGTGAGAAGCTCATTTGGGGATTCTTATTTGCCCCCTTTGGCCTTTTGTTACTGTTCATGATTACCCGAGGGCAATAGGTAAGAGCAAGGAGAGAAGGCAGTCTTGGAGATTTGACAGTCTGGAAAAGGGTGATGATACAGTTTAGCCATTGCTGGTGTTATATAAATTTTTTTGTGATAAATAGTGCTTAATGACTATGAGAAATGGCTTCTCATGTTTGCCAGAAAAAAATTGCAAAGTACTGGATTTATGAAAGGCCTTGACAAAATTCCTAAACAAACCAAGTTTTCCTTTACTGCATGGAATTGTAGTTATGATTAAGAGATTTGTACTTTTTGCCAGTGAAGGCTGTGGCGCTAGCATGTTGCTCAAGCTGAATACGGTCTAGTTTATTTAAGCAAGAGGGAGTTTAAGTGGAAATGAGCCACAGAAATGTGTGCCACTTGTCTAAAACAAATATAGTTTAGGCTTTTCCTTTCAAGTGACTTCTATTATTGCATTTTTAAGTAGATCTTTGTTAGTAAGCATCTGCAAGTGTGTTTGATTAGACAAAAAGATCCAAGGCCATATTTATCTTCCTAAACTTGAATGTTCTTTTCAAAGAAGGATCTGCACCTATGCCAACAGAAGTTCCTAAAATAGTACTGTCAGAGTTGTTCATTTACATGATGTGTTGTCTGCACGGCCATTTTAGACATTACGCGGGGTTTTCTGGGGATCTTTAGAATTATTATTTTTTTCAGGACTAAATAGATGATAGAGCAGAAAATGAAAATGATTTTGAGAACTCATCCATGCTGATCATCAATATGTCAAAAAGAGAGAGATGGTTATCTTCTTAGCATAGCAGGTTTGTTTGCAGGTTTGTTCTTGCTGCAATAAATGTGTCTGTTTCTACCATAGTTTAGAGATTTCATTTGGCTTTTCTCCTTTTGAAAGATTCCAGAGTGACACCTGAAGAAAAGAACTTGTGTAACTTAAAACAAAATTGTCCTCTTTTTGCTAGTTTGTAGTTCTAGAGAACAAAGAAGGGCACTCACAAGAGCTTAATGTACGGTTTAGCTGTTGTCCTTTTTTCAACTGTTATGCCTTAAGTGTTGTGCACTGCAGGAATTACAGACGTACCTCACTCGGCATGTATATGATGAG
The DNA here is from genome assembly GCF_987193195.1 of Phasianus colchicus. Lineage (NCBI taxonomy): Eukaryota > Metazoa > Chordata > Aves > Galliformes > Phasianidae > Phasianus > Phasianus colchicus. The sequence goes on along the minus strand of NC_143476.1, from coordinate 32,955,713 downwards.
CACAGGTGCAGCTGCAGCTTGGCTTGCAGCCAGAGGAAACTTATTAAAGAACATTGATTCCCTGGCTGAAAGTTAAATTCCTAGTAGCTGCATTGGAAATATTCTTCAATTACAGTATAATTGAACAATCTTACTATTATTATTATTTGTCTGCTGACTTCAACTGTGTCTAGACATCTTGTTTAATATGCTGAATGTGTGAAAATGCCACACATCGAAGGTTCTCTAAGAGGGATGGAGATTATATTCCTTAAGAGAGAAATCTTTATTTTTTTCTATCTGTATTCTTTCTCAAGCATGTTTGCATGTTTCTCTGTCCTCGTTAATTTGTTTTGAGGCCAGCTTCCCATTGGGGAATGATGCTGCCTGAGGCCGCTGATCTCTTCAGATGATTGAAAGTAGCGGAAAAAAGTATATTTTTCAAATTCATCTTTAAAAAGATATGTTTGCATGTAGTTTTCTTGATGCATCCATAAATATAAGATATTTATAATATATTTTATATAATATAATATATTTTATAAAATATTTTCTCCACCTCTACTTCACACCATTTCTTTTACTTTTCATGTCTCAATTTTCCTCTTTTCTGGCAATAGGTGTAGGCAGCCCATGTGATGACCCCCAGGGAAACAGTTTTTCAAGACCAAGGTTTTACGTATTGCCACAAGGTCTTTGAGGTTTCACCCAGGTCTATACACAAAGCTCCTTTTATAATCCTTCTTCATTAATGACTGCTGATGAGTACCTTTCTTCTGTAGACTTTCTGTGAAGACGGAGTTGTCTTCACTCAGACAGCAGACTGCTGATAAATCAAAAATTCCAAGCTTTTCTCAGGGTGGACTAGGCAAATCATCTCCAGAGCAAGAATGTTGTTTTCAGCTTTTGTCCTGTCAGTCAGTGCAGCTGCTCACTAGCATTTAATGTGCATTACCTTTGTTTCACAGTTCATACTATAACGACTACTGATTTTCTGCTTATGTGCTGCTGCTGCCATCTATTTTTATGATACTGAAGAAAGTATACATCAGATTATATCCCATGTTAATATTGTTAATATCTACTCATGAAGCCTTTGTTTTTTTCATTTTAACGACAGGAATGAACCATTTAACCTAACAAAGGAGAGGCATATACACACCAAGTCTTTCAGCCTTTTCCTTAAAACAAGAAGAAAGCTGGGAGAGCTGAAATCTCATTTTAGTAAAATGCCAGCCTTTGATTGGAAATGGTTCTTTGAATTACCAAGAAATATGGAGAAGATAATGTTGTGGGTTAAGGATACAAGTATGGCTCTTAGATTGCTTAATTTTTTTTTAGGAAACTTTCATAGTAGCTATGTTAATTTACCAAAGAGTTGCTCTTTTCCAATCCCATGAGTGTTGCTTGAGAACAAAATCCTCAGTAGAAGCATAACCACAATGTGCTGCACTGATGGCAAGTGAGGTATGCACATTGGCAAACATATCACTGTGCAAGAACCTTTCATCCTTCCAGCAAGAATACCTCAAGATGAGCAATTTTGCTGTGCTGCAGCCTCTGACCTGGTTTTGCTTCAGAGCAGCTACAACTTGTTTGATCCTTTTACCACTAGGAAGTTCTTTTTAACCATGTCATTTGTAGCAGTCACATTAGAGATTATTTCTCCTTCAAACTCCTGCAAAAACATTACCAAGTGGAATTGGCTGTGTATTGTGGCAGGACTGATGTGCTGATTTTCTCTGGGGTCTTTGTGAATTCAGGAACAATTAATCATGTGAAACAAATGGGATTGGTCCATCTGTCCAACTGCAAAAAAAAGGTGTTGCTTTTTCTCCCAAGCTTTGCAAAACCATCATGCTGTTACTGTACTGCTTAGTTAAGTGCTGTGTTGCATGTCTTCTGTTTCTTATGGCTCTTACTCAGCTGTGGAAAGAAATATCAAGTAATGTAACCACTTTCTTCCAAATCTTGGGCCAGAATCTCAGCTGGTGTAAGTCAGCAGAGCTCCACTGACATTATTAGTGCTACAGTGATTCACACCAGCTGTGGATCTGGTCTACTGTCTCAGTTTATGAAGGGCTTGAACTAAATGTCAGGAAATATGAAATGATCTCTTAGAGTCAGCAGTTCTCCAGATGTGTTAATGGAGTTTAAGTTTACCAGAAGGCAAGACTTCAAAAAGTGATCCAACAGAAGAATAAACTTTCAAGAAGAATGCCTTACTTACAGGCTTTTTGGCAATACAGGGCTATACAACTCACTGCAATTTAAAGAAATTAACTATGTTATGCATCAGGGTATGGTAATAAAGCTCCAGTGAGAACCGAGGATGACTGCAAATAATTTCGCAGCACAAAGCAAGCTGTTGGCATGTTGTGAATAACTGCCATGCAAATATGAATCATCCAGTCTTAAAGCCAAAATTAAGTAGCTTATGAACTTCATACAAGGAGTCTAATGCTTCCACTTTGCAAGTGCAGTTGGGTTTATTCATAAGCATGGTATTACAGCTTCTGGAGATCAAATGAGGACCATGTTGTTACAAGAACACAGAAGCTTAATAGTTCTAGCTGTGCAATGTTAAAACCCACTAGCGACTTGGCTTATAGATGGGCTTTCAAGTCTAGTGTTGAAAACAATTAATTTCCCCAATGAGGATGGAATTGTTATTGACATTGCTGTTCTTATGCACTGTCAGGCTTACTTTTCACAATCAGAAAATTCTGCAGTAGGTAAAATCTGAAAGTTAACAAATCTGGGGTTTCAGAACTCTTACCATAATGCCCATATGACATATGGACAGTGAAAAATTCCTAAGCTACTCTAAACATGACCTTCAGTATCTGAAATTTGTGGTGGTATAGAGATCTTTCATGGCCTAATTTGTTTGCTGGTGAGATCACTCAGAATTAATTGATAGGAGTGCTACTGCACTCTATGTGGTTTGCCTTTGTTCTCACTGAAGACGTATCACTTTAAACTAACCCAGAAAGGTAAAAGAAATGCACACTTTCATTAGCTAAATCAAACATCACATCATGTTGAGTTATACTACCTATACTTAAAAAAAAATAGGATAGAAATGAATTGCTCACTGGCAATGAGAACAATACAGAATGATCTGATCCTGCTGACCAGAGGTTGCTGGCTAAATTGCCTGAATCTGGCAGGATTTACTTGTATTTAGTACAAGAGGGTTTTGATGTCATGCCCTCTTTCTCCAGGTGTCACTGCATACTTTGAAACCATGTATTCAGATGTGAACAAAAGAGTTTTGAAGAGTTCATGGACTAACCAAGTTAGATTTTTAGAGAAAGTAATGATCATAACCTAAAAAAAAAAATGGTATGTTGAACTTATAACAGTTTGCAGAACTAGAATGACAGAGTGGTAAGGAAACTCTTCTAAAAACTGGAGAGACTGTAGGAAGGGAAGGCATCCCAGACTCAGTGTTAATGGATTTTTACTGATTCCCAAGGACTACAGAGGGTTCACCTCCAAAAGGAAATAATTCTCCAAGTCCACAGTAGGAAACATTGTAGTGAGAGCTACGAACTTCCAATGGATTGATAAACTTGAAAGGTAAGAAGCTATGAATCAGGTAGTGGCTGAGGTCTTGGGAAAATTAATACATTTGGAAGACTGCAGTATTTTTTAAATTTTCTGTTCCCTGGATCTTTCCTGTAAGAATGGAAATTTGGGAAAACTTGGTTCTGAATCTCTATAAAGCCAGATTACAAAACAGCAATCAAATGTCCTGATTTTACTTAACTATATTGGCAGCTGTGGAGTAGTTGAAGGTTTGAATTAGTCTAGAAATTAAGATAGCTTTTGAATGCCTCATTATACTAAGCCCTCATATGGCAGCATTTCAGTGTAACAGTTTCCATGTCTAGTTCTTCCCATCCTGGTGGATCATGTGTTAGCCTTGGTAATATAAGATTTTTTAACTTCTGTCAGAATTACACCAGTGGAATATACCTGGGCACAAAGCCACCAATCCTCATGAATTTCCAACCAGCATAAAACCTTAAAGTGCAAGCACATCAAGTCTGGGCCCTGCTTCCTATACCAATTCCCTACAGTCTACTGTGAAAAGGTTTAAGAGATTATCTCCCATTTTCAAAGCTGCTAATGATACCACCCTGGAATATCACATCAGTGAGAAATCCAGTAATTAGTAATTCTCCTCCTAAAGCTACAAAACAAGTTTGTCTGTGCAGGATTCAAAGTTTTTTTGTGGATCCAGTCTACGCATATTAATTCATGTAGGGATAGGAGGCTGTCACAAATGTAATCTTCCGTGTTTGTCAGTATGGTTTCTCACTTCCCCTCTGCAGTTTGGTGTTAGGCTTGCACCCTCAACAGAGCTTTGAGATACCTCAGTATGAATCTTCTTAATGCCTCTGTGCCAAATTGATGGACACAGGCTTAGTGCCAGGGTAAAAAATAAAAAGCAGTTAGCTGAGCAATATCTTGTATAGAAACAGTGGAACAGGTCCTCAAGATTTTTTCTGCATTTGTTCTGTTCTCCCCAGCTTGCTGTGTTGATCTGGTGGGTGAAATGATCGTTTTCAGGGTCTTGAAAGTTTTAAGAAAATAACTAAAGGCTTGATATTTATAAACTGAATTTCATCTGTTTGTTTTGCCATTGCCATTTCAGCACATATTTAAGTCTCTTACACATAACACTAAAATCTCAAAACACAGTGTTAAATGGGACCTTGACACTGTGTACACTGGATTTGTTTATATCTGTATCTGTATTTATTTCAGATCTGTTTCTTTGCTTTATATTTCCAGAACAGATCTCTCCTCACAGAAGACAGCAGGCGAGCACTCCCCGGATGTGATGTCTCTTGAAACACTGGAAAACACTTGTGAGCCAGAGGACCTCTTTGATGACATCTAGCTACGTGTTGGCTGAGAAACTGAGAGACTGGTGCTCCACATCATGTTGAGCTATAAAACTAAAAAGCTTTGTTATACACTCAGCTGAAATCTTTACGGTATGTGATGACATATTGCTCTAATCCTCTTGCACTGCCCTTATCCCCATCCTTCACTACACGGCTGCAGATCCCTTGGTTTCCTTAGGCTTTGTTTGTGCCAGCCTTGAAATCAGTTCAGCCTCTATGCAGATCTTTTACCACACTTATGTGGGGAAAAGAGCACGCTCACAACATTTTTACATCATAACAGTCTTTGGCTGCTGACTGTATCCAGGATCAACTGTTTTTCAGATGTCCCCAGAGAATCGTTCAGACAAAAGGAAGACTTAAGGACATCACTGTACTTACCTTACATACTACCACTTTCCTGGGGAGCTCAGTTTAGATATGGTTTAGCTAATTCATTCTTGACTTTAAATGAGATATATATCTTTCAAAAATGAAGTATCCAAAGAAGCTACATTTTTATTTTTATTTGAAGATTCTTTGTAGTATCATACATTACAAAGTACATTCTTGCATTTGCGAATAAAGTTTAAGTCTGAATCTATTTTAAGCTTCTGTAGAAACTCGTAGCCTTTAAAACTGATGTTTTCATATTTCATTATTTTTCCTAATTATTTTTCTAAAACAATAAAATGCTTTCTAGAATGCCCTTGGTTTTGTTTTTATTTGCTTAGATAATCTATGAGAAAGGCACCACTTAGCAAAATGTTGTAATGCATAACCTCTTCCTGACTAGTGTTGATGCATTCATTTAGATTTAAGAATTTAGCAATGTGTGTTTACTTTCAGTGGTTGACAACAAGTAGAACTAAGCACGTACATCAGGTTTCTGCTTTGCAATTTTAAAAGCTCAAATCAATTTTTATTAATTATTATTCTTCTGTCTAAGAAACAAGAATTTTAAACTTGAATAATTCCATGAAATCACCAGGACTGTGCAATATAGTTCCACTTCTGTGTTCTATGGCTTGCAATGAACCCTGGAAACCACTTCATATTTTTAAAATACCAGTTTATTTAGGCCCTGATCCTGCCAAAATTCAATCCTATACTTAACTAAAAAGCACCCATGTCAGTATTTGCAGAATCAAGGACTCATTTAAAAACCTAAATGAGGATTTGGGAATATTAAAATTAAGTATTCTTTTCTGAAAAGCATGGTCATAGCATTTTAAATTCACAGAGGTATTTGGGAGAATGTTATAAATCACACAGTGAAAACCTGAATGGCCAAAATATTTTGCTTTCTACATAGACTTTGTGCCTGAGAAATGACAGGACCACAAAAGGCCTATTCATGCACTCATTCAGAGGTATTGCCTGATTTAAAATCTTCCAGTGCTGATCTGACAATGCTTTCAACAAAAACTTGTATATAGTTGCAATTTTAAGGTGAAAATTTTCCATGACTTAACCTGAAATAGAAGAGCTTGGTTTAATTTTGTCCGCAGCAGGAAATGAAGGTGAATAGAGTTGAACATCCTGCAAAGTTCTGCTTTCAAGAAACTGTTGCTTTCTAATAGTAAAATGTTAACTAAAAAATAGCAAATATTACACTCAGCAGATGCAATAATTCTGTTAGAATACTTATTACTTTATCTTTTCTTTGAGCCATGAATCAGGTATTCTGTGGAAAACATCATGATGGTGGACGTACATTGGACTGAAAACAGACATGCCATCTAGTTAGGGTTGCCAGTTTCCTATCAGCTAAGTCAGTTTGTATACACAAGAACACCCTCTCTCCATCAAGAACCATTTACAACATGTCAGTCTGTGTGAGACTGTGTTAGTAAAAATGCCCCTTTTTGAAGAATTTGTGCAAGAAGCTGTAGCATTTTTGCCAGTGAATTTCCACAGAATCTTAGAATGTCTTTGGCTGGGAGGGAACTCAAAGTCCACCTGTTTCCATCTCCTGCTGTGGGCAGGTTGTCACCCACTAGATCAGGCTGCCCAGGGCCCCATCCAGTCTGACCTTGGATGCCTCTTGGGATGGGGCACCCATGACTCTCAGGGCAGCTGTGCCAGTGCCTCACCACTCTTGGAGTAAAAAATTTTCTCCCAATGGGTGATCTAAATCTCCCCTCTTTTAGTTTAAAGGCATTCCCCCTTGTTCAGTCACTACCTACCCATGTAAAAAGTCAGTAAACCTCTCTCTCTTAGGTTTCCTTTAATTACTGGAAGGCCACAGTGAGGCCTCCCCAGAGCCTTCTCCAGGCTGAACAATACCATTTTCCCCAAACTTTTCTTCATAGAAGAGGTGCTCTAGCCCTCTGATTTGGCCCTCCTCTGGAGCCACTCCAATAATTCCATGTCTTTCTTGTGCTGTGTCCCCAGACCTGGACTCAGTAGTTGTTGTATCCCAGGATACTGGTGGCAAATCTGGCGGAATTATTACATCAGCCAACTGACTGTAGCATTTTCCATTTGTCTTTAGGAGAGATCTTCTTACTATAATGCCAAAATGTGCACATATTAATTGTGAGAAAAGCTGGAATCTCTGCAATTCCTCCATGCTCATGGAGCTCTTGTGGGGTATTTCCAAAGCTTACAGAGCAGAAGGGTTCCCTTGTGAGTCAATAAACAGTACTACTCTTTCTAAATTGAATATAATGTTCACCTTCTTCACAATGTCAAAACATTCACCAGTTTATACTCTTGTGAACCACCATAATTTTTAGGGTCTTATGTACAGAGATATGAGATGGTCACTCGGTTTTGCTTTCTGTGTAGTTGACAATTCCCCAGTGAGTTTTGTAACTGGCATTTCACCTTACTGACTTGCACCTTACTTTTGGAGTTGATTTCTCTAGTTTGTCAAGATGATTTTGAATGCTTATTCTTTCTCAGTTTGTTACTTTTTGGTACTTTGGTACCAGGTTGCTCATAGCAAATGTATTTTTGGTTATCGGTATTCCAAATCATAACATCATGTAGTGCACTGGAAGTTAAAGTGTTAATGCTCCAGTTCCAGGTATCTGTCCCAGAAGAGAAAAAGAACTGCATTCCCCAGAAGACTGTTTGCTGTTTTGTTATCATTTCTGCTCAGGTGGAACAGATATAAGGTCTTGGTAGGTCATCTGACCTCTCTTCTTCGCCAGGCCCTCCTCCCTGCTACTGAACCGAACCGTGCATCTCACCTCAGTGTTATGGTGAGGCCTATCCATCTTTCAGACACACTCTCTCATTATATTTGATTTATTAGCTTCAATTCTAATCATATTGTATTATAATATGTTATCTTGCATTCTGATACCATATTTAGTAAATTAGTTTGTTTCTCTTCAGATTGTTGCTGCTGTTTTTAATTATTTTTGCATCCCATGTTTCCCTTCTCCAGAGGCACAGATTTGCAAAATCCCTCTGCCCCGTTAGTCACAGAACCGGGCAGAACCAGCCTGTAAACTGATGACATGTAGTAAGCTCCCTATTGCTGATATGCACACCATTAATGAAAACACTAAAAGTTTATGATGAAGAGTTTGTGTGTGTCAATTGATTAAAGACTCAACCTGAGCCAGCAATGTGCTCCTCTAGCCCAGAAGGCCAATGGTATTCTGATTTGCATCAAGAGAAGTGTGACCACCAGGTCAAGGGAGGTGATTGTGCCCCTCAACTCAGCTCTTATGAAATCCTGCCTGGAATACTGCATCTGATTCTGGGGCACCCAACACAAGAAGGACATTGAACTGTTGGAGTGGGTTCAGAGGATGGCCATGGATCTTCATGCTCAGAGGACTGGAGCATCTCCCCCACAGGGACAGGCTGAGGGAGTTGAGACTTTTCAGCCTGGAGAAGAGTAGGCTCTGTGGTGAACATATAGTGGCCTTCCAGTACCCAAATGGGGCTCACAGGAAAGCTGGGGAGGGAGTTTTTATATAGGCATGTAGCAACAGGATGAGGTGAAATGGTTTTAAACTGGAAGAGAGCTAATTTAGACAAGATATCAGGAAGAAATTCTTTATTGTGAGGGTGACAAGATACTGGAAGAGGTTGCCCAGTGAGGTTGTGGATGCCCCCTCCTTGGAGGCATTCAAAGCCAGATTGGATGGAGCTGTGAGCAAACAGGTCTAGTGGGAAGAGTCCCTGCCTATAGCAAGGCTGTTGACGTAGTCTACCTAGACTTCAGCAAAGCTTTTGATATGGTCTCTTACAATATTCTTCTGGGGAAACTGGCTGACCATGACCTAGACAGGTATACTCTTCTTTGGATAAGCAGCAGTCTAGAGTTCCGTGCCCAACGGGTAGTGGTTAATGGAGTTAAGTCCAGCTGGCAACCTGTTACAAGTGGTGTCCCCCAGAAGTCAGTACTGAAGCCCATCTTGTTTAATACCTTTATTGATGACATAGATGAAGGGATTGAGTATACCCTCAGTAAGTTTGCAGATGACGCAAAACTGGGAGGTAGTGTTGATCTGCCTGAGGATAGGGAGACCTTTCAGAGGGGTCTAGATAAGCTGGATTGCTGGGCTGAGGTGAATGGGATGAGGTTCAATAAGGCCCAGTGTTGGGTCCTGCACTTTGGCCACAATAACTCCACACAACGCTATAGGCTTGGGGATGAGTGGCTGGATGACTGTGAAGAGGAAAGGGACCTGGGGGTGTTTGTTGATGCTCAGCTGACAGTGCGCACAGGTGGCTGCAAGGGCCAATGGCATCCTGGCCTGCATTAGAAATAGTGTGGCCAGCAGGAGCAGGGAAGTAATCATCCCCCTGTACTCAGCACTGGTGAGGCCGCACCTCAAGTACTGTGTTCAGTTTTGGGCCCCTCACTACAGGAAAGACATTGAGGCCCTGGAGCATGTCCAGAGAAGGGCAACAAAACTGGTGAGGGGTCTGGAGCACAAGTCTTACGAGGAGCAGCTGAAGGAACTGGGATTGTTTAGTCTGGAGAAGAGAAGGCTCAGAGGAGACCTTATTGTTCACTACAATTTCCTGAAGGGAGGCTGTGGTGATGAGGGGTTTGGTGTCTTCTCCCAGGCAACAAACAGGACCTGAGGAAATGGCCACAAATTGTACCAGAGGAGGTTTAGATTAGACATAAGGAAAAACTTTCTCTCAGAGAGTGGTCAGGCACTGGAATGGCCTGCCCTGGGAGGTGGTGGTCACTGTCCCTGGCAGTGTTCAAAAGGTGCCTGGATGAGGAGCTATGAGATATGGTTTAGAGGCTTGTGGTAGCAATGGTAATGGGAGGACAGTTGGACAAGATGATCTTGCAGGTCCAACCTTGCAATTCTGTGATTCTGTGATTCAGGAGGGTTGGAATTACAGGATCTTAAAGTTCCCTTCCAACCCAAACCATTCTATAGTTCTATGATTTATGATATTAAGCCTCATTCCACTATTTTTTTCTGTAGAGTTACTGAATTGAAAATTACTTTGTGAGCATGGTTTTCTAACTCACTTTTTGGATGACCATGTTTTCCAAGGATGCACATGGAACAGCCTGACATAAGATGTCAGTTAATTTCTTCTCCTATTTACAAAATATTTTAGTGATGATGGAAGACGAAATAGAGAAACATGCCCATAAATGGTTTTTCAAGACAGGAAATTAACTACAGTTAAGAAATCCAGATGAAACTTCAAAGGCTGTCCCTAATTAGTACTTCACTTTGAAATTACTCTGAAAATTATTTTCTAGGTGAATGTTTTCTGCAGTTTAAATCTTACTTAAGGGAAAGATAAAATATATAATTGTTTTACAGGAGGGAAAATGTGCTACCTTTCTTTAAAGATTTAGACTCGTCTAGACTTTTATACTTTCAGTGTAAATACTTAAACAGTGAAAAACATAAAAATTTCTTATTTGAGGTCTGGATTTATCCAGTAAATCATCTAGTTCAAAATGATTTACAACATTTTTGTTTTCAAAAAGAGGGAAAAAAGTGTTGTAAAGCAAATCAAAATAAATAAATAAATAAACTGCCTGCTTTCTTGAGGAAGTACTGTTGGGATGAAAATATTATTTTGATTTTGAGATAATTTTTTGGTAATTCAAATCATTTTTTTTAGTTGTCATCTCAAAAGTAGTCACCCATATACATGTGTATGTATGTTAGATATGCTGCTCTTCCTTGCATTTTACGGATAGTGTACAAATGATTGTGTTTATAAGTGCAATTCCCTGGAATATTTAGTACAGTCTACTTTGACATCTTTTGCAGTATGGTTGAACAGATTTGAGGTACCTGAAGGGGACAAAAAAACTTCATTCGCGGGAATTCAGATGCTAAGTTTTTGTTTTTTTTTTTTCTCAGTTTTATTTTTCTTTGTGGAAAAAATAGAATGTTGAAACTGTGAAGTAAGAATGGTAAGAAAACAAGTTAATAAATTCAGACTGCCTAGAGACCAAAGGTAATGTGTTTGAACATTTTCTGAGAAGAACTATGAAAAACCTGCCAGGAGATAGTTATCATACTCAAGGAGGAGCAGCAAGTACAGTCTCCTCATTTTCTGGAAACACTCTTCTTTTTCCACTTGTCTCCAGTAATGCACGAAACATCTCATAGAGATTATTTCCTCTTTTCTGCTAACAATTTTTCTGCTCTTAATTTTATTCCAATTCCCTTCACAAAGTCTGAATTTTCATCAAATCTTTCTCCTAAATTTCCTTTTAGTGATCTGCCATCCTCTGTGTCATTTCTTTTCCATATAATGTTGGACAACATGAGTTTTCGTCCTTCTCTGCAATCATTAAATTATTTCCCAGCTATTATAATTACATTCCAAAGTCAATTTAATTCATAAACTATATTGGTATTAATCTGCTTGTGTAAGGAAAATGAAAGTCAGTCTATTTTTAAAACTGATACAACTGCAAAGGAAAATACCTTTTTCCTTTGAAAAGGTGAGGGAAGATTACTTGTGGAGGACCTAAATATGAGTCTTGATCCCAATCTTATTCAACATTTTCTTTAATGGCATCGACACAGAAAGAATGCACTTCAGTGAAATCCGTTGCTGGGAAGCTTTATGAGAAATGCCTCCTTGGTTTTTGAAGTGATAGCAGCCAACACTTTTAAGTGTCGCATGAAAAAGTATTGCAAGATTGGTAGTTCCTGGTAGGTGTTGTGTCATGGCAATTTGTTTGCTTGTACAAAGTCATGAAAAAATAAAGGCATGCTTGGGAAAAGCTCTGGATAAGCCTAGGGAAGAAAGAGTAACCACATGAGAGATGACAAAAAAAGTGAAAGTGGAAGCACTTTTGTCCCACATATGGCTGGAAAAAGAAATGAGAAATGAACAGAGACAGTTGACTCTATTTAATTCATTCTCTTTGGGAAACAGGATTGCAGTGTTGTCAGACCTTGCATTACCTGCTAATGCAAATGGCCAGAAGGGTTAAGACTCACCAGAAATGGCCTTTTTTTGACAGAATTCTCAGGTCTTGTCAAGCTGGTATAACAGCCTCCTGAATTAGTTGTTCATTAATGCCCTAGAGAAAAAGGTTGAACATACTGTTGTCGGGGTATTTCCTGAGAAGGAAAAATAGCTCTGCTTTTTTGTTGTTTTTGTTTGTTTGTTTGTTTACTTGTTTTATGGCTGTATTTGTCTCATGCAGAAATATTTGTCTGAAGAAGATTTTACCATCATAATTACAATACCACGGAGTCACAGGGCAGCTGAAAAGAGTGAAAGAGAAAACTGCCTGGTCCAGTGCTCAGATTAGGGTTGACCAAACCAAGTTTCTCAGGCTATGCCTCATCAATTGTTGGATAATAAACAGAGAATACATTTTGTCTGCACCTTCCAAAATGCTTTAATAGTGGTTCTGAATGGCAACCATTCATTCTGCTGAGATATTTCAAAGTTTTCTGCGGTCACAAGATTAACTCCAATGTCTCCCTGTCTTTGATGAAAGTACTAACGGGCACCTTAAGTGCTGTAAAGAATTTCCTCTAGATCTTAGATTTATACCTTTGCTGAGGCTTTAATGAGTGAGTTTTAGCTAGAATAGCCTTCATAAGAAAAAAGAGCCCTTCTAGTTTTTATGCTGAAAACTACTATCATTATCTTTTGGTTCTGGAATCATACACAGAGCTGTCTTTTTTTGAAAACATAACAGAGGAATATCTGATGGGTGAATTTAGAGGTAGTTATTCACTCTTCAGCATGTAGCTATTGCAACAGCTTTGAGTACAAATTTTTCTCTGGGTGAATTAAATGATACCACTCTGTCCTATTACATTAAATCTCATTTGGAAGGCCTGTCTCTCAAGCATGGCCACCTCATCCCTCTTGTGCCAAATCTGTGGTGAAAACAAGGAGACTTGCAACAGAGGTCTGCGAGGTGACTTGTGGACAGAGTTTGGGAAGAAAGAGAAAGTAGTGCCTGCTGGAGCTTCTTGGCCATCACATTCCCTCACTGCAAGAAAGATGTGGAGATCCTGGAGTGTGTCCAGAGAAGGACAGTGAAGCTGGTAAGGGTCTGGAGCACAAGTCTGATGGAGAGTGGCTGAAGGAGCTGGGATTGCTCAGTCTGGAGAAGAGGAGGCTCAGGAAAGACTTCTTCTCCTGCACAACTAGTGGTAAGACAACAGGGAATGGCTTCAAGTTGTGCCGAAGACTCAGGTTGGACGTTAGGAAAAATTCCTTCTCTGAAAGAGTGGACAGATGCCAGAACAGGCTCAGGGAGGTGGTGGAGTCACCAACCCTGGAAGTGTTCAAGAAATGTTTAGATGTTGCAATGAGGGACATAGTTTAGTGGGCAATTAGCAGAGTAGGTGGTCAATTGGACTAGGTGATGTTAAAGGTCTTTTTCAACCTTAATGGTTTTTGTGGTGACCAGCTGCTGTGTAAAAAGGATGTAGTTAAGGAGGAAACTCTGGCCTGGATTAAAACATGTGGCTTGAGATGTTCAGCCTAAAAATTGTCACCCAGATTCTTTCAACACCAAGAAAAGAATGGCAATCTTCAGTGTATCTATTTTAGCATAGTATGGCTAACTTCTGGTACTAACCCTTGCTTTCTGCGTGAGTACGGAAGCAACATGGATGGCAAACATTGAAGCTTCTGTCTGCTTGAAGCTCGATGGATAACCACTGAGAAGTAGGTAGTCACCGTTGGTATGGCTTTCATGGTCTTGTGAGCAAAGAAGTGACTCAGGGAATTTGACATCCAGAGTTATCAGACAAGGCAAGAGAAGTCATGGCATAGCATTAGTCTACAAGCAGTCTGAATGCCATCCCTGATGTTTCTCCTTAGCACTGATATCTGGACCAAGTCCAACCATGCAGCACTCAGGGAAAAACATGTTCTGCTCCTATGGTTATGCTGTTTGCTCCTTATGAGTCAATAATAAGAACAATTAGCTCGAAGAGGGGTCCACCTTTAAATTTTTATTTACAGAGATGCTAGAGAAGCTTTTACACCATGAAATGAAGAAGAATCAAAGGAATATATATATTAAATAGTCAAAAAAAAGTAATATCAAATTATGAAATAAGATGGTCAAGCATGAAGCCATCTACGATACAGATTACTTGGTTTGGGATTCTTGATGAGTAATGCAGAGAGAAATCTGAGCTGCACATTTTATGAGTTTCCTACATCACCCAAGTGACTTCTTTTTTTACTTCTGACTTCTTGGAGAGGAAGTGCTAGTAACACTCTCTGGTACCATTTTCACACACGGAGCACGTGATTACTTTTCCTTCATGCAGAGGGAAGAAGTTAATCTTTATCCTTTCCTGTAACCTGCTGGAAAGGCTTTTGGCAACTGGGATTGCACCCTGATATAAATACCACTTTCTCCTTCCTGGGCTGACCCATGGGCAGTGCAAGCTACTCCGTCAAGGGATGCTACGGGAGTAGAAGGGGCTCTCCATTTGTGCAAGCTGCTGTAAGTTTACTTTGGAAAATCAAAACCTTGTTAGACGTTGTCTGCAGGGAACTTTTACCAGACATGTTGAAGTCAAGTTCACTCCACCCTCTTTTCAACAGCTGCAGTGGAAGCCAAGTGTGAGTGTTATATGAGGTGTGGACATAGCGAGCATAGCAGCACGACCGATCTGCAGGAGAGGAGCTGTGAAGCTGAGCACTCAGGTGCATAGCATGGGTTGCAGGGCCCTGATATCGAGCAAGCAAGATTCAAAACTGAAATAAGCAACATCTGGCATGTCTGTACTTCTGCAATGGCCTCTCTGCTCCTTAATTACTCTCCACAGCTGTTGCTATGTAATGAGCAGTCCTGCAGCATGGGTGAGTGAGCTGTGTCCCTGCAGCTCACCGAGCAGTTCATGTGTAAGCAAAGGAGGTTCAGTGGCCTGGAGCAGCAGCCTTCTTCTTAGATCAGACCATCCCAACTCACCTCCCAGGTTATGGCATAGTGATTTTAAACTGGGGAAATGCAGAGACTAAATTGTACCATGCTCTGCACCTTTTCTACATAGGGATTAGAGAAACTTTTCTACACACTGATTTTTCAGCATGCTTTCCTCTCCTGGGGCAACTTAGAAGTTGCCCAGCAGCCGTGCCTGGCCAACCACATTTCCCCCAAAGGCTGTGGGAGAGAGGAGGAGAGGACGGTTGTTTTCTGCATGGCCTCACGTTCTGCCCTCACAGCCTGGCTAACCACGCAGCCCTGCATCTGCATGGCCGATGGAGACAGCCTGTGTCCCGCTGCTTCTGTCTGCAGGAATTTCAGCTTTATGACACAGTCCTTCCCACAGTGCAGCCAGAAATATGGGAATGGGATGGGAAATGAAATCAGCTGTCTAGAAGCTGTACTAATAAATATCTATAAAAATAAGATTGGATTCCCAAGAACAAAAGAGCAATTGAGACGTTTAACCTAAACATCCACAATAAACTAATCAGAGCTGATTTATGGCAAGAAATATTTCATGCTGCAAGAGCATGGAGGAAGTGAAATAATTTCTGCCTAACACTTGGCCTTCTGCAGCCTGTCTCCTTACGCAAGCTTTGGGAAGATGTGACAAACCTCCTCATGACAAATCCAAGGAATGCTGCATCTTCCCCCCCGACTTTGTGCTGCTAGGGAAGAGCCGAGCTGAGCAGCCAAGCTGGATGGTGATTTATTGCAACTGCTCAGTAATAAGCTGCAGTAAGCACAGAATAAGCTGTTGTTTTGCTTTTTTTTTTTTTTTTTTTTTTTTAATTGTGATTTTTCTTTCAGTTTCACGTGCGAAAGAAAAAGCTCACAATTCTGTTTTTGTAGCCTGCTTTCTCCAGCTAGAACTGATCTGGGGATCTCTCCTGCTGCTATCAAAGATTTCAGTTGATGGCCCACCTGCACTTAGGTCATCTTTTCACATATTTTATTTTAATGGATGTATTTACTTCATTAAATTTTACCTAGAATGTGAAGTATGAGTGCATATGTTGGGGATTGGTGTTCCCAGAAGATGGACTGGGAAAGATGTCCAAAGAAAGATGCAGGCGGCTCTGGAGGGGTCTGACTTTCAATGTGATGGTTGGCTTAGAATTGTGATGGAACCCTGGTACTGTCCTCCAGCTCAGCAACGCTCCCTGTCACAGTGTCCATTGTCAGCATTGCTGTTGTGACACATGGGCACACAAAGTCTGTCAGGAATGTTCAGGGAAAAGTGATATGTGAGGTTCCTCTTAGGGGGCTGGAAACTGTGGAACCTTCAGAATCCTCCTTAGAGGACATCTCTGAAGTTAAAATCTCCAAATTAAACAGCTGAAACCAAAGCTTTATGCATGAAAACCATTGGCACTTCTCTGTGGGAGGTGACCCTGGCTGGTTTCATTGCTCCGGCTTAAGTCCAGAAAGTGAGAAACGAAACTTCACTAACACAAAATGATACACAAGCCAAAAATGAAATACATGGTCTCTGATTTCGCAGAAGATATATGCAGGTTTCACAATAAGTTTCTCATGTCCCTTCCTCCTCTCCTCAGCATATTAGTGATTTTGAGAGAAATATGAAAATCAGGCTAAAGTGGAGGCAGCTTCTAATGTGTAACGCCCAGAGAGCACTGCTGCAGGGGGTGCCCATTCCTCAGTCCCTCTCGCTGTCCCTGCAGCATACCCAAACTCCCTCTGTCCAGGCACCTCTTGCCAAGGAGAAGTTACTCCACACCCAGTCCTGTGATTATAATTTGAATAGAAAATTGTCATGAAAGAAAATCCTACTGAGAACCTCAAAATTATCTCCATAAATTCTAGTGGCAGTGCTGCTTTTTCTGCATTTGTCTGGCTGGATTTTTATTTTGGCCCTTTTATAATGAATGGCTTTCAACTGTAGCACGTAATGACTTGACAAGTTTGCTAAGAGTGTCCATGAATCAAGTCCTCACCTCACTGAAACCAAATGTTACACAGACTTTGGGATAGCAAGGATGTGATCTGGGTGCTCCTTAGGGTCCACAAAGATGGCCACATTTCAGCAGGGCACTGCTCAGCAGAGAAGATGGAATAGAAGCAGAGCACATGGTGCACAGATGGGCACAGATGACCTGGGTAATGTGTCCCCTGCTGTGCTTTGAAGGAGTGGAGTTGTTTCTAGCCCCAGTTTTGGAAAGCATGAGCTTGACTTTTGACCCACAAGAGGGAAGAGTCTAGGTGCAGGTTGAGTTACCATTGGAGGTCCTGGTCCTGCATTTGTCTTTGGTACATTTTAGTGATGGGCGCAGCTTGAGAGGTCATCCTTTTCTGCCTGCTCTCTCTGTTGAGGGATGCTCTCAGCTGTCCAGCTGTACCATAAAACAGGATTGAGGCTTTGTATAATTTCAGAATATAAACTCTCATACTTGTGAGTGTAACTGAGTGTAGCAATTGAATTTAGAACTGACATAAACCCAAAAGCCCATGCAGCCATGCTGTAAGATCTTTGATGATCAATTTGTGGCCTTTCAAAATACTGAGTAGAAATCCTGGGTCAACTTCCAGTATCCTCTGGCTTCTGCCATGTGCAGAGGATATGTATGAGGATGCACAACTGCAATATGAGCAAAAAGGGTTTGGAAAGTAGCAAGAAGCTGCAGGGAATACCTGTGGGAATGAGTAATGGAGCATCAAAGGTAGCTGAACTAGAGCCAACAAAAAACAGAACAAGCAAAAATAAATAAAAGGAAGTGGTTCTTCACGTAACGCGATGTAGACCTTTGGAGCTCTCTGCCGAAAGATACTGTGGATGTTGAAGGCTAACACAGCTCCTGGAGGAATGGGAAGGGAAGTATGGAAAAGGGTCACTATACTCTGGCTCTGGAAGTCCCCTGAGATGGCAGCATCTGCAGCCTGGACAAATGCTGGGGGCATCACCACCCTTATTGCCCCATTCCTACCTGTCACTGTGCCACTCAGCAGTGCTGGGGACTGGCGCTGAAGAGAGTAGAACTGTAGCTTAAGCCAGCCATGACAGTTCCCTTGGGTTATTAGCAGGCTGTTGTATGCCTGTATGTAAAGCAGTTGCAAGAGCAAATGGTGAAAAATAACCTAGGAAATTTTAGCTAGCAAGCACTGAGTGGATTTCTGTGGAATGCCAATTATTAACTCCTCAGTGCTCCATACTGTCCTCTCCTACAAGATAGGTGGGTCCCCCTACTCCACAGCACAAATACAATCACTGTCTCCTTCCATCCAAGCTCAGAGGTGAGTGGTCCAGCACTAAATCACCATTTCTTCAGTCTTCAGAGGTGAAGTAGTGGTTTTAGTGTGGCCATGGCATTGGGTACCACAAAGTGTGCTGGACTTCAGCCAGTGTTGTGAGATTTTGTATTAAGATTTTTCAATGTGATGTTCTGATGATACCACACAATTATTTTTCAAATAAGATGTACAAGTTTGTGACTGCTGCAAAGAAAAAGTCTTATCTGGGGCAGTGAACACTTGGACTGCATTCGCATTTACAGCGCTGGTGGACAAGTACAATTGTGGAGAACCTTTGAGCTCCCCAACAGTGGCCAGCAGGGGAGAAAATTCATTTTCAGCTTCAGGAGCAGAAACAGTAAGGGTGCAGATGGTTCAGGTCAAGCTTGCTTTGGAGCCCTTTGTCCACCTATGCGTTTTCTTCCATTTCCCATATGTGTGTCTTGGTCTCCATGTATTTTACTACATATTTGTAACATTGCCCTCAATGAAAAGACACCTCTTCTATTTCAGCCCAACAAATGCATTTTGCTGACTAATTACTGCAGTTGGCATCTGTCACAGAGTGCTTTGGAGTGAAGTACCATACTCTTAAGATCTAGTTACTGCAACTGCTTGATCCAATCAGAAGTGGGTAATGATAGAGGCTGCCTCCCTGCCAGCTGTGTTGCTCAATCTTCTTGGACAATTTGTGTTTCATTGAAATTTCTGTGTTGGTTTTGTCCATTAACATACCAAGCCCAGCAGTTCAGGGGGGAGGATTGGTCACAGTGCCTTGCTTTCCTGTTTGTATCTCACACTGGCTCATTAAAATTATGAATGTGTTGTGAAATGAAAATAAATACAATTTGGGTTTATCCAGCATAAAACTAGCTTAGTCATGCTGAGATAGCGGCTGTCTACATCTGTTAATTATATCCTGACAGACCTCATCTTGTGACTTTCAAGATATTGCAGGATTTTCTGAGATCTCTTGGTGCAAACTTTCTTGCCCTAAAGTGCAGAAACAAGGACTGGAAATGTTTTTTTTATTCTTAAGGATGTTACAGCACTGGTGTCTCTATTAGGAGAGTTCCCAAACTTTGCACAGGACAAAGTGCTCGCAATTGTAACTTAGAGGGGAATCTTCATTGCAGAAACTATGGAAAATAACATTGTGATTTAACACCTGCATCATTTTTCTATGACTAATTTGAATTTTAAAATGCTGCAGAGATTCCAACAAGTAAATGTTAAACTTTCTGTAAGAAGCACATATGGAAGAGGAAAGACTTGCTAAGCATGAGTCCATGCTGGATACCTAAAGCCCAGAGAGAGAACAGATGTTTTACCACCTGCATGCTCTTTTCTATCAGAATATAATTCAGATTTGGATGCTCCACCTTCGATTGTTTTCTGTTTCTTTCTTAAAGCTGACCTCCCTTTTAGTTATGTTTAGAGAATAGACAGAGAAAAGGGAAAAAAAAGACATTAGTGTTATACCCTCACTTTGCACAGTGTTAAATGTGAAAAATGTTAAAATGAAGTTTCTGGCTCCAGAGGCTAATAATGTATGGTTAGCATAGGGTTGTTATGAAAAGAACATAGCTACAATGAGAGTATGTGGACAAATAAAAGAAGAAATGCAGCTTCTTGGATATGCTTTCTCATGGAAAGGGAAAGGTACAAGCCGGGTGGAGTACAGACATGTTGTCAGCTGTTTGTTTTCCTTCCTGAACACAAGGCTATCACTTTGAAGCATGCAGCATTTCAGTGATGCTTTTCAGTGAATGACGTTCCAGACCTGGGCTGAGGCTTTAAGTGGAGGCTCTAGGTTGCTTTACATACTCAGAAGCAAAGCCAGCAAAATTCAGGAACTGTTGTGCATACCTATCTTATAGCAGGCTTGTGCCTCTTGTTGGGCAGTGCACAGCTTTCTGACACTGCCTGTAATTGTTAATGATGGCTCGTGCTCTGCCTCAACAGAGCCATGCCCAGATACCGTGGTGCGGAATACATTCATTTCTAAACAACTAGAAGAGAGTTTACTTTACTGACAGATAAAGATAAACAGGAGGAGGCAGCTGTAAAAAGAATTCCATTGACCACTGACCTGAAAACATGTTGCTTTCCATAAAACAAGCATAAACTAAATAAAAGGGAGAATTTAGATTCTGGAAAACTACTTCCTACAGAACCTAGCCAATTAATTTTAAAGGGTGATGTGAACAGTATATGTGAGCAGGGAGAAGGCATGCCCCTGTTGGTTAAATTACCATGCATTTCAATATTAATAGGGAGACATCTTTGCTCTCCCAAATGGGACCAAAGAAGATGCCCTGGCTTACTAATGCCTGAGCACAAGGATCGAGGAGGATATCTCACTCTGACATAGTGAATCAAGACCAGAGCTATGCAGAGTGGGGAGCTCCTCTTCAACTGTCTTTAAAAATGAAAATGAATGTGGGTAAGGGCCATAGCACTGGAAATAGCTCAGAGTGGATGGACAGGGATAAGTATGCACAAGTGTGCTGTCTTTGTGAATTCTCTTCTTCTTCTTCACTTGCAGTGTCCAAAATAAATTAGTGATGGCTGCAGTCAACATATGCAAAGTTAAGTCACTGATAAGATAGAATAACTTGGAACTGATCTGTAACTTGCCAGCAGATAAATTCTGATGCTCCATTATCCTCCCTCTCCTCCACAGAAGCTACCTAAATCTAAACCCAGCACTATATCTTCTTAGCTGGGATAAGAGGTTAAGAAATGGCACTTATCTTAAGATTCTTTTTGCCATCTTTTTGCATAAGTCTTAGTAAGAAACACTGGCCTTCTACATAATATTTCTTCAGGTATCACCTGTGCTTATATGCAGACTGAAAGTCTGGGCCTATTAAAACAACAGCAGAAACAAGACCAAAAACCTTTTATGCTGGGCCATCCATCTTCTATTATACTAGCATACAAAAGCACTTTTGATTCTTACAAGAAATTTTACTCTTGCATGGATGCCATTGTGCTTGACTATTACTCAATCACTGCCAACTACCTTTCTTACCAAGGTCAGAATGACTCATTCAAGGTGAAGAGCTAAAGATCCTAAAGAAAATCTAGAGTGGGGAATACCACAAGTGCTCACAAATAACTGGTTTCCCTACAAGCACCAAGGAAGCTAATGGAAGTCTATGGGCCAGTAGAAAATGCCTGCAGAAACCTCAAAATGACATACATATCACAGAGCCTGAAGTAGTAGAAGAGGCCACCAGGCCATGTTTCTTTAAAGACACTTCTGAAAAACATGAATGATGAGTAACCACCATGGAAGCCATCCCTAAGCCATCTATAAAGGTATGCAAGCTCCCAGAGTGTGTGAGGAGCAAACAGTAGACAGGGCTTCACCATGCCATGCAGACCCTCACAGGCCCCGGCACTGTTGGGCTCCATTACCATCCTTCTCTCAGCCTAGGGAATGTGGGGAGCCTCTCTTCTGGTCTCTGCAACCACACCAGGGTTGCAAGACCATTTTTCCAAGGATTCAGGTGTCTAAGCTGCTCCTGGGCCAGCCACTGGCACCCTAGCATTTGCATCCTGTTACTTCAAGGCATGAAAAGGCTGCATTTGCTTTCCATCTGCCTTTGCTTTCCATCTGCCTCTTTGTGTCTTTGTGGTGCCTTATCGCATCTCTGTCACTGCAAAGAACTTGGAAGTAGTGATTAAAGAAGAAAGAAATGCTGCTTGGAGAAACTAAAGTCCTACAAATAGAAATTATTTATATTTTCACTTCCAGCTGATGTACTGTTTAATAATGGGAAATAATCACTTTTCTGAGCTATGTTTACTGTGGTTGCCATATGCCTCTTTTGACTACTAGCTTTGTTTGTTAGAGCTGGCTACAAAATTTTCTATGAAAAATACAGATGTAGTGATGTCATAAGACTTAACAAAATCAGATTTAATTTTTGCCAAGTTGTTTGTCCTTTAAAGCTCCCCCAATAGCTCCCCACAAAAAGGCTGGAAGCAGCAAAGACATAGAAGTCCAAACAATGTTTCAGATTATCTGGCAGATTTCCATTCAGATTGGATTTTTGTTCTTGATCTCTTTAAATTAAAATTCTAAATCAAAGAACAATTATTTCTTAAGGCTGAGAAGATGCGCTTAATCCCAAATAAATTTTTCAGTGGGCTGAAAGCAATTAACATTGGATCAGCCCAAAATAAAGATCTCCCTTGTTGTTTGTCCTTTATTTAGTTTGTTTTCAACTAGCATTTAAAAAAATATCTGTTCCATCCGCAGCTCTGGTGTTTATAGGCAAGAAGTGCTGCCAGGACTTCTGTGAATGAAGCAAGGTGGATGCTTTGGCCTTTTCCTATGTTCCCCAGTTACTGTCTCTCCTGCCCTTGGGGACTTCTATATGCTTTTGGGGAGAGTGAAGGATGAGAACCCTTCAGCAAAGGGTTGCATTAAGAGTTGCGTCTTTCCCTGCCAGCTCAACTTTTCTTTTGTTGTCTTCATACCTGGAACAACTTTAAAAAACATTCCTGTACATCACTTGTGTTGACCAGCACAACAGACAGATGGCCTGTGTTCATTACACGAGCTCTGATATGACATGCCTGGGCACCATGCAGATGGCAAGCCATCAGAACGTGTAGAGATCTGCCAGCTGGGGCTGCCTAGACCTTCCTGGGACAGTCCTTCTGTACATCAGTTGGATTTCTGTAACTCCAAGCAGAGCGACAAAGCGTTTGCTGGCCCTAACCACTGCTGTCCCACTGGAGAGATAACATGGTGTCATGATTAAAAAAAGAAGCATTTTCCAATGCCATCGTGTCATCCTAAGGCATTGTTGTCATCCCTTTCTCTTTCTTTCTTTTTTTTTTTTTTTACTTATTATAGTTTTTAATTTATCATACAAAATATATAAGGAAAAACTAGCTGGCAAGTATTTTAGTTTCTTTCAAAATATGAAATAAACAGTTCCAACAAACATCAGCCACCAGCTACATTCTAGGATTTGCTGTGAATACAAGTGTGAGCTGAGAAATTAAGTTCCATAAATCTCTCCTATGGACTCTGCCAGTTTATTTAAGTGATACAGTGTTATGCCAGTTGAAGTGATCATAGGAGACTGCTAATAGCAAGTGATTAGTTGCTTAGGCATATTTATTTAAGAAATATAATAGATTAAAAGCTTCTGGTCAGAGTAGATACTCTATCATCTTTAAAGTAAAATAATTCCTGCAATTTATGACTTCTTTTGTCACAATTCAGGCTTTAAAACTATGAATCACAGCTGAATTGCTGTTGACTGGGTTGTAGGTAGAGGCATTTCTAACGACAATAAAAGGAAGTGAAAATTTATGATTGCTGAACTTATTTTCTCTGCAACTAGGTTTGAAAAGACAACACTGAAATGCTCATTTCTAAAGTCCCCATGCTTCTGACATTTTGAACTTTAAAATGTCTTTTTAGCAACTCAAAGTGCTGTCACATTATACAATAAAAGCATTTGCCTTACATTTTCATGGTAAATCCATGAAAAATGATACAAGTTAAAAGGACAGCCGCAATATTTCTGCGAGCCCCATGTACCAAACTCTCAGTGTTATTTATCACATTGGTATTCTATATGAGCATCAAGAACACGACCTCTGAGCACAAGCAGAGTGGAGCTAATTACAAAAACACGGCACAAGGAAGACAAGAAACTTCAACCCTGGAGCTTGCAGGAATGCAAGCATGGACACTGCAGCTTTTACATTTTGTGTCAGGGTGGCAAGGTATATTCTATATCATACTGACTCCTGTACGTTTGTGGAATACAAAGAGATTGAGCATTTATTTATTAGAAGTTGGTACATGGAAGGGTCATCTGTTCAAACCAGTATGGGTGCAGCTCAGGGATGTGTAATTAGAAAGGCTTTGGGGATGATCGGTCAGGTTGTAGGATGATGTCCCACACCAAACTAGAAATGGCTGCAATATGAAAATATACACTCTTTTCAGTTTGTCTGGCTGCTAACAGAGCACCAGCTGCTCTAAGAAAGGACTGGCTGTACAGCATTTAAGCTGAAAAGGTCATTGTGTAGGTCCCTATCAGTGAGAGCTTTCATTTGCTATCTGGGACCCAGCAATGGAATTGCTGTCTGTGGGGGCACTTTTTCAAGTTAGGAATATGAAAAACATTCTTGTGTGACTTGCTGCATGGCAGTAGAAATGTTAATATATGGACAAATGTGAGCAGAAGGCTTCTAATATCTATTCCTTATGAAGACACATGATATGTGGCTGAACTAAGGCTCCTTTATGCTATATGGGAGCTGTGGTGCCAGTGCATTTTGGTGGTAGCATACCAGGTCGGAGGTGTCTTTTGTTGGAGCAGCTCTGAGATAAGCATATTGCCAGTGGCAGACGCATCTCTCAGTGCCCCAGAATGAGAATCACAGCCTAAAATGGAAAATTTCCCCGAATCCTCCATCAGCCTTGGCTGTGCTCTTAAACAGCTGAAGCTATGCTCATGTTAGTGTTTTCTTCTCCTTAGTTCAAAAGACATTTTTCCATATTCATAAAACTCTGTGTGTATGTGCATTCTACCACTACAAAAACCAGCTCTACCACTAGGAAGTTATGAGGATTATAGAGAAACTATGTCTTTGAGCTGTCTTCTACTGTGCTTAGACCCACCCTGAAAAGCATGTTTTTCAGAAAGACAGCATTTCTCTTTCTCAGTGCTTTCAGGATTTGTTTTATAGAGAGTTAATCCATTCCTTTTGACCAACATTTTTACTGAGCACCTCAGAGCACAAAGCACTGTGAGACTGATGGAAACCTTCTGAATTTAGGAACTAAGGATTTAGGATTAGGATATAGTGTATCCTGTAAAAAATATGGGCTTGTCTAATAATAACATTTAAAAATAAATAGTAGTTATGAAAAATAATAACAATGTAAAAACATATTGGTAAACTACAGCTGTGAGGTTACACATATATATATCACAAGTGAAAATCACAAACAAAGTGTTAAGGATCCCTCTAATTCCATGGAAAATCAGAAAAGTTTGGACCTAGGATTTCAATGGGTCCTTGAAAGCCCCTCAGCCCCTCACTACAAGAAAAATATCGAGGCCCTGGGTCGTGTCCAGAGAAGGGCAACGAAGCTGTGAGGGGACCTGAGCACAAGTCCTACAAGGAGCAACTGAAGGAACTGGAATTTTTCAGTCTGAAGAAGAGAAAGCTCAGAAGAGACCTCATTGCTCTCTTCTCCAGAAGAGTGATGAGGCACTAGAATGGACTGCCCAGGGAGGTGGTTGAGTCACTCTCATTGGAAGTGTTCAAGAAATGTTTAGAAGTTGTACTAAGGGACATATTTTTGTGGGCAACAAAACAAAATTGGTGGTAGGAGGACAGTTGGACTAGGTGATCTTAGAGATCTTTCCCAACCCTGGTGATTCTATGATTCTATAAAAAGGTTCCTTCAAGGCTCCAATAACTGCTTTATGAATGGTTAACCATTACAATGTTATCTTTGAGATTTCATGCTCTCTTCTCTTTCAGAGATACATCATATTTCCCTCCTTTTCTCCTGATCCTGCCTGGGTTGGTTTGCTGGCTTATGTATGTGTTCATTCTCAGTTGCCAGCATCCCCTCTCTCAAGTTTTTTCTCTTTCTTGGCTTGAGGTCTGTCGTGGTCCACAATCAGCACAGCCGTGAGATTTGTCCAATTTATACTGATGGAGCTGGTTTCCAGTATGCTCATTTCACACACATTATCTTCAGTCTTAAGAATCAGCAAGTGTCACCATAGCTTTTCCTGCCACAGTTCTTGTTGTAGCTGGATGGCTGACACACTTCAACCACAAGAACTGTGCCGAGGTGGCTGTGAACACAAAGGCAGTGAAAAGCCTATTTCTACTTTGTATTCTAAAGACCATTTTTAAGCTAGCTTTTTAATTTTCTATACCATTTTGCAATTGGTTGTAAAAGAATGAAAAAAAAAGTTTCACAATTTAAAGGTTTGCTCAACTTTACGACTTACGATAAGAATTGAGATGGAATTCACTCTACTCCTGCCTCAAAAGTGAAAAAAACAAAACAAAACAAACCAACAAAAAAAAAAACAGCAAAAATTTTACACAAAGCAATGAAAGTAAAAACATTCTCTTTCTGTTCACTCTGCTCAGCCCATTTTACGTTAGTTTCACAGACACTGAATTGAATTGAGAGCAACAAGGTTTGTCAAGCAGATACATGCAACGCAGGTATCAGCCCCCATGCTTTGTTTTGCCTTGTGTTGATGGAAGGAGTTTGGAGTTCAGAGGCAGCACACTATCACAAAGGGTGATATTGTGTCAAGGGGCAATGGGAAGGCTCCAGCCCTGCTGCCATGTGGGCACCCAAACACAATTGGTGAGTGAGGAGTTCCTCAGCCTGCAGATTGAGAGTGCTTTCCCAAGAGCAGGGAGGCACAGGAAGGAGGCAGATATGCCACACATTCGTGAAAGACACATATAAGCAGAAGACACCAGGTATACTAGATTTACAGGCAGGAAAGATCCTGTAAAGTTTTCCTCAGTTGCTTCTCCTTACCAGCCTCACACCGTGGCAGAAATAGGGAAAAATAGCTTCACCTTTACATCCATCCTGCATATCATACTCTTACTCACTTTTTTTTCTCTCTCTCTTTTTTTCTCCCATCTTGTGTATCTGGATTGCATATAAGGAAATGATTGCAGTGCATGGCCACAGTGACATAATTAGTATTTGTCTGTAAGGCACTGAATCTGTAGTATGGAGTGGTGTGCTGAAAGTCATCAGGATGATGCTGAAAGCAGCAGAAAGGGCTGGAGTATGTTAGGAAGTTTTAAAGGGCATTAATCCTGAGAGATATCGAATGCTCAAGGCAGAAACAGTCCAGCCCTCTGTGAATCAGAGTGAAATTACCACAGTAGTGTAAGAAGTGGAGAGTGATCAGCAGAGGTTGTATGTTGAGAGAGGTTTTGCTAGAGCCCACACAGACTCAAGCACCACAGAATAATTAAAACAAAGCAGAACATTCTGAAAATAAAATAAAATAAAACTTTATTTGTGTTTTTATTTGAATCATAGATAGCTAAGGATGGAAAAGACCACTTAGATCACCTAGTCCAATCGTCAGCTCATCACCACAATGCCCATTAAACCACGTCATGGCTTTATGGTTACTAAATCATTTCACAAAGGGAAGCTGAAGAGGACCAGATGAAGAGGGATACAAGCGGTGGGACAGTACAAGTATGGGTGGATATCTGGCTGCAGTACAGATGGTGCAGTGTAAATACCCCTGAACACAGATTAAAAGATGTATGGACCTTCTCATAGTGTCCCCACTAGCATCCCTTGTGCCCCCTGAGCTACTTCTGGGCCGTGTAAAAGAACCCACTGTTCGTCAGAGGTCGGGAAGACTAGGCAGCCTCCAAGTGTGGAAAAGGCAACATTTCACTTATCTTCCCTCTTCTCCTCGAGCCCAGATGCTTTGCAAAACAAACAAGCTACATATCTACGTATCCTAGCCAAAGGCGGGTATCAGAGTGCACTCGCTGAAAGCCTCACTGTCTGGGGCAGCAAGATTCAGCACAGCTTGGCGGGGCTGCCCGCGAGCCTGCTGCTTGATTTATGTTTTCAGATGGAAACTATATGAAGCTCTTAGTTATGCCTGGTGTTCTGCCAAAATCAGTTTGACCTAAACTAGGCTTTATAGTAACTTAAAACACAAGGTGAAATGTCAAATAATCCTCAGCAAAATCTGGCTGTGCTGCTGCTTCTTCTTTTTCCTTTGCTCTTTTTAAAGAAAATGTACATTTACTTGAGCCAAACTCTGAATTTTTCACTCCTGTTAAACTCCCCCTGTGAAAGGAGAAGCTGGGAGGCCCACAGGTTTCAGCCTTGCCTTCTTTCATGGTGTACTTCTTGAGTTCGGCACCAAGGCAACAAGAGAGGAATGAGAGCCGAGCTGGACTGAAGGCTGTCTGTTTTCAATAACAGGCACTATCTCCGGAGAAAAGGCTCCCTGGTACATGCACAGGGTACAGCTGGGACGAGTTTCAGCAAAAACAGAAAAGAAACTACAGTGAGCTCTGCTCGCCTGAAAAAAAGAAAAAAAAAAAGAAAAAAAAAAGAAAAAAAAACAGAAACAAAAACTTAAAAAAAAAATTAAAATAAGAAAGCAAAAATGAGGGAATATTCACTAATCTGGCCTTTAAAAAATAATTTAAAATTACTTTTCTTCTTTCGTCCCTCAGCAACCAAACAGCGCGGCCAGAACCGATGAGTAGCACGAGGGGAGAGTTAATTACTGTAATTTGCAAGAAGGGAAGTGCCACCTAGCGGCCGCCGGGACCGAAACCCGCAATGAATCCTGCACAGGGGGCAGCGGGAGCGGTGGCTCCGAGCAGGCACAGCCTGACGGATGGGGACAATGCAGCCCAGAGAACCCAAGATGGATGTCCTGAGTGCAGATGCCTTCCTTTTAATTCTGTTTGGTTTACCAAATAGGAATTCCTCTCGGAAACCTCAACAAAGAGTGGATTAATGAAGACTCTAGCAGAGAGTGTTTGCTGTATAAGCAATTCTGAGCCTAAGTAAAGCAAGGGACAAAGTCTGATGAGCGTTCAGTACCAAAGTCAAATTCTGACAGAAGTGGGCGAAAAATGCACCAGCTGCAGGTCAGCACAAAATGCTAACAGCCCTCAAACACTGGCTTGCTTATTTTCATTAAAAAGCAAACAGAGAGCAAAACAAACACTTATTTTTCCCCTGACTTTTGTCATTCTCTGGAGTTTGTTTTGACACCCATTCTCCTTCAGCTACGCTGCCTCCTGTTTTCCTCCTTTTCCATGGCACCTTGCTGTTTCTCATCCCTTTGCCTGTGCGAGGACAGACCTCTCCTGAAACCAGGCCACTTTGTCTCTCACAGTGCTTCTGCCTTCCTGCATCCAGGTCATTTTATGCTTTCATGCTCAGAAATGAAATGCAGGCCTCCCCCCCAGGCTTCCTTCAGCTACTCTCCAAGAGCATTCTGGGGACACCCTGCCTCCTCTTGCAACATCCTGAGCCTGCAGTGGGGAGGGTAGCTTTTCCCTAAAGGAGTCTGTTGAAACAGCTTGGTCATTGCTGCCATGCGGCAGCATTGTCCTAAGGACCAGCCAACATTTACTTCACCATGAGTTATTGCTTCTGTGCTTTGGGATTTCCTCTAACTTACACACTCCCTATTACTTCGCTTTCCTGATAGGCCCCATGCAGTTTAGGGATGGGGAACAGTTAATGGGAGCTAGCCAGAAAGCAGTCTGAAAAAGCAAACTGCTCAACCCTACCATTCCTCTTCTACCACACCAGGACCACCACAGGCACAGCTTCACCTGTGCATCTCATACATCTGTATGGGGGGGGATTAAAAGCAAAGAGAAAAAAAAAAGATCAAGCAGCTGCAGGCTGGCATTCTTCAAAATATTCTGTGCATGCAGCTAGGCATAAAAACAAGGAAAAGAAATGGATTCTCTCTTAATTCAAGCAGATCCAAACCACCTCACTGAAATAAAACTACCAGCCAGGTGAGTTTGTCTGTGTTCATTGCACTGCCCTCTCCTTTCTCAGCTTGCAGGTCATGACTGCTGGCAGCATCAGCGGGAAGAGCCCATGGTGACTGCAAAGTATCCATAACGGCAGCAGATTTTGGAGGTCTCAGGCAAGCTATACTGATGTGAGAGGCAGCCCCAGTGTGAGAGCTCCTTATCTGCCCTGCAGCATGTCACCACCAGCATGGATAGCACCAGCTGTTATCTCAGTGCTATGGGCATGGAGATGTTAGCTGCTGGGGGGGTTGGGGGGGGAATGTGTGGAAGGTGTCCAGGGTGTCCAGGTTGAATTAGAGATGGCTGCACTCTGCACTGATCTAGCAGTAGGTTCACTGGCACTAGCATGGAAAAATCTCAGAAAGTTTATGCTACTTTTGTCTGATTTTACACTACAAGGCACATTTTTAGCTCCTAGAGGCAACATCATGAACACTATAGTTGTTCTCCCTTTCCCCAGTCCTGGGAAACTTCGCTCATGATGATAAGAGGAAACATTTCACTAATACCTGGATCTCAGAAAAGCCTCATTTTATCCTTCCTTCAGCAGCTAGAAGATAACAGAAGCACGTGTCTTTGGGAGGCTGTAGTGGGCAGAGTGCTCTGATTTCAGTCTGCACAGGCTTTTCAGCAGCACCGCCTGGTGCCTGGAGTTTAAGGTTGCCCCAAAGAGATATCCTTCCCTGCTCAACTTGCCTGGAGTTCCAAATTTCCCCAAAGACTGAACCTCTGAAGCAATGAGATTGCTTCAAAAATCATGACCAACTTCCTTCCTCTGACTATTTCAATTTGTGCATTAGGCCTTTATGATGAAGCTGCTTCCTGCCTCCACAGCTTTCTCTGCTACCACAGCAATTCCTGCTTATTGTTAAATGCAAAATGGGCTTCTCCAACATTACAGTTCCTTTAATTTCTTTTAAAAACATGCAGCAGAGCATAGCAGTTCTCATCAGACCCATTCTCCTCAGAGAGGTGGCCTAGAGGACAGCAGCATCAGTAACAAGCAGAATGTAAAACAGAAAAACACCAGAACTGCTGCAGGAGCCCTGAGCAGCCCTGCCTTCACACTCAGTCCTGTAGAGAGATGTTCTGTAGCAGAAAAGGTAGGTATACATATCCCTGTACCGCTGTATAAGACTGGTTGACATCAAGGAAGCAATAGGTCTTCCATGGGGGACAATGCTGCCACTACTCCAAGAATTCTCTCAACTGCATACGATATAACATAGCAAGAGATATCTGCAGACCCTGTTGCCCTTTTAATGTAAATTATTTGAAATTAGTGTGTCACAGGAATTATCCTGGCCACATCTGAGAGCCAGTCAGCAGTACCAAGAATAGGTCTGACTCCACTCTTTCTACTTGCACTCAACTTGTTGAGATGGGTTGACTTTCTCTGTAGATGTGGATCTCCCTCTTTTTACTTGCTTCCCAAAATCTTTCAAAATTTGTGTCTCTTTATTTCAGTCTTTCAATACTGGTCCTAGAAGAGGAAAAGCAGAGACTTTCATGCACAATGGAGGACAAGAAAAGAAGCCTGCTGCCTAGCACTCTCCTGTTTTTAAGACCTTCCTTTTCCATTTTATCTCTTTTCTTCAAATGTGGCAAAGGGGAAGAAACTACTGACTGATACTTGTGGAGTCAGTGGTGTCTTTTTAGTGGGTTTAGAATTAATCTCACTGCTAATGTTTGTTATTGCATTAGTGAGGGATGAGAAGGCCCAGGAAAAAGAGATTAGTTAAGAAAATCTCTCTTGATCCGTTTCAGGAGCTCTATCAGTGCAGAACCAGACCCAGAAAGCTTTTCTTTGCACAGTAGTGGTATCTTCATATAATATATTAAAAAAAAAAAAAAAAAAAAAAAGAAAGACTCACTTCATTTGGTAACAGTAAGGGAACAAAACTACATTTCATTCTTTGGGATTACTTCTGCACTCAACCTCATGATGCAGCCACTGAGTTATCAAAATAAAAATAATGGTTGTCCAGGATGGAGTTTATCAGAGGAAGCCCAAGACAGCAGGGATTAGCACAACACTTGACTATGGCCCAGGCTGCCCCACGCTGATATGTTGCCTAGTTTCTTCCCTCCGCACTTTCCTTGTACTGTATTCACTCCTCACAGGGATCACTGTGGATAAGGACCTTGTCTGTGACCTGCTCACCCTAACAGCTCCTCCCCAAAATTGGAAAGCAACTGTTCCTTCAAGAGTCAGATTTGACTGCATAAAACAGACTGCTCTTTGAGCACAGCTGGAAGATAAAGCCTGAATTTGTTTGCATATAGGGGACAGAACCAAACACCACCAGCTTTTCAACATGGATT
The DNA here is from genome assembly GCF_987193195.1 of Phasianus colchicus. Classification (NCBI taxonomy): domain Eukaryota; kingdom Metazoa; phylum Chordata; class Aves; order Galliformes; family Phasianidae; genus Phasianus; species Phasianus colchicus. The sequence continues at coordinate 32,923,277 of NC_143476.1, read as the reverse complement.
TCAGGGAGACAAGCTGTGGAAACAGTGATGCCCTACACAAATGAAAACATCCCAGTGTGGCCCCTCACCCATAGCACTGGGGCAGAAATATCATGGCAAGACAGAAAAGAGCATCAGAATATAGGAGAAAAATGTAGGTGCAGGGCAGGGAGACTTTGCCACAGTCAAAGGCTGCTGACTTTGTGCCCTGCAGCTCCTCCTGACAAACACTGGTCTGGAAGCTGGATATCTTTTTGTAGATAATGTGGTGTCTGAATCATTACATTTAACACAGAAATAATACCTAACCATCAATTGTGGTTTGTTCTGATACCAAATGAAACACTCTATTCATAGTTTTTCATAGCTTAGTACTCCCTCCTCAGCTACAGGAATACAGACTATAAATAGGTGGAGAAGGGTTTTGCCACAAAAGAAACATTGACATAAGCATCTGTGTTTCAGAATATGGTTGTGCTCACTTTTGCTGCTAAAATTGACTTGAAGGTTTTTATTTTCTCTCTAAAAATTAGTGTGGCTATCAGAAAAGAGAACAACTGGCAAAGGCTTTTCTTAAATACAGCATCAATACTCATCAAACTCTATTGTCTCAAAAGAATTTACTGTTTCTGAAAATGCACTGGTTTAGATAATGGAATCACAGCAGAAACAGGAAGCAGTATACATCTCTTTATGATTACGAGGAACATCGGACCCATGCTATCACTGTCAGTGCAGCTGGCACGGTATGGCTTGTTAGTAGGTAGAAGGGCATGGAAAGTGGCTCTTCCAGAGCAAGTCAGCCAAATGGAGTAACTTTACAGGGATCTTTGATTTGCCTGAGGTGACAGTGGTGCTGGTGCTGGCATTCAATTTACATTATTTCTTTGAATTTTATGTCAGGCTTTTTGGACACAGCAGTTTGAAGGAAAAAAAAAAAAAATGGGCGGGGGGGGGGGTTAAAAAAGCACAAGAAAAGACAGTGTGATTGTCGAGGTGAAGAAGATGGGTCAAGAGAACCTATGTGAGATGAGGAAGATTTTCCTTGATAGTCTGTATTTCTGATTCATAATATTCTTTCAAGTGATGGGAAGCCTTTTTCTTCACAGATGCTCAGTTTGATATTTGCACATTGGCCAAAGCCACAGTCTAATTAATTTCAGATATTTCAAAACAATGGTTTCTCATAAAGAGCCATTTAGGGTCTGTGGTTCACATTTAAAATGATAATCATTGTTGAGTCAGTAACATAAAACCTGTGCTTAAAAAGTGTGTAATGAAAATAATATTTTTCATCATCTCTGGATGATAATGTAGCTAATAGGGCTTTTTCTTCCTCTAACAATATATGCTCTAGGAATGAGACCGCCTAAATATCTTCTCTTTGTTGGGTTTTCTCACACAAATCTGAACATCTGAAAACAATGATTTGTCATGGGAGACGTTTGGCAGCCCGAGCAAAGGTTTACTGTTTCTACTTTGCCTAAAATATTTACAGAGAAAAAATATCTGACATTCACAGTAAATCAGACAGCATTTCAGGCCCCTGACAGAGCTCATGAGAGGAGAAAAGGAGCGCCTGTGTATGGGTGAATTTTTGGTCGGGGGCAGAAATGCGAGAACTCGAGGAAAAGGAGGAGAACAGAACGAGGCGGAAAGCACCCAGAGGTAGCCCAGGTCTTCCCTTCCACCTCCTCGCCTGTCCTAGGAGGCCCGAGCGCCTCCAGCCCCTTCCCTCGGAGAAAAGCCCTCCGGACGCCTCAGCCAGGCGGCACAGCCACACCTTCATGGCCTCCGCCTTTGTCTCACGGCCCCACCCAGCCGAGCCCCGTGCGGGGGGCACAGCTCCTCGCCCCGCGTCTCCCCCCGCCGGGAAGGTGCGGGGAGGCAACCCCGCAACCCCCCCCCCTCCACCGCCGGCCTCCGCCCCGGGGCCTCGAGGCTCCGCGGGGGCGCCGGGAGCTCCGCGCCGGAGCTTGGCCGAACCCGGGGAGGGGGCGAGCGGGGCCGGGGAGGGGGCGCGGAGCCCGCGGCGGGAGGGGAGGAGGAGGAGGAGCGGGGGAAGGGGGTGGTTTCTGCAGCCTCCGCTTTCTTCCCGGCTCCCTGAATGAGCGGCTCGCTCGTCCGGTTCCCACCAGGACTCCGCCGCTTGGGGGGATCGAGTGGGGAAGAACGGGAGAACAGGTCTTGTACTTAAATAATCATCTCTTTCTCTTACCCGTCGTGGAAAATGAGAGCCAAGTGATCAGACCTAAAGCTGCTCTGCACTGAGGTAGCCCAGGGGTTAAAGCCTCATTGCTTTGTGGTGGTGACCGTGGGCAAAAGGTGTAACTTTCCCTTTACTATCTAAAAATACTGGTCGTACGCAGTGCCTGCACCAGCTCTTCAGCTGGAGCATGGCACAGGGATGGCCAGATGCCATTACTTGGGCAACCCAAGCTGTAACAAAATCTGCTGGGTTTGGAAAGAACAGGGAGGCACTGATCTCTCTTCCCTTCCTTCATCAGGAGAAACTCTCCAATCTCCAGTGTTAGAGGGTGAAGGAGTGGAGAAGCAAGACCAGAGGCAGATTCCCTCTGGCCTGCTGAGGCTAAGGGAAGGAGAATAGGTGAAGCTGAATGAGAAGGGTGGTGGGAGCTGGAGGAGAGATCTGATCAAGTTTTGGTTGGGCCATGATGTCTCCTCACTTACAGTGACAAGAAGGAAAAATGCCTCATGTCCCAGGTTGCATTCTGCTTTCTTTCCTGTGACCTGGGATTGCAGCAGGGTCCCATCGCCTCCACTGGGAGCTGCAGTGTTGGTAGCTGGCCACAGAGGCTGGTACATAGGAGAGATTGATCCAGGCAGATGCTTATGTTGCCTACAACTTCTCATAGCACTCAATTAAAAGCATGAAGTGAACCAAGAAACCACAGCACAGCTTGAGGAGGTCCAGTCCTTTGAGATGGGATCACACAGGGAACAGGGAACCGGAGGGCCTGGTGTCAGACAGGTGGGGATGCAACTGTGGAGATGGTCATCAGCCACTCTTTGCAGCCCTTTCTAATAAGGAAGTTTTAGACAAGAGGAATTGTGGGTTCCTCTTGTCTAAAGAAGGAAAAGCAGCAAACTCAGAGAAGGTGTGATAAGGATTTCATGCCACAGTTCAGCTCTATCACCCAAACCTGAGCTGCTCTGAGCCACCAGGTCTCTGTCTCCCTGTTTGGCTGTCATCTCCTTTACCTCCCATTCCTCCAGCCTGGCATGGAGGACTGTATTTGGAAACAAGGGCTCTGGGCTGGTTTCAAGCCCGCTGTCAGCAAAGCTCCAGGGACAAGGGGAGGGGGTGGAACAGTAAGGGTGAGAGGCACTGGAGGAAAACCCCTCCTGCTCACTGCTGGCGACGCTATCTGGGCCTGCCAAAAATGTGCCTGGAGCGGCGGATCAGATGCACCTATCTCTCCAGGTGTCTCTCTACTGGCTGCAGATTTGCACCATCCTGGAGGAGGGGGATGTGGCACATGCTGCTGCCGGATCTTGTGCCAGGGTGGTGGGCCCTAAGTTTCTGCAACATAGTGAGATAGGTATATTCTGGGGAAGGAGCTGCATGAGAAACACAACTGACACTTTATTAAGTGATGAAAGTCCCCTTTTCAAGGGTAGTTTAGAGTTCTGCTTATGACTTAATCTCCAAGAGGTCTAGACAAAAAATGCAAAGGCTAATCTTAAGGCAAAAAAGAAAAAAGAAAGAGAGAGAAAGAAAGAGAGAGAGAAAGAAAGAGAGAAAGAGAGAGAAAAGGAAGGAAGGAAGGAAGGAAGGAAGGAAGGAAGGAAGGAAGGAAGGAAGGAAGGAAGGAAGGAAGGAAGGAAGGAAGGAAGGAAGGAAAAGAAAAAGAAAGAAAGAAAGAAAGAAAGAAAGAAAGAAAGAAAGAAAGGAAGGAAGAAAGAAGGGAAGAAAGAAAGAAAGGAAAGGAAAAAAAGGAAAGAAAAGGAAAGAGAGAAAGAAAGAGAGAAAGAGAGAAAGAGAGAAAGAGAGAAAGAAGGAAAGAAAGGAAGAAAGGAAGAAAGGAAGAAAGGAAGAAAGGAAGAAAGGAAGGAAGAAAGAAAGAAAGGAAAGAAAGAAAGAAAGAAAGAAAGAAAGAAAGAAAGAAAGAAAGAAAGAAAGAAAGAAAGAAAGAAAAGAAAGAAAGAAAGAAAAAGAAAGAAAGAAAGAAAGAAAGAAAGAAAGAAAGAAAGAAAGAAAGAAAGAAAGAAAGAAAGAAAGAAAGAAAGAAAGGAAGAAAGGAAGAAAGAAGGAAAGAAAGAAAGAAAAGAAAGAAAGAAAGAAGGAAAGAAAGAAGGGAAGAAGGGAAGAAGGAAAGAAAGAAGGGAAGAAAGGAAGAAAGGAAAGTGGTTGGAGATGCGTAAAACAAAACTAGGGTGGAGAAGCTTGGCTCGGGAGGCTGCCGATGTGAGGCTGCCTGTGAATTGGCAGCGCTAGGGGAAGTTTGGAACAATCACCCATATATTCTTTTTTTGCAGCCTGTACTGAGACTGGGGAGGCAGAGGGGAAAAAGGGATTTTAGTCCCAGCCACTTTCCCCACTGCAGCCGACTCCGGGAGCCAGAGCGGAGGAGGTCTCCCCATTCTCTCCCCGGTTAATTGTTTAATTGGGGAACAATGCTCCTCTCGCGCCCGCCTGCCCCTCTCTGCGGGGCTGATGCCGGTGAGCGGAGGGACCCGTGCGGGGCTCCTCGGCTCTCGGGGGGCTACGGGACCCCTGCATTGCCCGCGGGGGCTGCGCGGCGCGGGGGCGGCGCGGAGCCGGGGTCTCTCCCGCGCCCAGCTGCTGGCTGCGGGAGCATTGCAATCGCGAGGAGGCTCTGGTGGAGCCTGAGAACCCTCCTCTCGACCAGCCAGCGCCCCTCCTCTGCAGCGCTGACGGTACAACGATATAATAATGATGGGTGGCTGAGGCTCGCATTTGAACTTGCATGCGAGCTCCGTGTGCCCGCAGCTCGGCGCGGCTCGCAGGCAGGTGCTCGCCGGTGGGAAGGGAGGGAGGGGAGGCTTGGGACGAAGGGGAGACCCCCGGAACCAGCACCTCCTTCCAGCACCAACCAGGGAATTTACTCTTTCATGCGGCCGCTGGGATCTCTGGACTAGCCTGGCCACAGCGTTGTGATTTTTTTGCAATCTCTGCAATACGCTACCTTTTAAGGTAACTATAACTCTTTTTAACGCGCTTTCCTCTCACCCCCTCCTTTACGTGTGGTCTCCGGCAAACACCTAGCGTGAGGTTTAAAGCGATCGTTTCGCTGTCGATACCTGTAAGGACAAAGAGTTGAACGGCAAACCTTAAGCGGGAGAGGATAGTAATGATCGATGATTTTAAACAACCTGGGGTAAGTTCAGCGACAGCCGGAGGAGAGGAGAAGGGATGCCCGGGCGCCTAACGAAACCCCTTGGTACAAAGAGGAGAACAAAGAGAACTGGGCAATTTTGGGGTGGGTGCCCCGGCAGAAGTCTTCGTACCGGTTGCTCGGGAAGGTAGAGCTGCACCTTGGTGTGCGATGGGGCACTTTCTCGCCGAGGGGAGAAAGAAGAAAGCTATTTCCTACGGGTACTGCAGACACAAAGCGCTCGTGCAGCAGGAGCAGGGAATGGCCAGAGGGAACCTTTCCGGCCACCAGGTTTCCTTGCGTTGGAAAAGCGTGCGCTCAGCCTCCTCCGCCCTTGTGCGCTCCCCACACCCCACCCCACCCCCCACCTCCTTCTTTTTTCCTCATTTTTTCTTTCTTTCTCTTTTGTCTTTACTTCTTTCTTCTTTTTAATTTTATTATTTTTTTTTCTCTCGTGTTTCTGGAAAGCTTCTGCCAGGGCAGAGTGGGGCAGAGGCGCTCGGGTAGCAGCATCTATTCGGAGGAGCCGGAGAACGGGCACCGTCCGAACCACATTTCCACGGGAGGGGTTGGCAGGGGACGCGGAGAGAGACCGCAGGGTCAGCGGAGCAAAGCAACGCCTCTAAAGCCACGGACGGCTCTCGGGGGCACGGGGCACTGCTTTCCCCCACCGCCCCTCGGCTTTTCGCCTTTGTGTCACAAAGAAAGTGAGAGAGCATCGCTGAAGGAATTAAGGGAGTTCCGACGGCGGGAAAAAGAGGGTCTGTGTGTGCGGTGGGTGGGTGAGGGGGGCTTGCCGGAGGGTCGGGCACCCACTGCAGGGGATGGGGCCCCGCGTACAACCTCTGTCCCTCCATCCGCCCCCACGGGCGGCCCCGAGGTGACTCCGCCACACAAAGGGGCGACGGGGCGCGGGCCAGCCCTCATTGTCCCACTTGTCACGTCCTCCCGGCCACCCCCATTCCCTTCGGGCACAGGGATTAAGACCCAAAAGCTTTTTTTTTTTTTTCCTCCTTTTTTTTTTTTTTTTTTTCCTTTCTTTCTTTCTTAATTTCCCCCCCACCCCCTCCTTTTTAAAGGAATGAAACATGTTGCAGAAATCCATCCCAGGACAACTAGAGTGTAAATGTTGGGTGGTTTTTCTTTTAGAAAAAAAAAAAAAAAAAAAAAGGGAGAAAGAAGGAAGTTTCCTTCCAAAAGGGGATGAGTAAGACTTGGCTGCGGGCGGGGAGCGCTGGCTGCGGCGGCAGGGCGGACCCCGGGGACGTGCGGATGGCCGGAGCGGGGGCAGCCGGCGGGGCTCACCAGCAGCGCGGCTGAAACCGCGCCCGGGGTCCCCCTCCCTCGGAGCTCCCTCCTCCGGGTGCCGAGAGCGGCCGCACGGCCGTACCCCGCGGCGGGGCCGGGAGGGGGTCCCGATGCCACCGGGCGCGGCTCCGCCGCTCTCGAGGAACGGGACGGGACGGGGAGCCGCGGCGGCGGCGGCAGCGTTATGGCGCCCCCTGGCGGCGACCGGCGGCGGGGCGGGGAGCTGTGGTTGTATGTTTAATTTCCCGCCAGCGGCGTTGCTCACGTTCGGGAGGAGAATGGAGAGTGATAGCGGGGATAAAATGGTCGCCGAGCGCCGGCCGGCGGGCACGGTGTGACAGCAGGGCGGCACCGCTGTGAGGCGGGGCGGGGGACGGCGCCTTTCCCGCCTCCGGCGAGGGCTGGTGGTGCGGGGCGGCTCGCGCCCACTGTGGGGCAGCGGGGCCGCGGGGACCCTTCGGAGCTGCTCCGAGTCAGCCGTCGGGGCACTGCTGGCACGGCAACCGCCGTCGTGCGCTTTGTTTCTGAGAGTCCTGCTTTTATGCACTGAGGGGTAGCATATCCTGTGTTGGTAATGGCTTTCACAGACCGAGCCAAGCGCTCCCTCTGCGAAGAGGCGGACATGTTGTGCGAGCGCCTCAGTGCCCACCTCATGGCTGCCCGCCTGTCCCTGCCCCACCTGTCCTGCTGCCTTCCGCACTGAGGGTACCTGGGGAAGCACGATCTCAACTTTCCAGAGTGCCTGGTAGCTGAGGCTCAGGCCAGGTGAGCTCAGCTCTGCCTGGAGGTGCTGGGAGAGGTGGGCAGAGCCAAGTGAGGCTGAGCCACCCTGCTTTCCTCGGACAGCTTCCCAACACCTCTCTGCGGAGCTGCCTGCCAGTCCAGAGCTGCTTCTGGCTTAAATTAGCGCAGGCCTGGAGGGATGTCGTGAGGCAGGTTGCCCACAGCTGCCAGCACGGGGATCACCAGAACACTCTGTGGTCTGGTCACTCTCCCATCTGTACTGCTGTTTGGGGCCACAGACTGCGCTGCTTGGCCTCTGGGGTGAGGGGAGTGCCTCTTGGGCACAAGGTGGGGATGCAGCAGATGCCCCACAGTCTTTTCGAGGGCCATAGGAATATTTTTGGAAGTGATAACAGGCCCAGCAGATGACGATGATGAGTTAGATGGAAGCCAAGACAACTATGAGACAACACAGTGTGCTGATTAATCACACGGCAGAGGTGCAGTGAAACTAGCAAAGTCAATTGAATGGCACTAAAGCTGATATGTGTCGGCAGTTAACAGTCAGATGGCCGGCAGAAAAGAAAGTGCAGAGCCTTGGGAACAGACATCAGCTGAGAATGTCCCAGTGCCCAGTGCTCAGGAGGCAGTAGGAAAGGCACTGCATCTGGGCTGCACTGGAAAGTTATGCAGTTTACTGTTTTTCCCATTAGCAGATACAGCAACTTTGACTTACGACTCTAGTGTCAGGTTCTCCTAGATGTTTCTCCTCCTTTCCCTCCCCCTCCCCCCCGCTTTTTTTTTTTTTAAATTATTCTTTCTTGCTATGAACCTTACTTCATTATATAGGCAAAGAGGTTAAATGGGCAGAGACTACTTTCTTCGTACTCAGCATACAACTCTGCATCTCATACAACTGTAGAACATGTGCTGAATCAGTCTCAGTGTGACCTGAGAAACTGCTGCCTTTTATGACACTGTTACCTCTAGGACAGTAGTTAATTTCTCATTTTTCCAACTTCAGGGAAATCTTCTGTGTGGCACATCTCTGTCTGTCCCACTCCAGGACAGTTCACAGAATTTGTAACCTGCAATTAGAGATATGATGTTCTCCCACCTGGTTAAATTAAAATAGCATTGGTGTGAGATCAAGCTTGCACTGTAAACTAAGCACAAGCTGGAATTTGATCAGAGCTTACTGCTCCTATGACACTCTGCTGTTGTAGGGAAAGGAGCAGCGCCTGCAAAAATAGGAGCTCTGTTCTCTGCCCAGAGGGAGAACCCCCACCGTTAGTTTTCAGAGATATAAAGTTTATCAGGGACTTGATGTCTTTTGCTTAAAACTCAGATCTGCATCCAGTTTAGAAATGTGATGCAAACGACTGCTATGAATCAATCCATGTGCAGCAACTCTGAATGAAGTGGACCAGTCCAGTTGGACTCCTGCCAGTGGGCAACCTAAGTGTGGTCACATGAAGTAAGATGCTTTTTTTTTTTTTTTTTAGGAGGTGGAAATTAAACACTTTCTCAAATCATGCAGCCTTTAGTTGGCAGGACTTCTTGCTCTGTCTTTAGTGTTATGGCTTTCTCTTTCTCTAGGTGCAGCAACACCAAGGGGAAAAAAAAAAAAAAGCTCATGGAGAAGGTATGACTGGAAAGAGCTTGGCTACTTACTGCATACTTAATGCTGCAGCCAGCCAGCAGAGGCTTTTGCAGAGGGCAGGACAAAAAATACAAACCACTCTTAGAGCAAAGATTTTGTTGCAGGAGCAGTCCCGTCTGATCATAGTTTCCTAAGTGACTGAGGTACTGGTTGCTAGCAGGCTCCTCTGCCTTGTGGACTGCTTTTGAGGGAGATTGGTGCATGCCAAGAGAGGCCCATGTGCTTTTTCCAGGCTGGGCTGGGTGTTGCTGTTTGCATCTAACCATTGTTTCTCAGGCAGGGTAACAGGCCTGTGGTATAGCAGCACTTTGTAAATCAGGAGTTTTTATAGGAACCATCCTATGGAGGACCAGGCTGTGAAAACTCTCATTCATGGCATATTGCATGGCAGTTGTGCTTGTGATGCTCATGAACCCAAGGGCTGAACCCTTCCCCCAGCATTTTTCATTGCTTAAAGGCCTCATGGTGGAGGAGATTTAGAAAATTGTGTGAGAAGAGATTTCTGAAGTGCTGGGTGGGGATTTTTGGCAGGTGTCTCATATTAAGCTCTGTGGTCATGTACAGTACATTTGGATTTCTTTTCTTTTCTTTTTTTTGAGCTGTGTGAACTCTTACTATAGCAAATATAATTTCATCAGTCCTCATCACAAGGTCAAGTCAAGATCCCAACCATGAGTGCTCTAATGGTTTGATACCATCTGGTCCTCAGCAGTCACAAGGTGTCTTGTAAGCCATCTCTCTGCAGTTGTCTTTTCTGTTTCCACATTTCATTTTGAGTATATGTGTTTGGGTTTTTTTATTCAGTGGCTGAAAGCTGAAGATGTTTTTACAACGAGATTCCTTAAACTGTGTTAAGAATGCTGTTACCAGCATTGTGGTTGAGGCATGGCACTCTGTGTTTGTGTGCAAGGTGGGCAGGAACGAGAAGGTGAGATCTTTTGTACACCAACTGCAGATGATTCTCAGCAGCTCTGCAATATGATGGCAGGTCTGGTGAAATTACCCATATGTGGGACTGGTTGCACCACTTTGTGTCACAGTACTCCAGTGAGCTTCTAGGGACACAAGAGCTTGCACAGGTACATGTTGTCCACTGACAGAGGAGCAGCTATTGCAGAGGAGCGTGCAACCCACCCTGCTTAGGTGCTGCATACCTGTCTTCCTGGATAGTCATTTGTTCCTTTTCCATTGTGAACTTGTTTGATCCCATTGTCCAGATCCCTTGTTTCTGGTCTCAAAAGCCAGAGTTGCCTACTGAGGGAGAAGGGATGTGTAGTGCATGGGTAAACGTGGAAAGCTAAACTTGTAAATAGTTTGTTCTAGATTTTTGTTTAGCTTTTGATGTAGCCAGTGTGTGACACATGGGAAGCATGTGGACAGAACAGCTCGCAAGGTCTGGAACTACCATGTCTTCAGAAAGGCCAGAGGTTTTGCATTCACCGTCTTTGAGGTTGGAGAACACTGTAGAATCCCCTTTGTGTGCTGCCTTCACAGTACTTGTGTTGCTACAGGGGCTAGTTGGCAATGGCCTGAGTGTTTTACAGTAGTTTCAGGACACAAAGGTGCTTGAAAAATCTTCTGGTTAGAGCACATCTGCAGTCTCACAGTGACCTCTCATTTTCTGAGATGTTGTGTAATAACAGGGATCACTTTAGCGTTTATTTAAGAAAACATTCAAAGCACTCTGATGTCTGCAGCTCTTACCAAGTGCAACCTTCTTACTCTTGACAGTGTTCTATGGGAACATAGTATTCTGAGGCACAGTATAGGTTTTTAAAGTTAGTTGTGAAATACACACGTGTATTCTCCATTTGCTGCTTTGCTTGTGTTATCTGGGAGAAAGATAAAACCAGCCAGTTAGTGTTCGAGTCCTCAGAAAAAGTTTAGTGGAGGATGGAGCTCAAACTGAATAAAGTTAGAGATGTCTTGGTTTTTGTTTGGGGCTCGCTCATAAAAAGTGCAGTTTCTGTGAAGTTAATATTGCCAAATCAGTGATATCACATCATGCTGTGAGCTCTGTCAAATGGATGAAGCAGAGATGAGGCGTCTTTGGCAACATGCAGCCTGCTCTGTGGAAAGCAGCTGTATTCTTTCCTCCACGCCCTGGGAATAGGTTGCAGCATATGTTTCCCAGTGCAACCAGCCAGCCCTGGCCATCTGCATATGGGGAATGAAAATGTCTTGGATTCTCAACCCTTTTGGGTGGGAATTTTGAGCATGATGCTGTTATGTTAGAGACTGCCTCACTGAAAAGTCTTCATTTGAGATGTTTTGCATCTTTTCTGAACCATTCAGTGCTTACAGGTCAGGTGCCAATTCACACAGATTCATGTGAAGTATGGGCTGCAGCTGTTAACAGTATAGGGAGTTTTTCTGGGGTTGAACACATCATCAGTAATTTTTTGAGGAAGTTACTCTGCGTGTTTCACTTTTGTGTTCAGTATAGCTTATGGAGGTTTGTGGGTTTATTAGTTAAGGCTTTAACCCTACAACGTTACATATAAATACTAAATAACTAAAATGCTAATGTAAAAAATGGAAGAAAATGTGTAAGTAATACAAGGTTCATAGCAATAACATAGATCTGTTTAATCCTTATTTTGCTGTTCAGCTGTAATCTATCTTAGAGTTCAGGTTTCTTGCCTATTTCCGAGCAAGGTAGTGTATTTTGACAGCATTATCAGGAAACTCACTGTTCTGTGATTTAAAACTTCTCAAGGGCATTTGACAAATCATTGCTGAAAGCTATTCCTTATGGTGCCTCAGTAGTGCATATGTATAACTGTGTGAGGAAGGAACTGTTTTTAAAAAATGGTGATGGTGGGTCGGTGGATGGGCTAACTGATCTTAGTGGTCTTTTCCAACCTTTATGATTCTATGTTTCCAATAGTTGACATTTATGGGAATTGTGATGGTCTTGCTAGAATGCTTCTTAAGCTTGCAAGATAATTGCAGATGTGTGATTAGCAACTGGAATAAAAATAAGAACATACCATTATGAACATGCAATGTATTATGTATGTGCTATATATGTTTTCAGCTGTTAGAGCATGGAGCCTGTAAAAGAAGCAATAAGTGAACATAAAGGGGATTGACACATTTGTTTATTACTGCAGAGTCAATAAACTGAAATTCATTATGAATTAGTATTTTATAGTCATTAGAATCTATATTACATTGACGCTATAATAAATCTCCACTATGAAACAATACATACAGCAATTTTAAAAGCAGGACTTTTGTAGATGGAAAGGGTCATAGTGCATAGTGCAGATGTTGATTCATGCTCTGAATTCATGAAGTTGTTGTGGGAGACTCTTTTCAATCTAAGGTTATTTGCTGATGCTAATTGATAGGGCAGTCTGTGTTATGGATGCAGAACTTCCTGAAGGCTGCATCTGAACTGGCAGCTCTACAGGAGGAAGAAGTCATCATATTGTACTTACAGACTGCTGTTGCTGTGTGGTATCAGATTTAAAACAGGGTATAAAATGGTAAAGATCAGAATATTATTCATTTTCCTGCTGAACATCATTTTTTGAGCTCACGACTGCTTCTAGTATCAACCAATGATAAATAAAGTTGTACTGACTTGCTACACTTTGTAAGGACTCAGTGTTAAACTAATCACTTATTCTCTTTCTCTTTATTTGTAGGTCAAGATGTTGTTAAATATAAAAAGCATCATATGGATGTGCTCTACTTATATAGCTATAACTTATATGCTACCTAAAGGTAAGTCTGTTATGCATGGAATAATTTATTAAAATTCATTCCAGTGACAGCGGGAAGCAGCATGGTCCAATTGGTAAAGTATTTCCCAGGACTGGGGAAAACGTGTTTTCTGATTTTATCTCTGTACTGTGTAACTAATTTTGTTCCTGTTTTCTCCCTTTTGCCTACTGATTTACATAGAAAACTTTTGGTGGGTGAGCATGTTTTTGCCAAGGTTTTTACATACTATTTGAGTCTCCTGAGGTTTGTCAGTGCCATTACTATAATTCAAGTAATGATAAAGACAGTGTGATAATGTGATAAAGACATTAGAAAGCAAAAAGCGAAACAGCTTGCCTTCTTCAAATGTTCAGGAATGTGTCTTAACTGCTTTAACCTCTGTTTGTGAAATGTTAGACCTGTTCGTCAGATATGTCTCACACCTTCGTTTGGCATGGCCTACAGGGAAGTTCCCCTGCGTGGGTGAGGTGGGGACCACTGGGGGGGGATAGTTTTGGTGAAAGGCAAACAGTTTCATGAGGGCTTCAGCAGTGAGAAGTGCCAGTGCATGAGAGCAAGAGCAGCTTGCTGCTACAGACCTAGTCAGGCTGCAGAGGTTGCAAATTAAGTGGGGGAGTCTTGGGTCTACAGGAACAGCTGTTCTGAACACCTAGCAGTCAGATCCCAATGCATACACTCATATAATTGATGCGACAGCAGCCTTATGAGTTTGTATGTCTCTGACACTTTCTATATTCAGGGTGAAAAGTGCCACATACAAGTGAGATATGGAGGAACCAAGAACCCCAGTCTCTGCCTGCCTCTGTGACAACTGAAGAATGAGCCTAAGGAGACATGCCTTTGGCATGGGCAGTGTGTCTGCCAGAGCCTCTGTGGTGGGGGCTGCTGTAGGCCAAGCTGGTTGGAAGCTGTGACAGGCCCCTGGCTGCTGGGGTCTGGAACAGAAGCATCTTAAAGCAGCTGCAGGTCTTAGCTTTGGGTAGAAAGTAGGAGCCCTGTTTGCTTCTCATGGTGATTACGTGTTATTACTAAAGTACATATTTGTATATGATTGCTATGATTTGAAACTTTTGACTCAAGATTAGTAGGGAGTAGGTTCCTACAGCAGCTGCAGATTCTGAAAATTGGGATGATAGTTTTCCCAAGCCTCAAATCAAGACAATTTTTATTCTACTTCTTCTTCTCAGGAGCCTTTGGAAAATCAGATATACTCTTTATACTTTTCTTTTTTTTTGACTTTTTAATTTAATTAATTACTTATTAGCTCTTATACTGTGTATAGTAAAGTTCTTTCTTAGATGTTTTTCCTGTAAGATAAAAACTGTTGTGCTTAACTGTTGACTTTAGAAGAAAAAATGGTGGACTGTTTTTTTTTTCACTTAGGTTGGGAGAACTATCCTTCTCTGTTTCCTGTCTTCCCTTCCTCCTTAAATCTAGTTTTGTTTCTCCATTCTTTGCTAAAAACACAGCAGACCAAGACAATTAGAAGACATTCTCAGAGAAAATGGACACAAAGCTTCAGGGAGAGACAAGGCATTAAAACTAAGCTTCCATTTTCACATTTATTGAGGGCTGAGACTCATTTGGTTATTAAATGTCAAGCTCTTTTTTTTTTTCCCTCCCATTTTTTACTCAGTAAAATGTCTGTAAATATGCTCTGATGTACAGCTCTTGGATCTGCAGGCATTTAATTATTTGTTCATATGAAGTATTCTGGAAGGCAAAGCAAGTGATTGTCAGAAGAAGTCATGGACTAACAATGTCAGTTTACATAGGGAACTTAAAAATTCTTATTTGATAAGTTGTAGCATTATTAGTCAGCTTTAAAATGGAGTAAATGCTTGTACATCACTCATGTGATGAGAGGTATGAAGTTAAGATTTTACCTGATAATCAACCTTTTGGTGAAGAGCATGTATGAAGAGAATAAGCAGACAAATGAATCTGACATTATATGTAAAGCAGACATTTCTATTACAACCAATTGAAAATCTGATCATGTTTATTTAGGGCATAATTCAATGGTCAGTCTAATCTCACATACATCATTTAGCAGTACATGGGGTAGTTCTGCCCCTTCTCCGTACCCTGGTGCCAGCTGACATGTATTTCTTTGTGTTGACAGTACTTATAGGTATATCTGTCCAGCTCAGTCAGGTAAATGACTTGTCTGAAAGACGTCGGAAAACTGTTTTTGCAAGTTAGTATTCAGCTGGATCAGATCTTTGATCTGCCTCACTTATTTACGCAATTGTTTGAGCTGGTAGAATTAGGGAATTAGGAGTGCATCAGTGTTTGTGGAGAGGTGAGACTGATAGGTAGAACAAGGAATGACATCACTGGGTGCCCCTCAACTTACTCCACCTATCATCTCCTCTGAAATGGTTTATAAATGATTCGTGTGACTTCCAGAAAAAGAATTTCAAGAACACAAACAAGTTTTCCGTGGATGTGCTGGTGTGCTCATCTCAGGAATATAGACCAAGTTCTGACCTGTCCTTATTAACTTGAAATTTTTGGAAGAAGTGCAGAAAAACCTTTATGTTCCTAGAAATACACTGTGGACTTTACGGGTTTTATTTTTGAAGTTGAGTATCATACTTTAGCCATAGAAATTCTCAAATGGGAAATTCTTCAGAATATGGTCATGCTGAAGAGGACAAAGATGAGGTAAACTTTAATGTGAATCAATCCAATAGAATCTGGGCTTGATCCATATCTTTCTGTTTTGTAGAAATAATAGTAAGTTTATGTAATAACTTTTCTGAGGATGAATATAACAAGGTCACGGACAAACCTTTCCAGTCCTGCTGTTTAGAACAAAAAGAAAGAAAAAACACCTTTAAAATAATATCTGTGTTTGCATTTTGAAAAGTTAGACAGGAATTTCTTACATTTCATTTTTTTTTTTTTTTAATCCTGAATTTGAATGCAATATTGATGCCTTGAAATCTTTTGTGAAACACAGATTCCCATAATTTCTGTTCCCAAAATAGGCTTGGTTAACCATATGGGTTAATTGAATAGTCACTTGCCTATTATTAATGGCAATGTTTCCTTTTAGTTAAAACTGTTCTGAAAGCTTAGAATCATTCTTTTGAAAATCATATAGGAAATTTCAAAATGTCAAAATCAACAGTTATGAAAGAAATAAGCTTTGGCAAGTTGGCATTTTCTGCTAGGAAAAATGTTGTGTTGAAAATTTTAAACATCAATTGAGAATAATAATATTTGAAAATGTGTACTGTTTAGAGGCTAACCTTACTATCCAGTCTGCACAGCACTGTTCTCTAATCATCTGTCATTCAGTCTGATGTTTGATTTTGGCATCATTGATTCAGTTGCTTACTGTGGTTCCTTCCTAAGCACTTCCTTTTCTCTTCCAGTAGCTCCAAAAGGCTTTCATTGGATGTTCCCCCAAACACTTCTTTTTTAAAAAAACAGGCAAACAAAGTTATTAATTCTGGAATCCAAGAGATTAATTAGGTTATAGAATCATAGAATTGTCAAGGTTGGAAAAGCCTCCAAGATTATCTAAACCAACCATCCACCTACTACCAATATTGCCTTACTAAAGCGTGCTCCTAAGTACAACATCTAAACGAGTTCATTGAAATGTGTTTCTTGAACACATCCAGGGCCGTGACTCCACCACTTCCCTGGCAGCCTGTGCCCAGCCAGCACCTGACTGTGCTTTCATAGAAGTCTTTCTTGATATCCAACAATTCCAACCTTCTCTGACGCAACTAAGGCCGTTCCCCCTTGTCCTATTGCTAGCTTTGTGGGAGAAGAGGCTGACCCCCATCTTGCCACAGCCTCCTTTCAGTCCTTTCAGCTGTAGAGAGTGTTAAGGTCTTCCCTGTGCTTGCTCTTCTCCAGACTGAACATTCCCAATTCCTTCGGCCACTCTTCATGAGACTTGTGCTCCAGACCCTTCACCAGTTTCACTGCCATTCTCTGGATGACATGCTGTGGTGTGTGTTAAGGATTAATGATTGAAAGTTGGAAGGATTAATGATGAAAGTTCATGAGCAAGGTTTACACCTACTCCTAGCCTGCCATTTACTCACTTTGAACTAACTGGTGTTACAATTCTCTAGTTTACAAGCTGGACCCTGTGATTATGATCACTGTTGAAGTTTACCTTGCTCATTATACAATTTATGATATCAAGAATAAGTGTGTTTTTGTGAAAGCCCTATAATCCATAAGAGAATACAAACGTCTTAGGTTACAGTATGTGATAATGTCCTTCTGAAGGTATAAATAATATACGTCAACTTGGCATATCATGTTAATGTTATATGTGCTATAAAACACGTGTGCTTGTTTATAATGTTTGCACATCTGTATGCATGTTACACTGAGTTTGGCAGCTGGAATTTATGTTTTTCTGGCAAAATGATTTTCTTGCAGAATATGACAATAATTGCTTTTTCTTTACTCTGCCTCCTTTTCTTACTCTGTATCTTAAAACTACGGATTACCTCGTAAAGAACTTTAGTGAGGACTTTATTGGTATTGATCTTTCTGCTACCTCTGCTATCAAAATTTCATACAAGTTTGTAAAAACTGTGCATTAAGTTTTAGTTTTTCAGTATCTTTATTAAAGAAATGAGGGTTAATGAAAAGACATCTCTTAGGCTCAGTCTTAATAGTTAGAGTGACAATACACAATTTCATTGGTCTTTGCAATTGTTCTTGACAGGAAATATATCCTATAAGTACATTGATGGCAAAAAATTGCACAAAGAATTCTAAGGAACTGCTTTGTGCTCAAGCAAGAAGTAGTTTGTGTCCAGCTTCAAGAGAAACATGTAAAAATACATGTCATTGGTAAGATAAGTCATCTAGGGAAAAATATTCACATGTACCATCATCTCCATGATAAACTGATTAAAATGTTTTAGCTTTAGGTTTGGGGAATATACAGCATTGTTTAGTCTGTGAAAACCCTATCCTGTCAGGACTGTTTCCTGTCAGAACACTGTATGGGAAAGATCTTCATTCTGTTCCTGCTTCTTATTCTGATATTGAAGCTATTTAATATTTAAATTGAGGAAGACATAAAAATCCAGCTGCTAAGATACGGAGAGTCTGCTGATAACCTGACTGCATGTCATGCTCTGGGCTTGAATCTGCTGACCCATCATCTAGTACAAAGCTCTCATTGACTTTACTGGCAGTTCTTGAAAGATAGATCTGTAGCCAGATTACTTGGACTTAACTGTGTATTTTGTTTCTTTATTGTCTATGTATTTTCCCTTAGGACTTAAATATGCTCAAGAGTGATGCATTTTAGTTAGTAACAGAAAAGTATGCTTATATTAATTGCCAGACAGTTTAGTCATATCAAATCTATATCTCATTTAAGAGTGTTATCAATGTTTTAGGTTTTACTTGGGTAGGTGAAGATGTGGTATGAAACAATGTTCAGTGCTAAGATTGCTCTTCACTGATGATTGGGTAAATATCTGCTTTTCTCAGCTCGTATTCATATTTACAAACAGTTACAAAATATTTTGTTTGCATTTTGTTGACTGCATCCCTTCTAAAGTACAGTCTGTCTCAATTAGCTTGGACTACTCAAGAAACCAAGTTTTTTAAACTGCATGGGAATATCTCCTGATCTTCAATACAAAACTTTTTTCTTCAGCAAAGTGTATTTTCTCCTCTTTTCTCTTCTTCTCATTTGCTAGTCAAAACAGAGTGCTTTTAAAAGCACTTCATAGTGCTTTCTACAGCTAGATGAGTTTGTTGGTACATAGTTTTTCCCTTATTCTTGGATATAGTCCAGTTTAGGGTAGATCTAATTTGCATATCATTATGATATCTGTTTTCTGTCAAGGGTTTCATTCTACTGATGAGAAGAAACAAATTCTGAAGAGGAAATTTCCTCAGGGTTTGGTACTGATACGCTAGATCATACATAACTGAAAACAACTCCTTTGAAAGTTTATTAAAATTCTGTCAGTCAGCGTAATTATAACTAGATCGTTTTTCATTTAAGAAGTTCCTGTAATGTATATAGATGACAAGAGATCATAATAAAAACTAAATATTTTGAAAGTGATTTTAATCTCCCACCTGTGCGATTTGGCAGTTTTTCCATCACAACTGATAGAATTGAGCATTCATTCTATTTCTCTAGCTCTACCAACTGTAATTAAATAAAGTTTCAAGGAATTCAAGGTGATATAAGAGTGATGTTTTCCTACTGTAAATCTTGGGATAAAACCAGCCCATTATGGTTGTTAGCAATCAGTTTGTTCTAGGGAAGTCAAGTTTTTAGTTCTTTTTAAACAATATCTGACTTCTCAAAATTCTTGTTTCAGTATCTTTTTTTAAAGAAATGTCTTTGCAGTCAAAGCTTTTGAGCTACTCTACAGTCTTCAGTAACCTCTGCAGGCTTGTCTTAAAGCCTTGTGAATTGTTCAGTCTTAGTTATATGTTGATCCTGTTTTTGTCATTCACTGTTTTATAAACACATCCTTTCTAGATCTTGCTCAGGTTGTGTTTGTTAAACATGAGTTGTAGTATCTCACCATCTTTGCTTGTAAGACTGAAAATTTCACTACATGCCTGAATCAGAGTGAAAAATCTTGCTGGTAAATCAGCTCAGTTCTGTGTGAACTTTTCAGCTGAGCTTTGGTTGCAGTGCAGCTGTATTGGCAGAATGCTACTCCATTGTTGTTAGATTCTCTCTGGTCTAATCAGTTCTGATAAAGCTAGCTCGAGCATTTCTGCACTGAGTTCCCAAGAATCCTAACTTAGGTAGGTATGAATGGAAATGATTCGAGGACTTCCGTTCCAACTTCTTGGTCATCCTTGACTGGGCCAGTATTTTTCTGGTTAGAACTTTGTTGTAAAAATGCATGGCTGTCATACTGGTGATTGTTGAATATCTTTGTAGATGTTACTATTAACGTTTTATTCTCTGTGTGATGTGCATCTGTTAAAAATCATCAGCTTAATAAAGAGTTTTTTTTTTTTTTTTGCTTTTTCTTCTTCTCTCCGGTTTTTCTTTCAAAATATTCTGCTCTCTATAGTGTAATGATGTTTTTGATGGTAGTTAAATAACTAGATAACTTTTCAAGTACTGGTATCTCATTTTTCATGCTGGTTCCTGATATTTGAAGACATTTTTTTTCTAAATTTTATGAATCCTAGTTGACTTCAAATTAATGATTAGCACTTTCAGCCTTTGAAAAAATGTTTTTTTCAAGAAATTCAGCAGGTCAGTGAAAGAGGACATATAGATTCTATTATATTTCAGCCTTTAATCTTCATTAAGCCATTAGATATGGTGAAATAACATCACATAACAACATAAATCTAACAGAAATCCTGTTTTCAGACAGTTGCTGTGTGCAGGTTGGATGAACAGTAGTCAACTTTCCCCTTGGGATATTGTCAGATGGAAGCATTTCACTGTAAAGTGTTTGCAGCTGTAGATGTCATAAAAATGATAAAGGTCCTATCAAGTCAAGTTTGAGCCAAGCAGGGACTTTCTGTGTGCTTTGCTTCCTTCTTTCCTTTAACATCCTAAAATACCCCATTTCTGTAATGTGTTAAAGGCCCCTGGGCTACAAGGAAATAATTTTGAAAGAATGACAACTTAGGATAATCTCACTGAAAAGGCTTTTGTTTCAGCATGTATACAATAAAAAGAGTTAACCCTTGAAAGAGAAATGGAGTAAGGAATGCAATGTATGTAAAGTCTTGAGCTGTGTTTTACTTCTACTACATGAGCACATGAACAGGCCGCTGTAAGGTAAAACAAAGTGTAAACATCACTAGCTCCCCTAAGTGCCTAGTTTTGGCCAGCAACAAGTGTGAGGTATCTGGTTGTCTTTCACCAACTGGTTTTAGTCTGGTGAAGTTTGAAAACATAGCTCTTACAATTCAGCTGTCATCTGTAACCTTCAAAACAGTTTCCAATACCAATCCATGTTACAGTCAGTGACTACAACAAATGGAAAAAACAAATCAAAGAGCAGTGAATTAATTTACTCAGACAGGAAAGAGCTCAGTCAAGGGCTGAGGATGTTGGTACAGACTGTTTTGGCTTACTCTGGTTAGATCTGTTGTGAACCAGCTAGGGTCTGTGGCGTTCAGGTCTTAAAAGTCTGTTAATCATTAAACAGTGATGAAATGTAACTGTTTCTGATTTTGCTGGTCGCTAATGTGATATATCCTTTCTCTTCCTTTCTCCCATTCTTCTAGTTAAGGCAGAAAAAAAAACCCTGGTGAAGGGATCCCTCTCTGGAACGTCAGTGCTTCCATGCTTCTTTTCAACCACACCCACCATAGCCTCCAGCTACGCAGCCGAGTATCTTCGAATCAAATGGTCAAAGGTTGAACTGGATAAAAGTGGAAAAGATGCAAAAGAAACCACAGTCCTTGTGGCCCAGAATGGGAACATCAAAATAGGCCAGAACTACAAGGACAGGGTGTCTGTTCCAACCCATTCAGAGGAGACCGGCGATGCTTCGCTGACTTTCTCTAGGCTGCGTGCAAGTGATGCAGGGGTGTACCGCTGTGATGTGATGTATGGAGTTGAGGACACACAAGGCATTGTATCACTGGCTGTTGATGGTAAGAATTCATTTATTTCATTTGTAGTCAGCAGTAATTCCAGTCAAACTGGTAACAGCTAGTACTTATAGCTACAAAGCATTTATATGACCATTTTTAGGAAATTGTTATTCCTTCACTATTGATTTGTTCCATTTTTTTTTGATTATTTTTAAGAATTTTTTCCAGCCCATATTTTTCTCATTTCTCCTGCACATGTTCTGAGAGGGTACTCTTGATTCACAGAGCAAATGTTCACTTGTCCCAGTAGCATATTGGTTGATTTTATGTCCTTTACAAGATGCACTCCTGCTTTCACAATTACTTTTCCTTTTTTTTTTTTTTAAGCAGGTACTTCTGAAGTCTTCCAAAACCAGTCTTTTTGAACCATAGTACATAACATAATACATCTATCAGAAAATGTCTGTGTTGTTATAAGAAGATAGACTTGGCAGGCAGAAGCAGTTTCTTAATAATTGTTTCTGTAGGATGAAAAGAAGCAACTGCTCTGCTATACTGGAGCTCTGGCTGCCTTCTCTTACTTGCTTGGCAGTGGGAATGTAAACTGTCTAACCTCAAACAGCTCTTTCTGTGATAGAAGCATGAAGCACCAAGGAAGAGTTTGTCTCCATAATAGCAGTTGGATAGCTAAGAGAACCACCTGCCAAAAGCTGCAGGGAGACAAGTAGGTAGAAGGCTGCTATTATTCTTCCATGTGGAAGACTCAGGCCTAAGAACTGGCATGTAAGCACCGTAAGGAAATAGCCTTCAAAACTTTGAGGAAGAAAATTTGCAAAAGTAGCATCTGATCTATTGGCATTTTTCTCCTAAGGTCCTGCTGATATAGCTTATATAGCTTATATAGCACTATATGCTGCTCCAGAACCTGATGCTATATGGCCCTGTTAGTTTGGCACCAAGCCTGAACTATTAAACAGCTGAAAAGCAGGACATGTTAGCCCAGGCACTGTGCCATGCAAATTCTGGACCAAAATTACTTTGAAGAACACTGGGTTGTTTGGGTGTACCAGCTTGCATGAGCATTGATTTGGACTCTACCTTGCACTTCTCTGCATCCAGGTGTTTTTTGGAACTTAGGTATTTACTCAAGTGACTGAGTCCCAAAACAAACATTAGGGTCTTTTGTTGGAAATCATGGCTTTGGTTAAGATTTTTTGTAAGCTTAATACTATATTGTTCTTTCACTATGCCTAACCTAACTTTAGCAAGACTTTTGGCATCTGTTCAATGAAAGGTTTTGAAGGTGTGGTCTTAATTTAGAAATACAATAAATCAGTGTAACCATTAATGTTTTTTTTTAACTTCATAAGCTGTGTAGTCTTAATAGCAAAAGCAAAAGAAATACTGGTTTGAACATTATTTTTCAATAATGAACGTACCTGGCATTCCTTAGCTCTTTAAAGTGCTCCCTTGACTATGTATCTGTATCCAGGAGCAGCAGATGTTCACTGCAATAAAATATCATATGATTTATGGCAATACTTTAGGTTGTGTTACTGCCGCTGCAGAACATAGCAATGAGATGCACAGTTCAGATCTCTTTTAAATGGAAAGAAAATTTCAAACACAGCATTTTCTTTCTGAAGCTACTCTTTTTTGTCACTACTTTGATGTCAAAATTTGGGGAACAGAACAAGCTGTATCTTCATATACATGGTAAAGTAACATTAAATTACCATTTGTGTACTTGATTTTCCATTTTCTACATTAACTAAACAAATATAATTTTTCAGACTTGTAAAGATTTTATATTAATGTTGCTTAATTTTTGTACCCTTACTTAAATAAGGGCTTCAGCATTTTTGTGACTTCATTATCTTAAAAAAAAAAAAAAGAAAAGAAAAAGAAGAAAAAAAGAAAAAACAATTGTATTAGTCACAAACATAATTTATTTTGATTATGTCATCATTTTGAATCTGTGCCCCAGAATAATAACAATTACTGAAAAAAGATGTGTGTTCTTTGTACATTCTTCATCACCTGTTGTTAACACAGAATCTTTATGCGTTAATTGTGGTAATTTCTGAGTTGAGTACTGGTGTGGTTCAGCACTGCTTTGGTCTCCAAGCAGACCTGCTAGTGCTGTTGCTTGTGTAAAGCTGGGTAAAATTATCACTCATTTTGCTAATGTGCATATTTTATGATCATGATAAAAGATAAAATGCATTTGTGTAGCACTTATTCTCTGAGGTCTGAGCAAGCACCTTTTGCTTCACATTTTCAGCGAATTAAAAGTGTGTAGACAAAGCAGTTATTATGACTGTTAATATTGCAGTAAACATCTTGATTGTGTAGCTGAACCCTACATGACTAACTTGTTGGAGGCTTTTGCCAACTTCACTCTGGGTACAATTTAGAGGTGAGAAGGAATGTTTCTGTGATGCTTTGGGAAGCACAGAATTGTAGAGCTGTGGAATCATACGACGACTTGGGTTGGAAGGGACCTCAAGAATCACCAAATTCCAACTCCCCTACCACAGACATAGTTGCAGCACTAGAGCATGTTACCCAGGGTCCCATCCAATCTAGCCTTGAAAACTTCCAGAAAGAGGGCATCCACATCCTATCTGGGCACTCTATACCTGCACCTCACCATCCTCTCAGTGAAAACTTCCCCTTGACAACCAATCTAAATCTTCCCTCCTTTAGTTTAAAACCATTTCCCCTGTCCTATCACTATCAACTTGTGTAAAAAGTTGATTTCCCTTGTGATTATAATCCCCTTTTAAATATTCTATTTCAATTATTTTCATGCCAACACTGTTGTCTGTGTTAAATAATAAATTAAAGAGAAGTCATAGCAACATAGAACCAAAAGGACATGCTTGGTCACTTGTGATCTTGTTCCTTTGGTTGCAGATAACCATGTCACATGTTGTGTTATATACCTTCATTAATGCCCAAATTGAACAGGGCTTACCATTTGAATGAGTTATCAGCCACTTCAATGTTATGTCCCAAAGATCATAGAATCACTGAATGGTTTGGGTTGAAAGGAATGTTAAAGATCATCCACTTTCAAACCGCTGCCATGCGCAGGTTGCTACCCACCAGATAGGGTCCCATCCACATTGGCCTTGGAAGCCTCCAGGGGTGGGGCACCCACAGCTTCTCTGGGCAGCTGTGCCTGGGCCCTACCACTCTCTGAGTGAAGAATCTCCATGTAATATCTAATCCAAATCTCCTTTCTTTTAGTTTAAAGCTCCTCCCCCTTGTTCTATCAGTATCTGCCTATGTAAAAAGTTGGTCTCTCTCTTGTTTGCAATTTCCTTAAAGTACTGAAAGGACACAATGTGAGGTCTCCCTGGAGCCTTCTCTTCGCCAGGCTGAACAGTCCTAGCTCCCTCAACCTTTCTTCATAGGAGAGAGGCTCCAGCCCTATGATCATCATTGTAGCCCTCCTCTGAACCCACTTCAGCACTCCTCATCTTTTTTGTCCTGAGGTCCTCAGGCCTGTATGCAGTTAAGGCCTAACAAGGGCAGAATGAGGGGAACAACCACCTCCCTCTTCCTGTTGGCCTCTCCTCTGTTGATTCAGTCCAGGATATAATTGGCCTTCTGGGCTGCAAGTGCACTGCTGGCTCATGTCCACCTTTTTGTCCATCAGAACCCCCAAGTTCTTCTCAGCAGCCTGTTCTCAGTGAGTTGTTCTCCCAGTCTGTACTCATATTTGGGATTGTCCTGACCCAAATGCAGCACCTTACACTTGGGCTTGTTGAACTTCATTATGTTCTCATTGGACCTCTTCTCCTGCTTGTCTACATGCCTCTGGATGGCTTCCCTTCCTCCTGTCATATCAGCTGCACCACTCAGCTTGATGTCATCAGCAGGCTTGCTGAGGGTGCACTCAGTCCCACTGTCTGTGTCACTGAACATCAGTAGGGCCAGACTGAACTGTACCCCCTCATTACTATTTTCACTGATGAAAGCTTAAGAGAGAAGTGTGAAATACTTAATTTTAGTTGTGCAGGAAGATACAGGCTATCACATGGATACCATGTTTAGTTAATGGCAGTTATGGGTTGTCCTTGCGGCTGGGGAAGGAGCCTGCATCAACTGCTCAGCAGTGTTACATAGTTTCATCATGCTGGATACCTCCTTTTCCATTACTAATTGTAAGAAAATCTTTCCCTACACCCTGCTTGTTGCTACAATTAAATCGACTTCTCAGACAGGATGATTTTTTGTTCGGAACAGACCTAGCAGTCTACAGTATTATGCACTTGGACCTCTTACAAAAAATGTAATATTCAGAACATTCATATTTGCTTTTCATTTGTGGTGATGTCTCCTCTTTACTGTTCGAAAATTTCTTTTTCTTGTGAGCAGTTCCTCCTTTTCAGCTGTTGTAATTTTGTCTTTCTATGGTGTTTTGAGCTTATCTTTAGGACCCTTGTTATTATTAAACCACATCATAAACTATCTCCTGTTAGGAGTCCATAGCAGTTGGACTTGATCTTTATAGGTACTTCCCAGCTGAATTATTCTATTTTATTATTACTGTCTTTGGAAACCTATTTTGCCATTGTTCTTAGTTTCTTCCCTGTTGCTGTTACCTAAAAAATGCTGACTATCAAGAGACTTCAAGTACTGTGGAGAAATTATTTTTCTTTCTCCTTAGCTGGCACTGAGCTGTCTCTCCATTCCCACTTCAAGCTGCTTTTTGAAACAGATGGAGTTTCACCTGCAACCAGTATAGATACATGGATAGAGATAATGTAGAGGCTGATTGCCAGCAGGCAATGATCTTCAGGCCTTCTGACCATCATCCTTGGACTCTTCAGCCACCCACTAACAGTTTATCAAGTTTCACAGCTGTGCTGGGTCTGAAGTCAGGGTAGAATTTACTTTATTTTCAGTGATTTAAAGCCAGATGCCTAGTCTAAGCTAAGCACTCAGCTCTTTTCTGATGAGAGTTGTGGGTGAGATGAGCTCTCTAGCAGTTCTCATTCCCGTTCCCTTATCAGAGAGTCTTAGACAGGTAGTGTAAACTAGGCTCCTAACCTTCAGAAGCAAACAGTGATAAGTTTGAATTCCACAAAGGGTTTAATAAAAAGTACTACTGTACACCTCCATGTTTATTCCATTTCTCTAGGTATAATAAAGTTTGCTTGTATAAAATAGATGTAAGTTTCCTTATAAAAAGCTGACCTGGATGTGCGGAGTAACAGCATGATTCATTCTCAAACATAATTGAACATTTAATGAAACTGTTGTTTTTTGTAGTTCTGTGAGATATTAAAAAGCAATATATTTGGACAAGTGCAAGCAACATGAAAGAATCTGAACTAACCACTCACCTGAGCCAGTTTTTGGTTATTTACTTTGGAGATGCCTGCACATTTAATTGAAGTGGCAAATGTGATCCTTCAGTTTTCTTGCTCTTTTTGAAAATCTTGTCAGAGAGTATTTTTCAGCAATAATGTTACCCTTTACTGCTGTCTTGGGAGTTCACTGCTTTCATGGGCCTTCTTTTGTTAGCTTCTATTTGAGTCCACTGTTTGAGAGGCTTTTTACAAATTGGATTGTAGAGAAAAGCCAATAAGAAAAATCCTAGGCTTAAAATACTGACCTCTTTTTAATGGGAAGAAGCAGCAATTAGGGAGGCAAAGTAGACTGTAATTCACAATTTCATTTTTATGCAAACTCTTCTTTCTTGCAGGCATTATAATGATAATAAATGAATGTTGTCTCCAGTGTGGGAACACTGCCTCTCAACTGTGCCCTGAGCCCTAAGAGATTGTGTGTTGACAACGTAATTGATTTATTCTCTCTAAAGCCAGAACTCCCCTTTATTAGCACCTAAGTATGGCATTTGAAGAGATGGGGTTTTGTAATCTTTTAGATTTATCTATCTGAAATCCTTATCACCTGCTGATGTTGAAATTCCATACTTCCTTGATAACTAAATAAAAATGGGCTGCTGCATTTTTAAGCTTATTCTTTACTCTCCTGAAGAAGTGATGGTAGGGGAGATAGAGGTTTCTTAGCTACAAGGTAAAGAGCAGAATATACAATGGCTGTCAAAGAGAGGGTAGGGGAATTGAATTCTGTGTTGAAATACCTGGTTCTGCATGCATCTGCGCCTAGGGAGTAGGAATGAAGATGCTATGATACATCTGTCACAGCCCTGGCACAGAGACTAGGGAGGTGGCAGCTGATTTTTAGGCTGCAGGTGATTTAGGGTCAGGCTGAGGATCTGCAAAGGACCACACACCACCGCCCTTAAGAAGATAAAGTAGGTGCTGATATGCATGGCTACACTGATTTTTATCCTGTCAGTTATCTCCTATTGTGAGAGCAGTTCTGAGAGGCTATGTATTTCTTTTTTATTTTTTTAACAATTTAAATTTCAGTATCATTGTCTTGGCCTCATTGAATGCTTGTATGTCCAAGTACATTGTTGTGCAGAGGTAACAAAGCAGGTAGGTGATTTAGGCTGTCTGTTCTGAGGTATTGCAGATGTAGTAACCAAGTCCTCCACTTGGCAAGTTGTCTGTCGGAAGAATGCAGTTCAGGCTGAGCATCAACTGCTTTCTTTCTCTGCACCAGCTTGTTTAGAGGAGTCTGTGTACACTTGCATGTTGCTGCATTACTCTGTGAAGATGGAGGCAAAGATTTTGGGCAGAGGGGTGATGTGCGAGTTGGTGCAAGAAACCTTGTCCCTGGAGAGCCAGCAAGTGGAACTGGGTGGTCGATTTGTGCTTCCTGTTTGCATGCAAAGAGGATCCTGGAGGCATCTGGCAACCAAGATGCTGTGAATGCAATGCAAGGCTGCTCTCAGGTTGCCAGAGCCAGAGATGGGAGTTGCAAGATGGTTGCAGAGCCCGGAGTGGGAGAACAGATGAATTATTGCAGGAAGCTCAAAATTCCTGTTCCTTCCTTTGATGCAGTGCTCTGTCCAGTTGCCTCTGTTTTGGATTGTATTTGCAATGTAAGTTGATTTCTGCATAAAAGCAAGGAAGATTTTTGTTTAGAATTTGTTAGAACTCTATTAGCTTTGGCGTTGAGGGATGCTTAAGGGATCTGTACACTTTGACTGAGACCTGAAAATAAAAATGATCAGAATAACAGCCACTACCATAATTATCTTTTCTCTTTACACAGTCTTTGTGTTATGAGACTAATTCTGAAGTTCAGTCTTTATGTGAATCTAGGCAGGCAAGTTGCAGCAGCATGAGCTCACCAGTGAAAGCTGTTGTTTATTAGCCACAATAAAGCAGGAAGTATCTTGAAGGAGCCCTTCCCTCCAGTTCTAGGAAGTGTTGTAGCATGATACCCTGGCAAGTGATAAAGCAAAGCTGCAACCCAAAGGTGCAAAACCATAGTACCAGTCTCTTACTCAGGAAGGTCCTGCTTTCATTCTCTGGTATAAGGTAAAGAAAAGTGAATAAAAGACATTTTGTCTTGCTCAGGCAGCAGCAGTGAATTTTTGGATGCTGCAGATTACTTTCCTGTGAGTGCTCTTTTTTGCAGACACTGCTGCTCCTTCCTGTAATTAGACTGACTTTGCCAGATGTTCGGTGACAACATTACGCTGTTATAGTCTGTTTTCCAGTTGCTTTATTTGTTCCTAGGACAACTCCTTTCTTGCCTTTTCTTTCAGAGGGCAAGTGGACAAAGGGGAAAAATCCTTTACAAATGTTGTAAAGTGCAAGAACTCGGACAATGGATTTTGCCCCCTTCTCTCTGTCTAAATGAAACAATGAAAGTCCTGCACTTTAATCTTCTTAGCCCCAGGGGGTCTTCTAATTATTGCAGCTGTTGCTCAGGCTTATACAGACTGACGTCCTCCTTCCCATTCATCTTGGAGGCTCTTTTATGTCCATTGGCTCCTCAGTGGAAATGGAAGAGCCTTAAACTCTGAGAATAGGTGAAGTTTACCTTTTGGATCTGGGTGAGGAGAACAAAGCATTCTCCAAGTTCCTTTCCAGGATTTACAAATGACCAAAGGCATTTTCTCGGCAGCTCCTTCAAATTTATGTTAGCATCAACTCTTTAGTTTTCCCTTACCAAGGTCCACATGTCATCAGCAAAGCCATTGATTGTTTTCAGAATTGTTTTGTAAGAAATAAGGGGCTTGTTGAGAAGGCACTCATATATAGGCAGCTTAAAGCTTTAAAATAATGCAAGTTCAGAGAAGTATGTTGCCTTCTCCTGCTAAGTTAATAAGTCTTTCTGTGGTTTTATGGAAAAGCAGTGTTCTTGTGCCTGGATGAAGTCATGTTACATCAGTTAAGTGAACTTGCAGGGGGGAAAAAGTATTAGAGGCAATGAATCTAAATGTCTATAAAATTTGTTTTAATTAAAATTAGAACAGCAAGCCAAATGAAAAATTACTTCACATACTTGTGCATTTCTGGCTTGACTTTGTGTAACTGTCAGTGTAAAATATTGTATACCACTGGTACAATAAGGCCAAGTTGGACAGCTTGTGAATAATACCATGGTTAACTGAACCTCAGAATTTTTATTTACTATTGTACCACTGAATAGAGTCATGCTGGTTTATACAAGCAGGTATGTGGCCCAGATTATTGACCGTGTTATAAAATACCCAATATATTAAAATAAAGCTCTTAAATCTCCAATTAACATTTTTGTTATTTTGAATTTTTAAATTCAAAAAGTAATTAGTTGCTGTTACCTTAACTTTTTTTGTGTTGTAAGGCAGTGTTCTGTGATGGACATGGGATAAGGAACTGCATGGTTATGGAATAAACAAAGCCAAAATATTGCTACACACATGCTTATAGGTATACAAACACATACATATAGATAAAGCTTTGCACAACTTAAAGCAACACAAATGATCTGTAAATTTGCCTAAAGCAGGAAGTGGAAGATGCCTTACAGCAGAGGCATAGGAGCGTAGGGGCATAGGAGCTGGTAAGTCTCTCTCTCTGGCATTCCCTTTCTGTGTCTCTCAGAACAGAGTTTTCATTAGTAAGAACATATCTTCCTTAGGCCGTGCCATAGCGCACCGGCCATTGGAGTGCTGTGGTCTTCATCTGTACCATTACGCTTGCTCTTCTCATTCTCAAGAGAGAAGAAAGGTACTCACAGACAGACATCCTTGCTCTTTGCTAACTCCTGAAGTCTGCTAGAAAATTGTTTGGAAGGATGTTATGGAGCCTGAGCCAAGTAACTTGCTGAACTAGTCTAGCAGTTTTAACAGTCACGATGATGGAATTGCAGGCACCTGGAATACCTGATTTATGTAGTATAAACATAGCCATAATTTTTTTGTGACCTGCTTTTCACTTTGGGCTTTGGCAGTTCAATATTTGAAGCTGAAATAATTACTTTGCTGCTTGGAAGAAGCAGTGTGCATTATGTATTCTGTCAGCGACTCTGAAAATGCACTTTATGGGTCAGTAGTGGCCTATGAGGATCCAAGTGGTGGCTGCAGCTGGTATGTGGGTCCATAGTAAAGTTGAAATTTCTGGTGCTTCTTCCATTTCTTGTTTTTTTGCCAGAAACTTTAATGAAAACTGGTGTCTGATGACTGAGCTTTGAACTACCTGTGTGTGAACATACACAGTGTGTTCTAATTTTGTTTGAGAAACTTTCTTAGCAAACCAAAATAAGGAAAAAAAATAGTACTTTTTGCTTATGGTCTATAGTTAGACCTTTGATGATAAGATAATTTTACTAAATTAATCTTCAGGAAAAGCATTTACAATTTCTAAGTATGCTGGAATTTGGTCAGTTTTGGAAATTATATTTTTACTTATATTGCTGCTTACTAGTAAGTTATCAGACATCCATCTTTCAACAATATACTAATAACAAAGACTTCTCATTAAATTTGTTATTGTTTCAATGCCAACATTTCCCAGGTCATAACAGCATACTGTATCCTCATCATGAAATACCCCCAATAAAATTATCACTAAAAATAACATTTTGTGATTTATTTTTCTTGTTTTATAGTAATTCTGCATAATGGATTATTTATGGTACTATAATGCTTCTGAAGGTTTTGTTTTAAATAAATGAGACTAGGTGTTATTTTTCAACCATCATCAGGAGGCATCTTTTTGTAAAAGAGCAAATTAGCAATGTAGAGGATGTGATTTGGTTAGATGGGGTATCTGTTGTCTGCCATCTTACAATTAGTGCCCTTTATGGGTCATTTTAGGTGTGCAGGCACAACTGTTGTCAAACTGAGTTTGAATCATAAGTGTATGGAAAACAGAATGTGGCTCCTTGACATAATGTGTCTTAACAAAAACCATCTTAACTCTTACCCTTCACTCTCCAGACATCTGACATGTTCTTGTAATTTAGGAAATTGTCTAGATTCTTTCCGGAACCAAAAAGGCAATAATAAAAGCAAGCTTTGTTTCGTCTCTATTGTTGGTACTGTGTGCAGGAAAGCCTAGCTATGAAAAATAGGTCAACAGGCATATATTGATAAATATTGTGTTTGCAATCATCTGTGAATGTGTAGGATCAGACACGAGGGCCATCACTGATAAGCCAGCCTGCATCAGAAGAACAAACTGTTTGGTGTGTCCACTTGCTGCATGCTTCCCTGTGACTGGCAGATCTCAAACACTCAAGGGTTGCCCCATTCACTTTTGGCGCTTATGCATACAGTAACTGCAGCTGGCTACTTCCAAAAGTCTGTTTTTTTTTCTTGCTTTTTCCAGTGATTAGGTCTGTTCAGTCTTGCCTGCTCACATGATTTGACTTGCAATTGGATGGGCTGACAAGTGAGTGTGTCAGGTAGTGCCCATAGCATATGGATGTACTTCAGTGTACATTATTCTTTTTGGTCACAATGTTCCGTTATACTCAAGTGGAAATGCTTACATGGTTTAATTACTTTTTCAGAATATGCTGAATATAGTTCAAACTATTAAAAAGATAGGGTGTCATATAGTTACTGGTAGTAACCACTAGGGGGGGGGGGTGAGGGAAATAATTCAATTGATGGAATATCTCAGCCTTCTAGTGTTTTAATTGTACCCATCTGTTTTTACCATCATAACAATATCCAGGTAAAGTTACAATATAATGATGACTGCAGAAATGATGCAAAATGTGTCAGTAATCTGAGTTTGTTATCTTTTCAGGTGTAGTATTTCACTATCGTGCAGCCACCAGCAGGTACACTTTGAATTTTACACAAGCTCAGCAGACTTGTTTGGACAATGGTGCTGTTATAGCAAGCCCAGAGCAACTGAAAGCAGCATATGAAGATGGATTTGAACAATGTGATGCTGGCTGGTTGTCTGACCAGACTGTTAGGTGAGAGGCTTAAAACGCACTTTGACAGAGTTTCTCCAAATTAGTATGCTTAGCCTGTAAAGACTTATGTTCTGACTTACCATGTTAATAAATATGGACATGCTGCATTTCAGATATCCA
This sequence comes from Phasianus colchicus, assembly GCF_987193195.1. Taxonomy (NCBI): domain Eukaryota; kingdom Metazoa; phylum Chordata; class Aves; order Galliformes; family Phasianidae; genus Phasianus; species Phasianus colchicus. Next base: position 32,890,532 of record NC_143476.1, on the reverse strand, counting down.
ATTAGACATCCAAGAATTGGTTGCTTTGGAGATAAAATGGGAAAGAAAGGAGTCAGAACATATGGACGCCGTTTTCCTAATGAAACTTACGATGTGTACTGCTATGTGGAACACATGCAAGGTAAGATAGGTCCATGTGTATTCTGCATGACAAATTTCAAAACAACTTGGGGTTCCAATACGGAAAAGCAAATATGTTCTGTGTACAATGCATTTTGGCTTTTTTGAATCTGAAGTGAATTGCTGAATGGAGTGAGCCTATAGTTTGTGCTGTACTGGACCTAAATTAAGAGCAAATATGAAGTCTACAAAGAGTCAGTCAGGTTTAAAGATGCTATAGTCAGTGACAGCAGCTCACACAAAACTGGTGTCAAAACGTTTTATTTTTTAGATATTATAAAAGGATATTCAAATAAATGCATTAAAAGTTTGAGAAACTGTATATATCTTTTATATATATATGAAGATGGATATGATATAAATGCCGCTAAATATCTTATAGTTCATAAGGTATATAATCGAGGTTTTTACATGTCCTAAACATAGTTAGAGAGATATTTAATTGAAATCCAAGTTTAATCTTCTCTTTTAAAAGGGAGACATCTCAATATCAAAAAGAAAAATATAAGCATGAACCTTCTATTGAGGATTAGTATCTTTAATTAAATTATTTGTGGTTATATAATATAACCATAGTCTTTGCAGAAGTTGCTAATTAAATGATTCTGATGCAGCAGAGAGATTATGATCCTGCCACATGTTGACTACAAACCATGGATAGTGATGTGAAGTCCACAGTACTTCATGATTCACGATATGACTCTGTGATCAGTCTTGGTTCAACAAGGTGTTGGATGGTGAAAAGTAAAAAAAACATTAAATTTTCCTGTGACTGGTCTATTCTCAAACCCACTCTTCCAGAGAAGTAGTGCTTTCTAACATTCAACCTGAATCTTCCTTGAAGCAATTTGAGGTCATTCTGTCTAGCCCTATCTCTTGTTACTTGAGAGAAGAGGGTGACCCCCACCTCATTACAACCTCCCTTCAGGTAGTTATAATACATACAAGCTTGGGAATTGAAAATTAAGCAATGGAATTAATGGAATTAATGCTCTTAGTTTTGTCTTTGTCTTAGTTTTACTTATGTTCCATCTCTGTCTGTCAGTGAACAGTTTGCTTGAACACAGAGAATCCATATACTTCCTACATTCCTCCATAAATCCATGACGGAATTCACTTTTGAATCAGCTCTTAAATCTAGGGTTATACATTCAAAATAGATTGTTCCTAGCTTTCAGGAGCAGTTCTGACAAATCTATATTGTTCTGGAATGAAAAACAAAAGCGTTCTTCAAAAATGATTCTTCATTTACCTCTTTAGTACAGGGAAGTGTTATAATATGGAGAAGCTCATCCTGCTTGCCACTCCATCAGATCCACATCTTTATATGCTGGAGACCCCAGAATTAAATATAGGAGGTGTCTCATGAGAGTGCATTAGAGGGGAACAATTCCCTCAACCTGCTGGTCAGGCATCTTTTGAAGCAGACCAGGACATGCCTGGCTTTCTAGGCTGTAAGTACACATTGCCAGCCTGTGTTCAGTTTTTCACTATGACCCCAAAGTCCTTCTCTACAGGGCTGCTCTTGATTTACTTATTAGCTAGCCCATGTTCATGTTTTGAATTGCCCCAACTCAGGTACAGCACCTTGCACATGGCCTTGTTGAACTTTATGAGGTTCACACAGCTCAAGCCTACCAGGTCCGTTTGGATAACATCCCATTGTTGTGTTCCATCAAGATTTGCACCATGCTCTTAGGGTCATCTGCAAACTTACTGAAGGTGCACTTGAACCCACTGCCTACGTCAGATGTTAAATAGTACAGATCTCTGAAGAAGATCACTTATCTCTGGTCTCCACATGGACATTGAGCTATTGATTGCAATCCTTTCCATCTAGGTGGTTCCACTTAGTGGTTGATCTGTCAAATCCATGTCTCTCCAATTTAGAGACAAAAATGTCATGCGGAACAGTATCACATGCTTTCCACTAGTCCATTTAGTTGACATCAGTTGCTCTTCCCTTATTCATCATTGCTGTAAGCCCACTGTTGAAGGCCACAGAATTTGTCAAACGGAGTTAGCCCTTAGTGAGGTCGTATTGCCTGTGGTCAGTCGTCTCTGTTTTCCACATTACCAGAAAGATATACTCTGCGATCTCACCAGATACAGGAGACTTGCTGGTCCATGATTTGCTAGGTGTTCCTTTTTGTGTTTTTTTTAAGATTGGGGTTATTTTCTCCTTTTCCAGTCAGTGGGAACTTTGCTGGGCTATCACTGGTTCTCAAATATGACGATTAGTTGCTTAGCAACTTCGTCTGCCAATTTCTACAGGACCCTAGGGTTTGTCTCGTCAAGTCCTGTGTACTTGGGCATCTTTGCAAAACTTAGGTGGTTTCAAACTTATTCTTATTCCTACAGTGGGTGATCCTTCATTCACAGAATCACAGAATCATAGGGGTTGGAAGGGACCTCCAGAGATCATCGACCCCCCTGCCAAAGCAGGTTCCCTACACCAGGTCGCACAAGTAGGCATCCAGGCAGGTCTTGAATATCTCTAGAGAAGGAGACTCCACAACCTCCGTGGGCAGCCTGTTCCAGAGCTCCGTCACCCTCACCATAAAGAAGTTCTTGCGCACATTGGTGCGGAACTTCCTATGCTGTAGTTTCTGGCCGTTCCCCCTTGTCCTGTCTCCACACACTGCTGAAAACAGTCTGGCCTCGCCACTCTGCCCCCCACACCTTAGATATTGATAGACCTGGATCAGGTCCCTCTCAGTCTTCTTTTCTCAAGTCTAAACAGACCCAGTTCACTTAGCCTTTCTTCATAGGGGAGATGCTCCAGACCTTTCACCATCTTTGTGGCCCTCTGATGGACTCTTTCCCTGTCTTTTTTGTACTGGGGAGTCCAGAACTGGACACAGTACTCCAGATGAGGCCTTACCAGGGCAGAGTAGAGGGAGAAGATCATCTCCCTCGACCTGCTGGCCACACTCTTTTTAATGCACCCCAGAATGCCACTGGCCTTTTTGGCCACAAGGGCACACTGCTGGCTCATGGCCAACTTGTTGTCCACAGGACTCTCTATCCTTTGCTTTCTGACTTGGGTGATAGGGCTAGAGCATTTGTCAGTGAAGACCAAGGCAAAAAAGCTATTGAATACCTCACCATTCTCTACAACTTGGGTAACAAGCTCTCCGATTTTCTTCTGGACGGTACTCACATTTTCCCTACACTTTCTTTTATCATGACATATTAGTAGCAGTCTTCCTTGTTTCCCTCACCTCCTTGGCCATATTTAATTCAGATTTAATTCTGTCAGGACTTAGCTTTCCTACTCTGATCTGTCTGCTTGGACAGTGTCACTGTATACCTCTGATGATAGCTGTCCTTGCTTTCACTCTTTATAGACTTCCTTTTTGTGTTTCAGTTTTTCCAGGATCTCCCTGTTCTTTTCAGAACTCCTGGTGTTTTTGTCCGATTTCCTCTTTGTTGGAATGTGTCACTTCTGAACTTGAAGAAAAAGCCAGCTTTATTCAGTCTCTCTTGCCTCCAGGTACTCTACCAAACAGATCCCTGAAGAGGCCGATGTCTGCTCTCCTTGAATGCAAAGCAGCATGCTTACTCTATGCCCTCGATATTGTCCTAACAATCTTGAATTCCACACTTCAGGGTCACTGCTACCAGGGCTGCCCTTGTTCACATTTTCCATTAGCCTTTCCTTGTAGGTCTACCATACCACCTCTCCCTGTTGACTCCTCTGTCTCTTGGAGGAGGAGGTTATTATCAACGACCCCAGAAATCTTCTGGTTTGCTTACATCCTTCTGTCTTGTCCCACCAACAGATATTGTGGTGTTTTAAGTCCCTCATGAAGACCAGATGGTCACAGAATGGTCCCAGTTGCTGGAGTATGTGGGTTATGTTCATATATAATGGTATTGTTACACAAAATACCTTACAGTGGTAATAAACTGAATCTGAGAAGAGGGGAGAATTCCTAGTAGGTCAGTCAGAATTTTACTACTGACTTCAAGAAAGTACTGTTACATCAATACTGAGCACATAATAAAGCTTATCCTTAAGCTCTCTATTTATGCAGCTGGAAAGTCCTTTATGCGAAGAGACTGTGGTGGAGAAGATAATTGCCAGTTAACAGTAGGATTTCAGCCCACTGCACAGGGATTTTGTTGCCTCTGTCTATCAATTTTAATGCCAGATTATTAGATTATTGCAACAGCTAACCACTTTTTTTTTTTTTTTTTTTTTTTTTTTGCCTGTTTCCTCAGTTTTCAATGAACTCGAGTCAGAAAAAAAGTATCAACAAGTCAGAAGTGTTATATGGTGTATATATATGTTACACTGACATGCAGGGGAGTTAATTTATTCTCTTTGCTGCAGAGGAACAGATGTAGTACCATGTTATGGTATAATGCAGGATAACTTTTTTCCATCGACTTCACGCAAACCTGTGCCTTTGAACTGGACTTCCTTTTTAAGAAAGAGCTATGGAGCCAAGATGGCTTTGTCTGAATAACAGAGTGGGTTTTTTTTGTTGTTTTGTTTTGTTTTACTTTTATTTTATTTTTTTTTTTAAGGAAGAAATGATAATTTTAAGTGCAGAACTTGTTTCAAGTTTTACCAGTGGGATTACGCTTTGCAACCATTCATCTGCAGAAGACAGACTAAATTTAGATAAACTGCCAACAGAAGTTATTGGAAAGTGAACACTGCAGAAAAACAGCTCCTGCATTTTGTCTCCTGTATTGTAGCATGCTCCTCCACTGGTGGAAAAGTTAGCAGTTTAAGATTTAAGTTTTAGTCAAATTTCTTGTTTCCCTATTTACCCCACCTAAGGTTGATTCTGAAAGGTGCAACCCGTCCCTTGTACTGAGTGCTGTCAACATTTCATTAAAGACGGCTGATACTTTGCATATTGTAGAACTATGCTTTAAACACAATTATTTCCATCCAAATTTGAAAGTTCTTATCTACATAGTTCTGTTTCAGTGCCAAATGTTATACTTGGGCTAAATAAGTCCTTATTCAGAGAGCTCATGTTGGGTAGATGACTATTCATGGGATAGGATGGTTGCTTGATTAATGATATCAAAATTTGGACCATAATGAAAGACAGCATGGAAGTCATTGAATAGTTAATGGTCTTTTGGCCAGTACTAGAGATATTGTTAGCCTAGAAGGCCATAAATGGTGGTTGGAATACTTAATTAGAATACATTGTAGTATAAATTTGTATTGAATTTGCAGTACTAATTTGGGCAGTTACACAGAAGATTTGTAGGAGCAATACCATTTCAGTTTTCTTCCTTTTTGGCCATGTAAGTTAGCCAAAAACTTGGATTTCTCCTTGAAACACAAAAAAATTAGCTTAAATTAAAACCAGTTGTCTAAACTAAATCTTGCCATTTCCTTGCTCTAAGAAAACACGTAGAAATTAAAGACTGCACAATTATGCATAAAATATTTTGACTTTTGCTAAATCAAACAACACAGGATAATACTTCCAGGAAGGATTTTCAATTTCTGAGCTCTCAGTGATAAAAATAAGAATGTGGAGATAAAATCTGGAGTTAAAATATTGTTAAATATATACTGGGCTTGGGGGTCTTACTATGCACTCATATACTTCTAATTCTTCATATTTCACTGCATATTTCAGTATGCTAAGTGTTTTAAAAAAATTAGGATATCTACCTTTAAATATGAGAGGATTCCTAAATAAGAGTTTAATCTAAAAAGATTCAGTGCCAAAGGTCTGGACATAACTGAGGTTCTCCAAACACCTCCAACTGAAAAGTGTCCAGACCAACGTCTGAAGTAGAAGATGCCCTTGTAAGGAGATGGTTGATGAGGAATGAGGATTTCCATTCTGTCTTCAGAGAATATGGTTCTGTCTTCAGGTTGAATATGATTGATTTGACACTGATGTGCTGTCAGAAATATAGACAAAGTGAAATCTGGTTGCCAAAGCCTAACGATGAAGTGAGGGGCTGTGAAAGTGGGCTGCAGAGCCAAAGCACAAACTACTCCATGCAGCATCATCTTCTGTCCAAAGACAGTTAAAAGCCATATATGTCTAATAAACACATATAATATGCAGATGGGAAGTCATGCTAAGAAAGTTATTTTTGGGTGTCTGTGGGAAAGATTATAAAGTCTCCTTTTCATGCACCATTTTCAGCCCCCCAGTGAGTGTGGGGAAGAAAAAGAAAACAAAACCAGATGGCTTTTAAATACTTTCAAATCAGTCTCATGCATTTTTTGCTATTGTCATTGAAATCTGTATGAGAACAATAGTGATTTAAAAGATCGAGGTCTAAAATACTGCTTCAGGTGTGAAGTCTCTTGTGTTTTGAGCAGCTGAAAATCTTCTCTGGAGTCCATTCTGACTCTGGAGTGACAATTGGATTTTAAAAAGGAAGCACAGAAAATAATTTTTTCTTCTCCGTTCAAGGCCTGTGATATAGCCATGATTTTTGCACTGGTATTTACTGGATATGTCTCCAGCCTTGAACTATGTGATTTAGTGTAGATTTAAGGATTCTCAAGAACTCAAATAGAAGGTTTTCTGTTTGAAAAGAACACAAAGAACCCAAAGAAGGGTTCTCAAGAACTCAAATAGTGGAACTAGGTAGAAAGTAATTCCATGTTGCTTTTTGTTCACGATGTGATATTTGTGCTGGAGCATGAGAAATCTTGTCTCTAGGGAGATCCAAAAATCTTGATTTATTTCTATGAAAGTAAAGCACAAAAAGGGGAAAAAAAAAATCATATGCAGTTCAAAGTTCATTTTTTGCCTTTGTATGAGGCAGTGACAAAGCTCTGTAAGGATATAGCAGTTGCCAAGGTACTTCCCATGCTCGAGGGCAAGCTGATGGGAAAAGTATGCCTTCCAGTCCTATCAACTGCAATAGATTCCTGTTCAGCCTGTGATTTTGCATAGAGCGGATCTAAAACAATCAGGAGAATTTAATTAGATTGTTACTGATGTGTATCAAAAGGAATCAACTAACTTGTTCTAACGTGTAAGGAAAAAGACTTTAGCTTGTCTAACATTCTTCTTTAAAGTTCAGTGTAGCTGCTTATGTCTCTGTGACAAAACATTCAAGGCAGCTTAAGTCTGTCTGTTTTGTCTAAGTAAACTTGAGTGAAGCTGTACATCCAGGCTGATTTTCCAGGTTTTCCTTTCCTAGAAAGAGTTTCATCATTGTTTGGGCTTCTGTTAAGGATACTTCTTTAATAGTCTGATGTGTCAGAGAAGTAGCCCTTAGCAGAGGCAGGATGGAGGAAAAGAATTGCAGCTGAGACAACAAATCTTGTCTGTGCAGCTTGGGAAATGAAGATTGACTCGAGAGCTGGATTAATAAACAAACTAACTGTACACAGTGTCTAAGTGCATGTGGTGAAATTCTCAGGTTTGTCTTGGCCCAGGTGTGTATGTGCTTTATTTTCCAGAGTAAGCAAGACAAGGGTAGTGGTCTCTGTGTCCTTGTGTATGGGTAGGTAGGGTAGATGTGGGTAATAACTCTCTGTTCATGGTGCACGAGCAGTCTGATAGCCCTGCCAGTGTTTGATTTTGCAAGGATCTTTTGGCCAAAGAAAGAGTGGAGGCAAAAATGAAATTTCTTGGGAGCTTTTAGTTTCTTGTGTATTTAATATTCCCCTCTGTTGCCTTGATTCTTCCCTTTGTCTTTCTTTAAATGACACTGATGACAGTGGAAGTTGTAGAGTAGACTCTGAGCACCCAGTCACAAGATTGGTGAATGCTTGTGAAATCTTCTTCCTAGTCAGTGTTGCTGAATCCCAGATGGAATATTGTTAATGAAGAGTCTTGTTGCTTTGGGAGAGTAAAATGGGCAAAAAAGGCTAAAAAAATATTAAATATTGATGAATGCAAGGGTCTTTTGGTCATTCCTAGAAATGGGTTGAATAACAGCTAGGACACTCAATAGGTAGTTACCAGCCACTATCAATACCAGCTGGTGTGCTACCACATTTGTCTACAGCATATTCAGTGAGAGACGTGTGGGTTCTCTTGTAAGCTTCTCTGCATTTTGGGGGAATTCTGTAAAACTCTTGTCATGACTTGCATATGTTGCCTTCCTCTGCAAGTGTATGTGGCTTGTACCTGTCACACTGGGTGACCCTGAGAGGGTTGATTCTATACTCTGGGAGAAGAGTGTCACATAGCTAGTCTCAGAGCTACTATAGGAAATAGCAGCATACCAATACCTTAGTTGTGATTTGATCTATTGGAAGATAAATTACTGATGAGGTCTGTGCTGGAGGACTAAATCTAGCTTTATTACTTTTGCCCTAGTCAATATATGTTGCATTTTGATCCCTGGCTATGCCTGCCCTTATTTCTGTGCCTGCTTTTAAGATGTGTGATTCATGAAATTCACACCTACAAACATGCCCAGCTCAGTGAGATGTCTCTGATGAGAGAAGATAAGTGAACTAGCCTTCAAAAGAGTGAAGCTTGCTATAAAACTAGCTGATAAGTTTGTGGATTTTGAGCTTTTTCCTTGGGGGTTGCAGTGAATCAGCTTGTCTTCAAGAGAAAAAGCTGTTTTCCTCAATGTGTTTGATCTGTTTGAAAGAGGGAAGAAGCAATAAAGAGGGAAAAGAACAGCTAATATGGAGAACTTCAAGTTCTCTTTCCAGTGGAGAGCATGGGTTTACAGGGAAGTAGGACCAACACTCTTTTCACGTACTATGAACTGAATTTCTACACTGCTATGGGGATAGGAAGTGTGAGATTATTAAATAGTCCTTGCAGCACATGCATAAGTTTTGGTAATTTGTTAACCATCACTTTCTGACCAAGTACTAAAAATGTTAGAGAAGTGACACAGATAGCAAAATATTTCATCTAAATGTAGACATAGGAGATTTCTGCTTGATCTGCAGTAGTGTAAAGCTGGTTTTAGGAAATACAGGACATTTAGCACATTCCAAGTGATTGCTCTCAGTGTACACAAACAGTGGGTCCCGATGAATTGTTTCTGTGCTCTATGGGTCAGCAGATCCCTGAAGTGCAAAGAATTCTGTACGTGCATGACCAGAGCATGCTACAGATTGGATCTGCAGGAAGGATTGTGCATCATGTGTTTTTGGGCTGCTGTAAATGAAACTGATGACATATATTGAACACTGCTTTCTTTTCAGAAGACAAACTTTTTTTTTTTTTTTTTTTTTTCTTTTTTTTTTTCCCAATGTGGTTTTGAAATAAGATTGTAGGACAGCTTTTGAATTTTTGAACTTCTATAGCAAGGCCTTTATTAAAGCTTTGCTTTTTTTAAAAAAAAACATTTTGTCCCAGCAATTATCACATACATCAAGTGCACACTCAAACATGTAGAACTTAAATTTATCTTCAGACTGGACAGCCAAATTGTGCAGTTGTAGTTTGGAATCTGACTTCTGCACTTCAGTGGATTGCTTTAAGCAAGAATTCTGGAATCATAGCAACTCACTCTTTAAAGCTATTGCAAGCTGCTAAGTTTTAGCATGTATTTACATTTTTTTTTGTTTTTTTTTTTGGTTTTTGGTTTTTTTTGTCATCTATTCTTGAAATACATGAAAGGTATGTGATTAAAGGGAAAATAAAAGCATTTTATTGATTGTTCTGGTACCTTTTTACATTCTTTGTGAATTTCAGATTTTATTTTTAACATGCCAAATAGGTGGGAAAGAAGAAGCTTGATTTTTACTTGCTTGCTGAACTGGTCTAGTTAGAGAGTGCATTTTTTCTTAAATATGTGGATTTTTTTAATCATTGGATTTTTTTCTGGTAAGATACCCTTTGACAAAGATTGTGTCTGTGTGAGTACAGCCAGCTTCAAGAGATGAACCAAATGAATTGGTGTTGAGTCAGTAGAATTGATTCAGTACAGACATGTCACTCTCCTACTAAAATCTCAGTATTATTAATATTGAATATACAGACAAATTCAAGCAAATGTCTATGTAAAAATCTTCCTGATCCTCTTGGGTAATTTCTTTGCAACCTACTGAGCAACCTACATAATTTCTGTATCTATAATGACTGCTATGTGAGCATATATAGTCCTCAGAGAAGAGAGAGCTGTACTAGGGAGGTATTAATGATGTCCCCATCTGGGATTGTGGGATAACTGCACCCATCATTCTGTGTTAGCCACGATACGAGATCTGCCCCACAATACAGAAAAAGCTGTCTTCTGCAGATTTGTTTAATAAAAAGTTGTATTATCTATGTGGTCTGGAGAGCTGGATGAAGTTTTCTGATACCTCTGAGGGTGAATGATTATTCACTTTATCATGAAGTGTTCCTGGTAGACATGTTCTGTCCTTCAATTACTACTTCTAATTTAAAAACTCCCTACAACACGTATAAAGAAACTTACACTGTGGAATTGATATTACAGCTGTAATAACAAACCAGAGTTTCTACCTAGAAGGAAAAAGAATATTGGCATTTTGCCTTCTTTCACACTTGCATTCCTTTCAAGCCTGAAGCAAGTGTAATATGTGAATGAAATTGCTTGGGGTGATGTAGTCTGTCTGCCTTTTGCTAGATTGTCTTGAGACAGCTGCTGAGGTGGATTGCATGACCAACGTGAATAAGCCGTGCTGTCCTGCAACAATGGTTGCTGTGTTCTGGTCTGCTTAGAAAAAGTGCAGGAGGGAATTGCTATCTTGTAGCAAATATTTTGAGTTTGCACTGTTTTCTGCAGATGAATGTGTTGATTTTAAGTTTGAAGTACTTCCTGAAGCCGGAGCAAAAACTGGAAAGAAGTCCCAGGACAGAAAGATCAGAGCCTTGATTTTGTTTACAGTGTTTGGGCAAGCAAGGCAACAAATCAACTATATAATGGATATTTAACTTTGAAGCAAAATATTAGGTATACTGTTTGTTTTCAGTCTCTAACTGAGAGGTTATTAAGTGCAAATTACTATTTAACAGAAACAAAACTATAGTAGGGGTAGTCTAGATTAGTTCAGCTTTTTCACAAAAAGGGCTTTGTGCACACAACATGTCTAGTGCATTCCCTCATCTGTGTTTCCCCACAAGGCAAGAGCAAGACTGATGTAAATATGACATTTGAAGCTGCTGTGAAGCAGGCAGGGAGGAGCATTTGCTCTTTGTCTGTGTCCCAAGTGAGATTTTAACAATGACTAAAAAGGTCAGGTAAAAGGCTTGCAGATGTAAAGGATTTGTTATACTGAGAAAGTAAATTCTGTTGGGCTGGATTTAATTAGCGAAGTTGAGTTAGAAAGTCTGCTCCAGCAGAGGTCACAGAGGAGCTTCAAGGCTCGTGTTACCATTGCCTGGAGACTCAGCCTCCAACCATGATGTAGGTCATTGTGTATAGTTTGAGTATGAATGCTTGGGCTTTCTTGTAGGCACTTTTTCATATAAAAAAGTGAGATTTAGGTTTTCTGTCTGTTTTTTTGTTGTTGTTCATTTGTTCATTTTGAGCAAAATGGTAAGTAAAAGGTGTCTAAGCAAAATTTGAAAGTCAACTTGCAGGATATGGACAGGATGAGAGAACCTAAGTCGACTAAATCATGGATTTGATACTCAATCTTTATTGTCTTTGTTTTCTCCCTGTAGATGAAGTTGTTCATGTTTCTGCTCCTGAGAAGCTCACCTTTGAGGAAGCAAAAGAGCTATGTCGGAAAAGAGATGGTGTTCTTGCTTCTGTTGGAAACATGTATGTTGCCTGGAGGAATGGCTTTGACCAATGTGACTACGGCTGGCTGGCGGATGGAAGTGTTCGCTACCCCGCCTCTGTGGCTAGGCCCCAGTGTGGTGGAGGTTTACTTGGGGTGAGAACCCTGTATCGCTATGAGAACCAAACAGGCTTTCCTTACCCAGATAGCAAGTTTGATGCCTACTGCTACGAACGTAAGCTTTTTTAGTTGTATTTTCAGTACACTCACTGTTCTAAGTCTGAAAATTGTTCACTATAATATGTTTTGTTTCAGTTCTTGAAGTGCACGAGTCCTTAAAAATGTTTTATTATTGTGGTTTTAAAAAAAGTAGTAAGAGAAAAGCCAAACTAAGACAAATGTCTTATAGTAACATCTTGGCACATTGATGCAAAATTTTAAGGTAAGATTTCAACCTGCTGAGTACTGTTGTGTTTATGCAGTGATACACAGTATCCACAATCACCCTGGGACCTGTGACTGTGGAATACTATGTAATTCAGTGCCTCATTGCACCCTGATATCTTGTATGTAATGTCAATGAACATGAGAACAGAAAAAAATGTTTTCCTTGACCAAGGGAATGACTATCATCTAACCTGATGCTCTATTCTGAATGATGGCAATGAGAGGCTGTTTACAGATTGCATACAGCCCTACCCATGGAAATGCCAGTAAGCTGGGGGCTGTCATTGGATTCTAGATATTTCCTCCCATCATATTTTTTATGCTTCTAAAGCAATTGTAAGTTCTGCTCTCACCCACCTAATGTTTCATGTACCTTTCAACTGGCACCGAGGATCGTCTAAATTGCCTTTCTTACTGCTGCTTTTATTTAATCTGATATTTTCTGAAGCACATCAAGTATTTGCCACATCCATCTTTAAACTGCATCAATCTAAATCAGATCTCCTCCATGCCTGTCAACTTTCCTTGGTTTTTGGGGTTAAATGTTCCTCTGTAACCAATTCCATCTTCTGGTCAAGCAGCCTGGCTCTGTTGTTATTATAGTGCAGTCTATCCCTGCACAGATTCCATTTGTCTCAAAGGTTCCCCAGCTTTTACTGTGAGCTTCTCTTCCCGTATCATCATCTCACCCGTGCACCCGTGCAGTTCTAGATCCCTACTTGTCTCTCTAGCCTTCCTGGAACTTACAGCGCTTCATATACCACTATGGAGAATCTGGCCTCATCTGCCCAGCCTTTTTCAGAACACCTCTCTGACATTTCTCTCCATCCTTACTGATGATTACTTACACCTCCACCTCTCCTCCACTTCCATATGATTTATCCACACATCCCATGATGTTAAACATTTGAGCTGAGGCTACGTAGACCTTTCAAATATTGCAGACCAGCTAACTGTGTCAATTAGCAGAGGATTCTATCACCTTGTTTTCTGTCCTTTATGATCCCTTCTATCACAGGACTGTTCCTGATGCAAGAGGACATTGATACTATTAGAAGGTCAGTCATGTATAAGAGGTTGGACTCTGTGTCTTCCCAGCTGAATGTCCTGGGTCTTACAGCCTCCTCACCAGCACAGGAAGGTCAGACTGCTCAATAATTTCCCTACAGGCCTCTCTGGTGAAGTTCCTGTGGTTGCAGACAGCGCTGTTGGCATTAAGGAGTAAAGACTGCTGGTGTTGTGTTGGTCTTTTTTAGTTAAAGTACAGTTTGGAGGGGCTCACTTCTATGACTGTAAGTCACCATTGCATGAAATCTGCAACCTGTGCTGTCCTCAGTTTTGTCAATGATGAGCTAGTTGAAGATGTGGATTTCTCCAGCTGAGTTACTGAAAGCTCCTTTATGAACAAACCTTACTGCCTGAGAAAAAATCCCAAGATCTAGTGTACTGTTACAGTCTGATTGTTCTCACACACTCAAACATGCATTCTTTAATTTTTATTAGTTAGATGCTGCAAAACTTTGCATATGAAGGTAGTCCTGGAGGACTTCAGAGGAACTGTATACCAGGAATAAGGACTAGTTAGGTTCAGTTATGTTTTAATCTGCAAGACATAATTTTGTCATATCACTCCTTCTGCCTCTTCATATTTATTGTTTGTAAGTTGCAGGTAAAATTTACTAGTAGACATGAAACTCATTAATCCCTCTAAAAGACCAAAGTAAGTACTGAGTGATTTGCCTATAGTCCATGATTACGGATCTTTTTATGAGAAAATAAAGACTATACCAAGCCACCATAGTTCATTAAATAGTGAACTTGCATTCTAGCAATTTTGATTGCAGTCAACATTACATCAGATGTAATTAAACAGTGCTAGTTAGATGACTCAGGTTTTGCCAAATATATCTTGTTTTGTGCAGGGAAAAAAAAGAAATATAATGCTGAATTGTATACCTCCACTTCATAGTTACTCTCTCCCTGTCATAAGGTGCTTAGAATTTCTCAGAAACCATCTGCAATTCTCCATTGCTTTTGATAAAAGATTTATGCTGTGTTAGTGAGACTGTCTAGTGTTATGGTCTTTCACATCCCAGGCAGCTGCCTGAAGTGGCAGCTGTAGTGAATCACTCTCTGCTGGTGGAACCCTCCTTTCAGGGACAGAGAAACAGGGAAAAAGTTAGAAATGGCTCTGCAGCATAGCAGGAGATGTGAATTTAAGTCTTTGTTTGAAATGATCCTTTATATGGAAGTTTAATTTAAAGCTTCCCAGTAGGCTCTATTTCAGAATGGTAACATACCACATTAAGTTCTCTATCCTGATGCTCTGAGTGCGTTGAGCTTGATATGAAGTCTAACACAGTGATTCCTGCAGTGCGAAGCAACTAACCATTCTTCCCTAAAACCTTGATGCTTTGCAGTTAAGTCTAATAGATTGCCCATTGCTTTTAATATGCTCATGAGGTGTTTGGTATTACAAGACATTTCTGTGGCTGAGAAAGAATAAAATGGGGAAGTGGCTATGCACATCTGCTACAAGAAAAAACACTGAGTGCCTCTGCAAACAAGGAAGGAACAAATAGCCTGTCCAGGTAGCACCAGTGCCAAAGGTCTGCAGCACAGATGTTCATACAGTGACCTGGGGTTTTTAAAGCATCCCCGTACAGTTTCCTCTGCCAGCAATGTTCAGATTGATCAAGCCTTGAGTACTGTGCCCACTGTTGATATAGTTTGAAGTGCAGCAACAATGACTGAAGACCTTCATCTCACACTTCTACTCATACTGAGCAACACTTTCCTTCCTGAGTAAGGCCACCAAAGCAAATGCTGCCTAGCACCAGAAGAAATGAGTCTAGCTTTCAAATTTACATGTACTCTAAAGCAATAGGTCTGTGACAAAGCAGGCAGCTGTTTGAATCATCATGAAGACAAGTCTTGAGTTTAAGAAAAGGGATCCTTCTTTCTTCAGCCCTCCTTAAGATCTTTAGTCCTAACTTGTGATTGAGTGTATCTGAATGGAAAATCACAATGTATCAATTTTAAATTGAAGTAGAGTTAGAAGCCTCAACTGATGCATTGAAAATCTAACTTTCAGACTCACAGTGATCAAAATATATATTAAAAAAAGAAACATAACTCAAATTGTAAATTAAAACCAGTAGGCACTAATTTCAATAAAACAGCTGACCTGGATGACATTTAAGAGTAAAGTTCAACTTTTTGACTTCATCTCTTTTCTGGCTACATAATTACATTGTGCAAAGTGTCTTTACTTCTGGAAAACAGAAGTGGTGTTGACTAATAATATATGATTTAAAATCTAAAAATCTTGTTAAAATTAACAACCTCTTCACTTTGATCAGGGCTTTTCTTATTCTGCAGAAACCACATGGCTCTGAATTTCTGAAACACTATCTGTGTGTTTCATCTCATCCCTTGACTTTTGCCAGACATCTAAGTTTGTGTTTGTTTTTTTTTGTTGTTTGTTTTGTTTTGTTTTGTTTTGTTTTGTTTTGTTTTTCTCTAAGAGGTGCCTAATCATGTGTCTGATGAAGCTTGAAAAAGTTTCAGGTTAGATTAAGTACTTGAAGCTCCTTGGAGGCCATCATCAAGGGAAGTTTTTCAGGTGTTAAACTATAGGACTTCTAGTCACAGTTCAAAACAAACAAACAAACAAAAAAACAACCCACTAAAAAAACTCCACACAAAAATTAATGGTAGAACAGTTGTAGAACAACTGATAACAGAATAAAAACATTGTTTCAGCAAAAAAAAAAATCCTTCATTTTTAATTAGATACCTGTTTAATATTTCATTGTTGCATGGAGTTATAGGTATTTATTTAACCCCATTCTCACCCCAGCCTCTGTCTCTTCACACTTAATTCAGTGAAGTATGTGGGAACCTTACCACAGACTTTAATAGATTTTAGATTAGGCATTTTATACTGTATTATCTGTAGAATAAATTGTGCTCCAGAAATGCACTAAGTAGTATCTGTGCAGTTTTTGATGTGCATATCTGTAGCAAAACTGAAATAGATATACATAGAGGTCAGTGAAAAATAAATGCATGTTTTGCTGAGAAATGCTGGTTTATTAAAGCCGAATGGTTTTTGTGAACTTCTCAGTAAAGCAGTTTTTTTGCTTGACTCAGAACACCTGTTTGACATTTTGGAATAATTCTGTTCTGGATGAGAAAATTATTCCTAGCCTCAGGGGCAGCACGAAGGGAGATCTGTGGGTTTTTGGTCAGCTTGAGAATGGCTACAGCAGGTTGTAGACTCAGCGATAGCAGTACTCAGCACACAACAATGTAAACATGGATTAAATTTTTTAAAAACTGTTTATCTTTAGAGAAACACAGTAGAATGCAGATTTTGTCAAAGCCAGCATCCTCCACCTCTTCACAGCTCAGTTTAAGTGTCAGCATGGGCAAAATAACTTTGAGCAAGCAAATGTTTGTAGGTGATGGTGCTGGCCGGTATGTGCAACAACGTGGGCTCTGCTTATGCTCCCTTTCCCTTTGTGGAGTTGAGGTCTTACTGCAACAGAACTGTTCTCTGGCTTCATTATTTTGCTCCGATGGTGGATTTCTATGCCTTTCCCAAGTATGCTATTTAGCCAGGCCTACAAATCAGCAAAGATGTCCAGAAATGTCTAAATCCCCAGGCTCTCTGCAGGGTCTGTGGGTGAACGTCAGTCATGAAGGCTGTGCAGGAAGGCTGTGCACAAGGACAACTTCCAGTGGTTCTTATCTCAGCCTGCCACAGTTACAGAGTGAAGGGATTTTGTGAAAGCATTCAGAGCACACCAAAAATAGGCAAGGAATTATCTGTGCCACACACCTCCTTAATACCTGTAGAAGGAGGAGGAGGTGGTGGCTGGGTGCAATTTAACCTTTTAAAAATCACGTGAAGTATAAAGACAGGATTTGATTTATCCTGGACCAAGTCCTGTAATCCAGCTGCAGCCCTTTGGTGCCTCTGGAGGTACAGCTTCAGGTGCATGCACTTCTTTTGCCAAAGAATGCAAACATGCATTTCTCTGAGAGGTCCACAGGTGGGTTGCTGAAGCATACCCCTGAGCACAAACAGTGAACAGGGAAGGAAAGGGGACTCGATGGGAGGCATTTTCCTTTCATCCTCTTGGATGAAAAAGGTAGAAGGTCTGTCCCTTTGGGTGTTTAAGTACAGGGAGGACAGATCCTTTTTACTCTTTATTGCCTGTGCTCATTGCTTTGGGAGCTGCATACCACCCACAGGACATACAGGTAATTTGTCTTCCTTTCAGTGGGTGGCGAGAGCAAAGCACTGAGATTTTTTGTACCAGTTCCTGACTGAAGTGACAATCTTGGCTGTCTTTACCATTCCATTATTTATTTTTGCTGCCAGAAAACAAAGGTTGTTTTTTTTCTACTTAGTGCTGAGATGTGGACTTTGTTAGGAAGAGCTGAGTAAAGAGGCTCACCTCTTTACTCAAATTTTGTATCCTTTGTCAGTTTAATTATAAATAACATGGAAAGAGAAGTAATTTTTTGCTATTGTTCTTCCTGTGGATAGGAAAGTTATAATTTGTTCACAGAATCACATTTACATCTGGGGAAACTGGAGATAACATCCTTCCCCCCTTAGCTGCCTGACTTCGGATATTACAGAACAGTTCAGTTAACATTATTTCTGTTTATAGAGCTCATGGTGCTGCTGCCCACGCTGCACTGTTAGCTGGAAGGAAGCAGCCTTAGCTGCTGATGTTCAGGAGGACGCATAACCTTTCTTTCTCAAGGTTTTCCTTTCAAATAAAGTAGACTACCAACTAGTTATTGATTTGAATTATTACTTTTAAGAATCCCACTTAGTTTCTCTGATTTTGCATGTATTTTTTAAGTGAAAAATAACACTGCATTCAGATTTTTTGTTATTTTTCTCATTACATTTGGCTGGTGTTCTGATGTCAAAACACAATGTAGGTAAATGGGAGTATATTCCTGGATTATATAGCTGTAACTTCAAATGTTCAAATGCCTCTGTATGATATCACACATCTCACAGGTAGTGATTGGGAGTGGGTACCTAGTCGGTGTACTACTGACAAATTTTTGGCTCTGTCTGTAGCCCAAAGTTCCAGTTTTTATTTTTTTTCTGTTCTGATCTGATTCTTAGACTTGTCCAGGCTGTGAGGTTCTGCCCATAGTTTAAACTCCAACTGGGGCATCCTGCAGGGGAGCATTCAAGACTATGCTGGTGCTCGGGCAGGTGGCAGGGAAGGAACAGACACTAAGAGCAAACTTAACGAAGCAGTAGGTAGGAATGGACGTATCACAGTATGTAGCAACAGCAAACTGTTGGTGTAGGCATATTCAAAATGGATGGAAGATGTTAAACCATTAATTTGGATCTTTTCAACATCAGTGTTATTCTGGGAAAATTTCTTTTGGTTTCTGTGATTCATAGAAAGAATTCAGCATTTCAAGGTTTTAGTGTGACTTAAAACTTTTTATGTATTTATATATTTTTTAATTGTCCTAGGTGCTGACAATTACTTGAAGAAATCTCTTTTTCTATCTGTAGGGTCTTTGTTCATCCAGGTTCTTACATACATACCTAACTGTAAATACAGAAGCAATATTTCCAATCAAAGAAACAGCATCAGTGGCTCATTTTAGACACATGGTTAAAGTTTTGTGAAACTGATTATGCTGAAAATGTATATATGAAAGTCATAATGTAGATAATTTATGTAATCTTTAACAAAAGCATTTTCTCCTCCAAGAAGTACACCTAGATATCCTGAAAGTATTATTAAACAGAATAGAACATATTAAAATCCTTTTTTGGTAATTGCAAAGTTAAACCACGTATAAAGTAGTGCATTGTGATTTCCTTGAAAAAATATTAAATTTTAATATTACTCCATTATTTTAAATCCTTCTTTAAACAATAGTGGGAGAGTGAAGGAAGAAAATGCTGTATAGTGAAAAGATAAAATAAATAAATAGAGAATGAAAATGTGCTGTATCTCTATAAAACCATATACTCCATCCAAAATCAACTTAATTCAGGCTGTTCAATATAAAATGAATTGATTAAAAACCTGAAAGATAGTCTTTCAAATGAACAGCTGCTGGTGAGATAATTTGCTTTCTTGTTGCTAATATGTTCATGAATATTATTAGGAAAATCTGCCTCATGTCTTGCATAAGAAGAACAGAGGAGATAGAATATTGCATGCATGATGCAAGGAGTACAGTAATACAAAACATCTGGGTGGAGAGGACAACAGTTCAAACTGATGTTCAGTCTACTAAAAAGGCAACCTTCTCTTTGTTTTTTTCTTTTCTCACAGAAAGAAAAATAAAAAGAACACTGATAGATTTGTCCATGAAAAAACTCAAAACAAACTCAAAAAAGTCTGTGAACCTGAAAAATGTGAATGGAAAGCCTTATATATCACATTTATGATGAGACAGTTTTGGAGGCTCAAAAGTTTATTTGAACCAGAACTGCTCTTTGTATGTTGGCAACTGCATGTCTTGGAAAAGAGAAAGTTTGGCTGTTTGTTGATTAATTATTAAAATTATATATACATTTCTTATAGCAGTATATAAATTCACATTTGCTAAATCAAATACACTTAGTATTTGGTCAAATTTACTGCCAGTGTACTGATTTTATCACTGATAAACAGATAATTACAGGAAACAAAAAGTTACTGCATTTTGGGCATGGATCTGTGATCTTTTGTCACTTGCAAATACTTCCAGGAGATCAGGAAGTCACTTAAATTTCCCAGTCACAGGAGAATTAAGTTACCTTTCACGTCACTGTCTATAAAACCAACTTTTGTACCCTCATTTTTATCTAGCTTTATAAAAGAGTATTAGATACCAATATTCTTTCCAAGAGTGTTCTTAATTGTCTCTTAAAGGAAAGTAATTGGGCACTGAATTGATGATATTTGCTGCAAATTCAGACTTCATTAAGGAAATGCATCCTGTGTTTGAAAGGGATAATGGGAACTATGTTTTGTGCTTCCCTCTTTGCTGTACAGAGGAGACGTGTGACAGATCTGTGGTTCTTTGGTGTCAGCAATTAGCTGTTGTCATTCAGCAGAGCTGTTCTAATTTACTTTTCACTCCCTGCTTATGAAGAGAAACTCCATGCCTTAGACCACCCTGCATACTCAGTGATGAAAAACACTGTAAGGCATAGTACTTTTTAAGTTGTTGATTTTGGAAGCAACATCTCATATTCAAAGATCATAGGTAATGAAACAAATAAGGAATATCCTCTTCAGGTCATAGGACCCTGGAACTCAGAAGTCACTGGTATTGAGGCTGTGCTTTGCTTAGTGAGCTTTCAAGAATTTTGTTCCTTCTTGTTCAAGTGCTCAACTTTGGCCCACAAAAAAAATGTGTATAAGTGGCTAAATCTTCTCTATAAAGCCACACACACGTACACAAAAGATCAGATATGTGGTAGAAACTGAATCTATTCCTTTTTCTGCTAGCAAAGAACATCATTTTAAACATAGCAGCATCCTGTATTTTTACCCTCACAATTTCTTTCACTTTCACTTCTTCAAGAAAGCTGAAATATCAGTTCTTTTTCCTCATTCCACTGCTCTGTAAATCCACCTACATATTCTAAACAGCCAGCATCTGGCAAGCAGCTTCTGTCTCCTTCAACGTAGATCAAATAGCTCTTTTGCAAAGGTGACATTCTCAAAGTTTTGTGTGTGAAACTAAACAAATATTTGCATGACCTTCACTTGCACAGGCAGAATCCACGTGTTCAGTATCAAAGGCTCATCCATTTAGGCATAGTTGTGTGCAAGTAACTGATCTGTGCATACATACTGGGTTTGCTTGAGAATAAACTGTCACTATACAAATATATATGATTACAGTTGAGCCTTCCTAAATATTTTTACCTTGTTTACATTCTGTTATTTCTGCATACTCTTAACTCTTTTAATTTTTCCAGTGTTACTGAAGTCCCAGGTCATTATCTGGAACATCTTCATCTCTGTGCCAGGCAGTAATAATCCAGTTTCAGGACGCACTTTTCTCCCAATAAGTAACTGGTATTCATTCCTTACAATGGCTAGGGTTTCCTGGTCTCTTTTACTATTTTACAGTAGTAAAAAGAATATTCTTTTTTCAGGCTTGAGCCACAAAACATTACATCTGATTTGATATTTGTGTGTTGGAGGAATAGATTTCTTTGCTCAAATAGATGTTTAGCAGTATTTTCTTTTGAAAGATGCCAAATGTCTAATAGTGTCTGCCTGTGGTAAGTTGCTAGTTCTCATATATGCAATCTATTTAATGCATTCTCCTTGTGCACTGATTTATGACTTTCACATCCTCCACCTCTCTATTCCTGCTGCTCTTCTGAAGATTGCCGACCTAGAAGAGCTGGCAGAAGGAGGGACATATCTACCTAGGACTTTTCCTGAGTAAATGTTGCTTTCTGAGCACAAATTCACCTTTTTCAAGAGTTTAAATTCCAGTACCAAACTTTGGAGTGGAATAATGCATTTCCTGCTCTGGTGGGGTAGCAGTTTTTGGCAGGATTGGACAGAGAAATGGCACCATGATCTTTTAAATCATCACAGTTTGGTGAAAGACATAAAGTTATTTGTGCTTACTTAGCTATCGAGCATAGCTACCCCTTACTGCTCACATTTAGGAGGTTCAACACTCTGCTTTTCACGTTCAGTACTCTCATAGAAGCACTTCTGTCTGTGAAGGAAGTTCAGTTATATCTTTGAAGTGTTTTCCAGAGATCAATATCATCATAGCAGTAAGTTTATGGTCTTATGATTTATTATTCTCACCTTTCCCTGTAATCAGAATTTCCCTCAGTGTAATTTAAAGCAGTGCAGAAGTTCTTGCATTTTAATACAGTATTTTGTGATAGCATGTTTGTTCCTGTTGCTCAAGCATGCTCTCCTGTGAGGATTCCTTTTTGCAATCAGTAATTATGTGCTGAAAATAAACTGAAATGCTGTTTCAGTCTCCTTATGCATTTGAGTTGTATGCTAAAGTAAGCTTTGAAGAAAACCCACAGATTTGCAGTACCACTCATTTATGCTATTGTGGAATAAACTTTTATATGTCCTGATCAGTACTTAGCTGTCAAATGGATACTTGTATAGTATTAGGACACTCAGGGATAATTATATGAATAACAGCTACAAAGAATACTGCTCCTGTTCTCATTTCATCTGACATTAAGTTGCATGCAACTTAAATAATAGGATATTTGTGTCACTCAAAGCTCAGTTGTATGTTCTACAGTTGTCTAAAGCTTTTTGCCTCTATACTTATTTCTCAGTGTAACATGTAATTTCTTCCAGGAACATGTGAACTAATTGAAAATATTTGTAATCTTACTGAATTTAACTTAACTTTTCTTTATTCTCTCTTTTTTTGTTGTTTTAAAGGTAAAAAAATTGTATCAGAGCCTACAACTGTTAAGCTGGTTACAACTCTGAAAACTGACAGTGTGAAACTATCATCTGCTAAAGTTACTCTTAAACCTTCTGTTTTTGAGAGTTCAGTTACTGAAGTGGCTGTCACCAAAACAAAGGTCCCTGCTTGGGAGGAAGAAACTCTAGAGACTGAAGATACAAAAATGACTACTGAAGTGGCTGAGGAGAAAAGGGAAATGGAGGTGCTCATGGAGAACATTAAGTTAACGACCCTTTTACCTCAGACTGTCACAGATGGTGAAATAAGCCCTTATGATACGCTGGGAAGGACTGAATATGATGTTTCACCTAGGTTAACAGAGAGCACATCTGCAGCTTTGGAAGTGGAGCACACTTACTCTGAAGCAGAATTGTCCGAGGAACAAGGTAGGTCTGAAAGCACTGAGGACGCTTTCTTGACCTCTGTAGTTTTTCAGGATAGCACAGCTGTAGCTAAGAGTTCCACTGGTTCATGGGAAGATATTGAAACAGGCGATACACAAAAATACGATGCTGATAACCAGACTGAACAAATAGAAGTGGGTCCTGTGATGACAGCTACAGATAGCTTGGTACCAGCTTCTCAGAGAGAGTTACCCAGGACAGGGACTTCAGTTTCACTAACAAAAGAAAATCTGTATCTTGGTTCTCACTCAACAAAAGAACCCACAAAAAAATCAATGGAAGCAAAATCTGACAAGAAACTTACAACTGTTGTAATCCCTAAGGCTTTATTCACTGATCAGTATGATCTTACTACAGAGGGGGAGGGAAGAGAGAGCATGTACACCGTTACGCCTGATAGAATTTCTGGCGTGGCTCTGGTTAGCATCCCAGAATCAGATGTGCCTGCTGTATCAGAGACACTCATAGATGAGCTTGTGGTAACCACTGGACAATCTTCTACAGCAGATGAGTCAACTCCATTCATTAAATTTAGTTCATCTGCAACTGTGTTAGATAATGAGGCGTCTGCTGAGGTAAGCAGACAGAACTTAAAAGATGTGCATCACACTTCATCATCTGGAATACCTGTATCCTTTTCTGTATTCACTGCCAATGAAACAGGATCTGCTCTTGCAGAAGGTACCATTGCCCCACAAAGGTTTGAAGAAGGCATCACATCTGTTCTTCACTCATCTCAGCAAACAGAAGGATCGGCTATTTTAGAAAAGCAGGAAAAAACAAAGGAGCCAGAAGTGAGAATAATAGATGATGAAGTCCTTTATATCACAACTGTTGTTCCTGCTTCTGTTACGGCAGGATCTGAGGGACGTTTTGTAAGTGAGAAGTTCACACACACTCCTCCAGTTTCTGGCATGTGGCTACAGACAGATAAGGATCAGGGATATATAACAGAAGAAATATCTCATACTAAGAGAATTGAGTTAGACACTGAAGATGGTATCTCTGGAATGGAGCCTACATCATCTCCAGGACAAATTATAGAATACACAAAGCATCTGAGAGCTTCAGTTTCAGCAGTAACAGATGAAACTAACACAAGCATGGAGACAGCAGAAACAAAAAGTGATGAAGAAGCTGTATCAGCTGATTTTGATCTGAGTGAAGGTACTACAGATGTCTTCCGTACAAGTAGCTCTTTAGATTTGGAAAAGTTTACTGTATCCAAAATATCAGTGGATGAAAGTACTGCAACAATTAAATCATTTAGCTCCTCTAGTGGTACTGTGTTACCAACTGCTGTGCTCACTGTCCTGGAGGTGACTGATCATGAAGCAGATGAAACATCAGGACATGTTTTGAAAATGACTCTTTCTACCCCAGAAGGAGAACAAAGAAAGGCTACTGAGAAATCACCAGCAACCTTTGCTGAAGATGAAGTCTCTGTAGGGATGGAGATCTCAAAACACACAATGACAGAAGAAGGCCAGACAACCAATGTGACATCCACCGAGGAAGAGTCAGTGGCAACACTTCAGGAGAGAGAAGGAGAAACATCTGTTGACTTAGGAGAAACAAAGAAACCCCTTAAGTTTACAGATTTAACTGAGATAGAGAATACAGTTCCACAGAGAGAACGTGATATTTCCCTAGTTCCAGTCACTGTAGGTAGTGAGAACTCTGGAGAGATGCGAGTTACTGATCAAACTTCTTTTGACAATATCATTCATACTGAAGCAACAGTAACAAGTGCAAAAGCTAGTGAAGTTTTTCCAAAGGAGCTCTCCACAAAAGATCAAGGTAGGGAACTAGGTACTTCCACAGGGTCTACCTTACCTGTGACACCTGTCCAAATGCATGAACAACAGACAACAGCAGGATTTGAATCATCTCTAACAACCACTCAGGAAAAACATGATGAGACAGGTTCAGCTTATGATGAGATGTATCCAGCAACAGAATTATCAGTGCCTGCACTAATGCTTACAGAATATGGACAAGTTTCAGGGCCTGTTGTAACTAGCACCAGGTCTTTGCATCTCACAGTGACTCCCAAGGCTGAGACTGCTACTGAGCAAGAAGAGAAGATCACAGAAGCAATGCCTGTAACGTTTGGTACACAAGCAAAAGTGTATGAAAGCAAAGGAACGGCAACAAAGGAAGAAGACAGAAGTATAGGGAGCTGGAATTCTGTGTTGCCCCCCCATAAGATGCTGAGCAGTCCTACTGCAGGAAGCATTAGTCTTCTGACTTTGGGAGCTTCTCCAAGTCAAACTCCAGAAGGTTCAGGAATATCAGAAGAGCTGGAAGAAGTCAGAACAGTTCCATTTTCATCTAGGGCAACAGTTAAAACAACTGTTCTCAGTGATGTAACTACATCATCTGTTAGTGCTGTAGACAAAATTCAGCCTACATCAGCATCCAAACCTTTTGTTTCTTTGAAGACACCACGTATTATTCCTGAGGAAGATGAGGAGGTAACAAGCAGTGACATCATAGTAATTGATGAATCTATTTCTCCAAGTAAAGTGAGTGCTGAAGATGATCTGACAGGAAAGATGGTAGAACCAGAAATTGATAAGGAATATTTCACATCATCAACTTCTACTGCAGTTGCACGGCCTACTGCCCCACCCACAGTGATGGAGGTCACAGAGGCCTTACAACCACAAGAGGTGTCTCCTACTTCACACCCTGATAGTGGAACTGACATAAGATTGTATGTTATTCAAATCACAGGCAATGATACAGGTAAGATTTTGCCTTTTAGACCTGCAATCCATTGTGATGGACAATGTATCATAACAGGCTGGTGTGATACTTTTAGAATATACAGGAAGTGCTACTTGGATCACTGAAGCATGCAAAGCACAAGTTTTATCTAGACAACAATTTGCTAAGTATTGGTAGGTCTATTTTTCTATCAATTCAAAATGATTGGAAAAGTGTTATATATATGGTTTCAGGTGAGGTTAATTTCTATGTAAGAATAATATTGAATTGTTACACTTCCTATTAAGATTAATGGTGGTTATATTCCAGTTTTCTTATTTAATGTTGTCACGTCACTGATTTAACTTCAGCTATCTGTGAAACAAGCATTTTAATTTCACAGCTTCCATTCCATGCATTACTAGTCCTAAACAAAGCACTAGATTATTTTAACATTCCATTAGTCTGTAGCAATTAACAATGCCATGTACATGTAGTCAGCTAAAAAAGTCTAATGCATCCTGCTGTGTCCTAAGATGGATCTCCTGTGATTTTGAAAACGGTTTTTGAAGTTTTCTTCTTTTTTTTTTCTACCAGTTTTACAGAATCTGAGATGTAAATTAATGTAATTTTTTGCAGTTTCATTCTATTTTTTAGCTGATGACATTGTACATGTGTATGCAGCTTCAATTCCATGGGTATCCAGAACAGAAACTTCTGAAGTAACAGTGAACTCTTTAATTTTATTAAGAATATGTCTCCATAATTCAAAAGTTGAAGAAGCATGTAAAATGAACATTACTTAAGGAGCCTTGGTAAAACCTTATTCTTAAAAATTAAATGTTGAACAACTGATAAAAAGGAAAAAGCTCAAATATCTAGTTGGTTCGGTATTGCATTCTGTTTATTTTTTTTTTCTTTTCAGCAGAAACAGTAAAAATTCATTCTATGTCTTTTACAGCTTAACTGAATGTGATGCTTGATGCTTTTGAATGATTATGCAAGAAACTGTTTTATCATTGGTTCTTTGCCATAATCTCCTTATTTTCAATGATGTATCCAACAGAAATAATAATTTGTGGAAGTCTGGTAGGCTGGTTTTATTAGGTTTATGCTTGGTAGAATTATGTTTAAAAATCAAGAGGCAGAAGTGATCCCTTGGGATGTGCTGTATTGTTATTTGACTTTCCCAGTGGACTGGTATCTTTATTTACTTTGTGCTTATTACTGTACTTTATATTTACTAGACATAAAACTACACGTCATATCAGCAGTGACTTAACCTATTTCAGAAAATAATAGTTATTTTAAAATTTAAACACTACTTTTGTTTCTGTGATATATTATCATTATCTTAACTGCAGCCATAGTTCTTGCCAGTGTTTTGGAAATCTCAATTGAATGAGACAAGAGCGGTAAGTCAGAACGGAATTTCTCAAGACTAGAGTTAAGTTACATATTTTTATCCGTTAGGAAGTTTGGATAATTCTGTTTAATAACTAATAGGAGGACTGTGTAGTAGTGAAATAGTTTTCTCTGTTCCATTGTGGATTTATACAGTAGTTTGTTGCACAACTGAGTAGATGTCTTCAGGCAGCTATTTGTTCCACGTGGATGGCAAGTAGTAGGATGGTTTGGCAGTGTGTGAAATCTTGTTCTCTTCAGATAATGCCTATAGTGTATGATTCTGGATTTTTCTCTGTCTCCCTCAGATAGTCTTCTTTTGTGATTTCTTTGGAATGCTGTGGGTAGGAATTAGTCCAGTTCCTAATTTCTGGACTATCTAAAGAACAGCATATCAATGCACAGCCATGATTTCTCTAACTGGGGTGATGTAGTCCTCAGAACTGACTTTATTCAGGGTTTACCTTTTTGGTCTTCACAAACATTTTTCTAGTTACACATGTGCATATTTTTGATGGTTATATGCTGAATTAAAGTTTACAGCCTTAAAATTCTGCCCTTAGGAGTGATTTAGTCTACCAGCATAGGAAAAAAAAAAAATTCCTAAAATAGTATGGCAGTATCTTCATTTCGCTTAAATAATAATAGGATTTATCATGTATCCAGTGAAAGATCAAGAAGGAGCTTTATTTTTCTATTTTCAGTATGTGACAGTGATAATTCCTCCATTTAGATATTCAGAGAGAAAAGCCAGCCTATGCCTACTTGCAACAAGTTAAATCAGAGCTGCCAAAGATTTGTTTTGTCTGAGGGTATGGTTTAGGGCTTTCTTTTCTTTCTCCAGAAATGAAAGACTGTGTTTGAAACAGACTGCCAAGCCCAGTTTCACTTCATTGTTATGCAGTCCATAAACTTTTCTTTGTACTGAAGAAAATGTATATAGGAGGTGCTAAAGAGGAATGAATTTGGCAAGTATTACTAACATATGCCCTTCACTCAGACACAGTTCAACTTCTTATTCTTTCATTGTTTGTCTGAAAATTGATCTGCAGACATACTCAAACTACGTAAATTGTGCCTCTGATGTTTTGTTCTCAGCTAAATGATAGCAAGACATAGTTTTCACTATCTCTTGCTCGTAAAACAAGAGTTTTTCCTTCTTTGCTTTGGCATTCATTACAAGGCAATACAGTTTAGCATTCTTAAATAAAATAATCAGTAGAGAATATCAGAAAAGGCCCTTGTGATTTTCAAGTCATTATCGAGAAGTATACTTTAAGAAATAACAATTTCTTTTTACCAAACCCTTCAAACAACAGCTGTTGTGGAATAGTAATGGGAAATTTGCTATATATGGGGCATATATGAATATGTATTAATTAATGTAGTATTTTCCTTCTTGTATGTGCACAAGTGATGGAAATATTTATGGGATTAATTTTTTTAAAAGTCTTTCTTCACCTCGTTGCCATTCAGCTTTCTCCAGAAGCAGTGCTCGATGGAAATACACTATCACATTTGGTTCCCTAACCACATAACTACAGTATAATCACACTATTATACTAACAACTAAATAGAACTCTCTGCAGCTCTATTTACTATCTTAGTGTAGTCATAACAATATTTCTGTGGAGGTACTTTGTGAGCCATGGGAAATATTTCACACTCCACAAGGAGGACTCACGCCAAGGACTATAGGGAGGCCATCTCTCCTGTGCCCATGGAAATGAGGAGCATTTCCATGGCCACATTCTGGGATGAGGAGGAGAAAGAGGGAGGATTTCTTGTGCCTTTCTACTTGATCTCAAGGCCTTGCTAAATTGGTGTCACTTTCATTGAGGTGCTTTGAAGTCATCGGCTGGAATGTGCTGTAGATGCATGGAATGTGTTATGGATGTATGGAATGTGGGGGGTATGGTTCTTGGTTATTACTGTAGACTCAAGCTGCACTTAAAAGACTTTTAATATTGATGATGTTAAAGTCAATTGAATCTATTGACAAGGATTTCAGGTTCTCTTATACCCTCCCAGAATAATTTGTAGTGGTACCGTATCTAAGTCAGATATTTCTGATTTTGAATAAAATAGGCCTTTGAATTTATTGAACCAGCCATCCAGGAACAGTTTCTCCTGTAGTAGGAAGTAGGCTTCTTTTTATCATGCCATCCCTGAGCTTAACAATTCTTCTCCTAGCTTTTAAAATGCATGCTTGCAATCCATTAAAAATTTCATAAAGGAAGTTTCAGTTACTTTTAGATAATTGAATTTAACTATGGAAGCAGAGTTAATTTAGGGCATGTTGGAAGGTCATCCTCATTAGCTTAAATTCTGATAAATACACTCAAATGCTGACAGGAAAGAATGCATCACTGGATGGATTGAACAACTTGTTTGTATCAGAATATGTCACCTTTCAGTGAGAAAATGTCATGTATAAGCAATATATGCATTTCCACACGCACACGTGTGAGGCAGCTGCACAGATTTAAGAGGAATATCAGGCATGGTGTTTCAGATAGGCCATGGTACATGTCCATATCCGGATCAGGTGTTCCAAATAGTGAGGATAATACATTTGTGTTCAGAGAAACATTCCTTTGTTTTTATTCTTATAAAGAGGATCATGCACATGTTTCATGTTGGAGAAAGCCTGGAATTTCATTCTCCTTTATGAATCAGCAGGCTGCTCCTGCCGCACAGTGGCTCTCACCCCGGTGTTGACCACATGAGCACTTCTTCATTACATAGGATAGGAAAGGGGATCATCTCTTTCAAGGCAGAGAGGGAAATCTTGTCCCTTTATTTCCTCACAGCTCTGCTATGTGTTGCAGAGGTGAGCACTGGTGCTGTTACTAGAAGGTAGTATATATCAGCAGCTGGGAATAAAAGAAAAAAAACTTGAAGGAACTTTTCAGCTCATAAAAATTTTATGAGCTGAAAAATGCTTGTGGGGGTGTTGTTTAACAGTGATACTGGAAACATAACTCCTGTCTGTATCAGGAGTAATTTGCACACCTGCATTTTTTGGAGACATTTAAAAGTCTTTGCTTAGTGAGTGTATTTCAAAGCGCTTATTGGACCCTGGGACTCACACCAGCTCTGTCTGGTTTCTTGTCCCCTCCAGCTTTGAGCAGAATGAAACTGCAGAAACTTGTGCTCTGTAGTTGAGGAATTTTATGGAAAGAGGGTTACAAACTTTTGTGTTTCAACATGTAATTCCCTGACGTGCATATTTCTTTCTTAGTAGTGTAAGAAGATTGTGAAATTTGAAAGAAAAGGAATATACTGTAGAATGCAAGATGTTAATGACTCATAGTCGTAAAGCTGAACAAAGGAGGCAGAATAGGGTCTTTGCAGGTCCATCTTAAAATTCATTTAATCCTTTTGTCTTCCCTGCTCCCTCTGGAAGGCTGTCCCAGATCATCGTGACTTTCCTAAAGTCTGATTCTAATATCTAGCCTGGATTGTTTCTTGGCCAGTTCATACCCGTGTTTATTCTTGCCAGCATTGTCTTTAGCTTGAATAGGTCTTTTTTCTTCTTGACACTTATCCCTTGATACTTTTATTTCTCTGTTCAGTCATAGAGAATAACCATGTCCCCTTTCAGCCTTTGTTTTTCTCATTACTGAGGAGAGAGTAAAAATGCTGTGGGATCCTGCAAGGAGCAGGATCTACTGCTCAGGGTTGTTGGGATGGTGCTAGGTGATGGTGTGAAGAAGCAGGACTACATGGCTCCCAGCTTTCTCCATGTGGAACCTCATATGTGATGGAGCCGTTTTAGGAGCACCTGTACTTCTAGCTGTCTTCACCTGTACCCACACTGTTCTCTTTTGAGTTGCTTTATTTATGCCTACTGGCAAATACCTATCTGGACGCTGTTCTTTGTAGTAGGTGCACATGTGCTACGTGCAACTTTTGGTGTACTTTTCAGAAATTATTAACATAATAATTGTTGTGTCTGAGAGTTCTGCTGAGGGAGAAGAAACCTTGTCATTTATGTGCTGAAATCATTTATGCCCTCCTGCAAAAGATAGATATGTGCTACTGAAACATTGTTTATGCTTAGGAACTGCAAATCAAAGTTTATTGTAAAGAAAAAAATGCTGTCCTGCATAAAGCATTCTCCTGCTTTATGCAGTGCCTGCTAACGCACTCAAACATGTATGGATAGAACATTTCTGCCTGCACAGGTTGTTTAGCTCTCTTAGCAACTGTGTGATACCTGATATCAGTGTGCATTTAAGTGAAAAAGAACTGAAAATGTGCCTGAGCATCATGGTGAGCAAAATGCCATTTAATTTTTAAATCTGTCTCTTCTGATGTGGTATTCTATGGCCATGGTTCTATTGGTACTGTGCTGAGCTAAGCTCATTTCTGTTGGGATGTTGGAGCACTAGTAAGCTGAGCACTAGTAAACTTCCTGTCTTATTAAATACAAAGGCTCCTGCTGGATGGATGGAAACTGGACCTGTATGCTTACTAACTGATTTCCAACTGATAGTAAGACTATGGTGGCTGCTGGCCTTCACTGGCTCTGGAGTTGGTCATATTCCCCGCTGTTTGCAGCAGTCAATGGGCATGGTTTTATTTCAGCTGATGAATTATTAATGCAGTCTTTCCTAGTGGTGTTTTGTTTGGAGCTCTGGATTTGTTTGTTTAGCTAGGAAAGAAAAATGCCTAGTAGTTCTGAAACACATTCTGAATGAAACAGGTCTGTCAATATTAGATAGCAGCTCAAATAATTTTCATAGCCTGAATGACTGAATTCTCTGTATCTTGTAAAATGTAGCATACAGACAACCAAGTTTTTGTTTTGTTTAGAGTAACTCAGGCTAAATACCAGCAAACATGGCCAGATTCTGATATCATCTTCCCTGGTGTACTTACACCACAGTAATTGCAGTGAGGTGACTGAGAGCAGAATTGTTTAGGGGACAGTAGGAATGTCTTTATAGCATTCACAGCTTCTTTTTTGTTCTATAATTAGTTAAATTTTACTTCAAAAGACACTTGTATCATAGGGAGTTAAAGCAACATATTTAACTCTAACTGATAGACCTGTTATTTAATTAAGCCAGCCAGTTAGAATTTTTCTGTATTAGAATATTCATGTTGTACTCATGCCATGAAGGATGTTTTAAGAAGTGCCCTTAAGTTGAGCGCTATCACATATAAATCATAGTTAAAATGCACCAGCAAGGATGCCTGACATGAGAGAAAGTGCTAACAAATAAATAACACTTAAAAAACCAAACTCCCAAGCCTCTTATACTTTGAAAATAACAGCCCCGTGCTCAACAGAGCTAAAACTTGATATTCAGAAGCTTTCACAATAAACTAAGACTGTGAATTAATAAGAAGTTTTTTAGCCACTATTGCTGGCTCTTCCTGCAGTCTTATTAAAGAGCACATTCCTTTATAGACTTCCATAGATACAAGAAACACTGCCCTCACATTAAATACTGCTCAGAGGATGCATACACATTCCCTGCTGTTTTTGCATTGTTTCCAAGGAAACTTCTCCATCCTAGACATAGGGATTACACATTTCTAGTTTTCTTATAGCTCTTTGTTTATTCATGAGACAAATGAAGGAATTTTATTCATAGGTACAATGTAGTTTTTCATTCATCTGCTGTAAAGGAAGAAGAATTCTTTTAGGAGTTTTGTTTACATGTGAAGAAAGTCTTAAAAAATCCTTTGGCATAAAAAATGAACTGTCATTTACATGGAAACTACATCTACAATATGATTCTTTATTTTTTTTAAGGAAGGTGATATTTGTTCTAAAATCTGAGCTTAATCCCCTTTGTAAGAAAGCTTGCTACTTACAATGAGGATATAATTTTTTTTGCCATTTTCAGAAAACATTATCTATACTGTGTTGCTTTACACTAAATGTTAATGGGATACAGTGAAACTCTGAGTGAATACAGGATATGGTCCCAGAAATATAAATAAAGATATTTTTATAAGTGCTTCAAATAATAACGCTCTTAATAGAAAATCATTCCTTTAAGATAGGTCACTTCATATTTAGGTCTGATAATAGCACTCAGAAAGTGTTTGCAATATTCTTTCTGAGTGCATAGTTTTCTTTTTTTACTGCTGTTTTTTGCACATTTTAGATGTAATGATTAAATTCACTCCTGCTGATCCAGCTAGCCTTTTCTATCACCTTCTTTTTGTTAGTGTTTAGATGATAAATTTGATCAATAATATACATAACGTCTGCTGGTTTCTTTCAGGAGGTTTGTGAATTATTTCCTGGCACAAGTCAGAATGTGTTTAGAGTGTCTGCTACATATTTTCTGTAGCCTTTGGGAACATATAGTTGAAATCATCCATCTTGTTCCTTGGGGTAATTCACATTTTTAAAAAAAACTGCTTGCTGAATTGTATTAGGACTTGTCTGACCAGTGTGCTTGCTTCAATGAGGATAGTTCAGTACCAGAAATCATACAGACATTTCTTTCTCTTCATCAATGATTAGAGCTGAAATTTCTTCTCCCCTTTCTGATAAGGAGTTGGAAGTTTTGTCTTCTTTAGGATTGATTTTGTCTTTCAGAAGCCTATGCTGTATTTGATTACTTTGCTATTTAGGCTTGTAATGAGTCACCATTAAATATTACAAGCAAAATTCAAAAGTCCTGTGGAAAAGTTGTATGGTCCAGCTGACAGTTTAGAAGGCAGTTAAATTATTATTGATAGATAAGCTGGAGGTTGCTTTCAGATAAGACCTCTGTAGTTATAATCTCATTCTGGAGTATTTCTGCTCGACCAAGCTTCCTTTTGGGCTGTAGTTTTCTTTTTGTCTCATTTGCTATGCACATATCCCTGCAGACTGGAAAAAAGTGTGAGGATCAAAGACAACCAAGTTGATTCTGAAAGATATTATGTATCAAGCTTAGTATTTAGTTTTTTGAAAGTCTTTTACCTGCATAGCACTGTACTCCTTTTCCTAAAAGTATATTTGAAAGTAAGAGTCACATTTGAGATATTCTGCCAGAAACAATGGGTGTATACAGTCTTATATTGGTAAAACTGAGGGTCCCGTTTTCTCCCAAACTGCTTTGGATTTGTAATACCCAAAGCAACAGTGCTTATTAGCCCCCTACAGATAAATCTGTGAAGGCATTTTATTGTTTTTCCCACACATCAAGAGATGATACTATGAAATTGTGATTACAGAATCTATTCTGTATTTTCTGTGTAAATTTGCAGTGCGTAAAATGTGCAAAAATCCATATGCCAAGTAAGTCAATATCTATGTGTACAATCACCCTACATATTTGAAAACATACATTTGCATTTAAAGTTTTACAAAGATAAGTGTAGTAACACAAGCGTATAGGTCTTGGACAAGATTGATTTGGCCCACAATGGACTACTCTAGAAAAACCTTGCTCATATTTCAGTGAATAAAATTCAAGCCTTAAAATAGATCAGTGAATATGGATTGTCACAAAAATAATAGCTATAAATTTGTCCCCAAAAGGAACAGGGGTTGCAGCTAAACAGCGTATCTGATTCAGTATAGTTTTGAATGCTGTCTGCTTGACCTGCGGGCTTGTGTAGAGGTTAAACTGTAAGTGTGCTTATGGAATGTTTGAGAGATGTTTAGAGAATTTTAGGGGATAAAATTTCAGAGAAGCATCACAATAAATGGCAGCACAGATGTGTAAACTACTCCAGTATTCTGTAGAAAAAGCATTGTGAGCTAGATCAGGTGGGATAATATGACATATTTACCTAAGTGTCTATGTATAAACACAATGACCTATTGTAGAGCTTGAACCTCAGGAAATTTTCTGGTTTTATTTTTGCCACATGATCTTTCACCTTTGAAGCAAATGACATTGGCTAAGAAAGTAAAACTGAGCACACACCTACTCCATAAAACAACCTGTATTACTCCTACATTAATATGAAATCAACCTAAATTTTTTGGGAGCTACCACCGTAGGGAATCTAGTCTTAAGTTTGTTGCTAAAGCCAAAGATTGTTGACATTTACCAGGGGATTGAGCATTAATATACTGGGTGTTTCATGTGTCATGGACATCTGCTTCAGTACTGTGGCTGTTGCATTTTGATGTTGGCCCAATGTTCTGTGGCTACAGGTCATTTTTTTGCTGGGAAGGGGCACTCATTTCCCACATTAGTAGGGATGGAATTGATTCTGACTTGTTCCAAATGTGTAGTGACAGAAGGATTTTGGGGTTGCCCTTGAGTAAATGACAGCTAGCAAAGGGCAAGACTTGTTTCCTTCTTTACTATGGAGGAGTACCCATGGGATCAAAGCTAAGGTTTTGGTGAGTGGTTGTCTTCCTTTCCCAGCCAAATCTTCTGGCTGCCCTGGTGAGCTGGCCTCTGGACTTGGACTTTTATAAATAACAGGCAGAACGGCTAATCCAGGCTGCACAATTTGACTTTTTACTTTGTTTAGGATTTCAGCTGCAGAAAAGGATGTAGTACTTGCCAGTGGTTTGTTTTGGGTTTGTTTAGCCCTGCAGAGTTTTAGAAGTGTCTTCTCCATAGGCATAAAGTAAAATGTCATTGTTGGAAGGATGCTCAAGAGTGAGACACCGCTGTCTGGAACATAGTTTTGTTAATGAAATATTGGAGCAGAGAGGAAATGGGAACAAAATAGTTGTCCTTAAGATATTGTATGGCAAATACTCGTTATCCAGGAAAGTATATCCTGCACTTGCAGGGGTTCAGACTTGACACTGCAAAAGTGCCATTTTTAACAACTTGACATTTTACTCAATCTGTTTTTTCTTAACAAGCTTACCATTGTGTCAGAGGGGGAAAGCAGGAAACAATGAGGCTGAAGGAAACGCCAAAGGCTTCCAGAAGGTTTCATGATACTCTTTTATAATAAAAGAGTTCCTTTATTTCTGACATGGTTTTTGCATCATCATGTCTATTACTCCAAAATTTGGCAGGGATGCTGAAACAAAACGATGCAGTCCAGAGCCCTGTGCAAAACAGATGTCCAGATGAGTGACACCCTTTACACAGGTGTTTCTGGTCGTGGCCAACAATTCAGTCAAGTGTGAACATGTGGAATGGCATAGTTTGGAAAAGGCTGCAGCTTAAGAACATATCAGCAATTGATACTGAGGCTTTCAGCAGGGCTGTATCTCACATAAAAACAGAGGTACTCAAATAAGATAAAGCAGAATAGTGAAGTGAATTTTAGTAGACAAAACTGACCACCCACCTTGAATTCTTTCAACTCCTACCCATCCAGCTGTACACAAACTCTTCCTTCCCAGTATTTGCTTCCAGATATTTGCTTGAATGATTTAGATTTCTTTTCAAACTCAATGTATAGAATTTATATCTGATTTTTTTTTCTTTTTTTTTTTTTCTTTTTCTTTTTTTTTCAAAACGACTAATGTGATTTAAGGAATGGTGACTTCTCTTTTGACTGTCAGATGAAAAGCAAAAAAAATATTTTTGATTAAACTTGATTAAAAAAAAAAAAGCAACCAAAAAACCCCAATGGAAATGTGCGTTACATCCTTAAAATTTTCTGATGGGAGCCAAAATTAACAAAACTTAGAGAAATATATACCTAACTGGGGAGCACTTTTAAGTGAACTAAATAAAACCCTTTATTTATTTAGACTGAAGAGTAATCAAGAACTGGCTTTAAGTAGACCTCATCATACATGTTGTCCACGTTAATGAAAAGTAAAAGGATTAAAATAATCAAAAGTTTAATTATTTCTGGACTTGTCTTTGTTGTCTTTTACTTAGGTGTGTATAGTAGTAGCCATGTTTCTTTAACACCTCAGACCAGCTCTTTGGCAGCATTCCCACCCTTTCCTGGTGGGGGAGATGAGGTATGCCTGGAGCACTGCTGCACTTTGACCGTGCTTAGGTAGGTTAATGATATTACAAGATGGCACAAGTTAGAGGAATTGCACATACTGTAGACTGACACTTGGAATTTTCCTTCAGCAGGAAATGTCTGTATTTCAGAATCTTATTTCTTTTGAAATGAGATGAAAAGAATAATAATTAAAAAAAAAAAAAAACACCCTTCTCTATGAAACAAAAGAGTCCAAAAGATGTTATCAGAATGTTTTATTTCTGTAAAACAGAAGCATTCTATATCAATTTAAACGTAACTTTTTCTTTCTTTCTTTCTTTCTTTCTTTCTTTCTTTCTTTCTTTCTTTCTTTCTTTCTTTCTTTCTTTCTTTCCTTCCTTCCTTCCTTCCTTCCTTCCTTCCTTCCTTCCTTCCTTCCTTCCTTCCTTCCTTCCTTCCTTCCTTCCTTCTTTCTTTCTTTCTTTCTTCCTTCCTTCCTTCTTTCCTTCTTTCTTTCTTTCTTTCCTTCTTTCTTTCTTTCTTTCTTTCTTCCTTCCTTCCTTCCTTCCTTCTTTCTTTCTTTCTTTCTTTCTTTCTTTCTTTCTTTCTTTCTTTCTTTCTTTCTTTCTTTCTTTCTTTCTTTCTTTCTTTCTTTCTTTTTTGAAAAAGAAGTCATTCTACACACCCAGTTCTTGAAACTTTAAAGACGTTTTTTAGTTTTTTTAATTAAAGGCCATCTTGTCGAATCGCTCCTCCACTCCTTCAGCACGCTTTTAAATTGAAATATTCATTGTGACTGATGCATTGCTGTGAGATTGACCAGGCTTTCATTCACAGAAAGATTTTCAGAAAGCTGAAGTCCTCAAACTGCTTGAGTCAGCTTCAGCTGCAAAGATACTCCTCTGCAGAGCTGAGAGCTCTGGGAGTCAATGTGTCACTTGGAGCTCTTAGTCATTCCTCAGACTTGGTCTTCTCCAAACCCCAGAGTGTGAGCCCTCACTGAATTTTTTTACAGTTCAAATAATTCAGTTTGAACCCCATACTTTGAGGATTACTAAATATTTTATAGAAGAAATGGAAATATCTGTTGTCTGAATTGATGTCCAGTGACTCTGTTTGCTGTTGGGAGGTCACACTGGCTAACATATCAGGTGTGACCCACAAACGTGTGTGAATTTTCATACAACACATAAAAGCCATGAATTTGGGTTCTTCAGAGAGTCTTAATCAAATGCAACATGCATGTTCACAGAACTGTTCCATAGATTTTTCTGTTTGAATCGATTATTCAAAGCATCTGTTTTCCACTGTGTAAGGTTGGATTTAGTGAAATTCTCTGACCCATCTCATTGGGAGGGTAGGCTAAATTCTGTAAATATAGAAAAATGAATCAGATGTGCTTCTGCACCTAGTTCTCACACCTGACATTGTGCTTTCCATACCATGTTTTTAAAATACAGTCATGCTTTGCATTGCCTTTTTCAAAATGTTTTCTAGAAGTCTAATCAATAGATGGTTTGAAGAGGCATCTGCTTGAGATCTCTAACTTGAGCTCTTTATCAGCTTGCCCAAGCTGATGATCTGTTCTTCCACAGTGCTAGGGGTTACAGTTTTGTCTCTTCTCTAGTCCCCATCCCAGACACCCCAACAATAGTGCCAGAGCATGTGGTCCATTGGAGGTGATGTTCAAAGCTGTTGCTGAGGTGCATGTTTATTAAAGTGCATGTGATGGGAGTCTTCTATAGGAGGTGATGGTTGTACTGTAGCAAAGAAGCAGAGGTACCTGAAAGTAAGTGCAAAGTGTATAGCAATGGGGAAGAAACAAGGAGATGTAGCCAGTAAAGCATGGAATGTAACAACTGTATAAGGAAAAAAAGGGGGTAGGATCGTCCATTTTTTGTCTTAAATGGTTAATCACTTTTCCTTCTGAGCTAAAGGTTATTATTTTTTTAAATTTTCATTGCAAGATACTACAGAACATTTTTAACAGTCACTAAATGTCACATTTACGGAAATGTGATAAAAACACGTATACACAATATTTTATTGTAATTGTAGCCATAATATGAACTAAATCCACTGTGATATAATTCTGATGGAGCCAAAACAAAAATTTCCTGATTATGAAATGCAGGAATAAATATGAGTAATGCAAACTATCTTGTTTGTGACTCTGCATTCTTGATAGTGAATAGTATGTAATTTGTGATAGTGTCCCACTATAGAATGATACTCACATTTAAAAGACAAACAGTCCAAAAACTTTTTGGTCCTCTTCTAAAATTATCTTTTCTTTTTATCTGTATTCTAAACAAAATACAGGACCTCAATCAAAGTATACAGAACACTGTGTGAATCTTTCAGTGGATATCATGGGTTTATCAGACCCTTAGTCCTACAAAACAACAAACTATTACTTCTGACACATAACTTCGGAAGTTTCACCATAAGTGGAGAAGTTGCAGGAATCCACAGGTGAAACTGTGCTGTTTGCAGAATGTCAGATTGAATGCTAATTTTCCAATTATGAAAAAGACTTACAAGATTATGCTTAATGCATAAGTCTACTGGTTTTTATATTTAAGTTTTTTAAAAGTTTGAAAAAATCAGAATCTGTTTTTCATTTAACTTTATACTCTAATTCAGCTGCTTATCAGAAGGGTTTTTAGACAG
This sequence comes from Phasianus colchicus, assembly GCF_987193195.1. Lineage (NCBI taxonomy): Eukaryota > Metazoa > Chordata > Aves > Galliformes > Phasianidae > Phasianus > Phasianus colchicus. The sequence goes on along the minus strand of NC_143476.1, from coordinate 32,850,851 downwards.
AAAGCCCTCTCTAATGCCTGCCCCCTCCCAAATGATCTTGGAGAATCTTTTAGAATTCTCTTTAGAATATTAATATTGTTTAAAACATACAAACAAACAAACAAACAAACAACTGGAATCACACATTATACATTATTTACACATGTGGAAGGCAGCAGTGAGTAACTTTGGGGCAATTCTTGTCATTGAGCCTGTGGAAAATTAATTTGACTGTAGAGCCAAAGATCATGAGAAGAGATGGAATGGAAATCAATGCCACCTCCATCCACTGCTCTGTGGTTTTCATAGTAGCAGTCAAATCCTCTTGTGTCCAAAAAGTGCCTGGAGCAAGGGAATTTCCATTTCTTATACACAGTTACACACATTCTAACTCGATGATCTTTGTGGTTCTTTTCAACCCAGGCTTTTCTATGATGATTCTATGATTCTTATGCTATGCAGGTAATTTAAAACATCTAAATGCATTAAATCGATTAAGAAGCACTTGGGCTGCATGTAAACCTGTCCACATATCTATTTCATCTTTATTTCTCTGCATACCTCTTCAGTTTTCTCCACAAAAGGCTTTCCTGGCAAATCTCTGTTGGACTGGCAATCTAGACCTTCTACCTCTGTTTAGATTACTTTATAACTGCTTGTTCTTACTTTCTGTCTTCTGAGAGTGATAGAAGAGCACCTCTTTGAACAAGTGCTACTTTTGTCTTGTCATTGTAATGCGTGAACTATTGATAAGAGCATTTAGGAACTGAATTCCTTTCCCTTGTCCTCACTCCACCTCTTACTAACAGGCTCCAATGTGTATGTCATTCCCTGCAGATGAAATGGGCACAAACATAAATATAGACAGCATCTTTCAGCTACATCTAGACAGCTTAAAGCAATTGCAAGTGTTTGTGTGTCTGCCCTGAGCATCTGCAAACCACTTTGGTAGATAAAGCTTTTCCCTCCCTATTCACATGTAATGATTGTATGTAAGTTTTCATCCTAGAATCTTGCTTATTCTTAGAGGTCAAGATTACATGGTATGTGAGCTTATATTGTTTGTTAGATTATTGCTCATCTCTAAGGCTTAAGAGAATTTACTATAGCTGTTACTACTCAGTGTTGGCAACTTGAATAACCAAAACTTCAGAAAGGAGAAGAAATTTTAATAAAAAATACTTCAACTGGATTACTTATTATTTTCTTAAAAGCTGGTCGTTTTGTTCATTGGAAAAACAAAACAAGACAATAATACTTAGTATTTGGTGAAAGGGTCTTCTCAAAATTTATTATTTGAACATCACACCATAGCCAAGGTTCTTTTATGTGGATCTTTGTGGCATGTGAGATCTTGAAAAAGCTAACAAAGTAGAAGTAATGTCTGAGAGAGATCTTTGCATATGTAAGAATTTGTATATGTCTTCTAGGTGAATTTGGAACAGATGTTGTTCATTAATTTATTACCTACTGTGATTTAGCATGAGCTAGTAATTTGAGGGACTCCCAGGTGTGCACTGCTACAAAAAGCAGTGCACTGGTCAGAACTTGTTAGTCATGGTATCCTCCTACAAATTATAACCTATCCTGTCCCATCCTGCTTTTTTTTCTTTTTATTTTTTTCTTAAATATGTGTAGTTCTTTGCAAAAGGATACATGCTTTGTGCACACAATTCTAACAGCTGTATGCGAAATTGTAATGATGCTTATGCCATGTTAGTCTATATACTAGGGTATTTATACATATTCTTTTATAAAATGTGTACACAGTCATCTTTCTTGTCTGTACATATTTTCATTTGTAATTCTCTGGTTGTGTATTTCTGTATTTCACATTATAGTGAATTTACCAAGAACCAGAAATTCTGAAAGCTCTCTAGCAGATTTAACTTGCCATTCCCTTTTTCATTAATTGACTTCTTGTGTATTTTTTTTAGTTTAGGATTTTGAAAACAAAGTACATTTTTGTGCTAATAAGAGCTTCTAATTTTTATGAAAATACAATTCCTTCATACCACAGGCTTCACTGGGAAAATACCCCAATAACTGGCAGAACTGGGTATAAGACAACATTTTTCATTGTAGTGGGAACCCTGAACTTAATGCTGTGCAACCTGAATGGATCTTAATTTTTCCCACATTCTTTAGCAATTAGGTCATAGCCTCTGATTTAGTGTACTTAATACTTATTCTTTGTGAAATGCCATTACTCTTCAGCTTGAGATTTATCAAAATGAAGATTCAGTGGTACTTCCACGTTTAGCAGTAAGCACAGGGTGAGCAACTAGAACATTAATTCTCCATTGAGTTGCAGTGATCTTTCCAAAACCTGAGTTGCAGACAGTTCGCATGCATTGAAAAAAAACAAAACAAGGCAAAGATTCACCAGCCTTTCACAATGTTATGCATCAGTTCAACATGTTTTAATACGTTCTTCTCCAGAATTATCGTCTGATTATCTCTGAGGGCTCAGTTGTCCCAGAGATTAAATGATGTTCATATGCAGGAGAATTACTTCAAACTAATGAAATACTTTTAGTTTCTCATTTCTTTTATTAATGAGGAAGATATACTTGTAAATTTTGCTCTATCATGTACTTAGTTTGCTAAAAGACCTAAACGTATTCTCTGGATAGTAACCATCACTGATGGTGCTGCAAGGAATCCTGTATGTTGGTTCAGGTAGCTGTAGACAGAGGTTCATTTGTAATTCAAGTTTATACCAGCAAAGTGTAATTTCACTTTGGACAAAATGGCTTTGAACACGGCCTCGGAAGCAGAATATGTTCGTGGACTAACATTTGGAACAAAGTTTCTGGCTTCAAATCAGTAGGCTAAATGTTGCATCAATCAAAGCCTGAAAATCGTTGTTTATTCTCTCAGTCTGTAGTCTGTATGGATGGATGGATATGAGTATGTTCAGTGAGGATAGCATTTATTATCTAGACTACAGGGTTTTAAGTAATATTTGTTCTGAGAAGGTGCATTTATAAAGTGCCAGTGGACTTTATGATCATAAGTCTTAGGGTAATTCATGAGGGCTTCTATAGATAAAACGGTGTCTACATAGAACTTCTTTCTTCCTTTTTATCTGCTTGGCTACCTAGACAGAAGACGAGAGGTCTGTAGTCTGTAAGATCGTGCAAATCTTTTGAAGTGAGTATTAAACAGAAAAAAAATAACTGGGTTTTACTCGTATTACTGTCTGAATGATGACTGATTTTTGAATCTGGTATATTTTCATGTTATTTATTAAATAATTTAGAATGGCAAATTGCAGCGACTTTGTAAAGTGAGACTATTTGCTAACCAAGGATCCGAGTGTAAAGAATAGAGCACATGGTGTGGTTTTCGTGGTGTTACTAGTAATATGAGTTACTCTGTACTGAAGATAAATGGAGCTATAAAGGTATGTTCTTTATGTCCTATTTTAACTTACATTTGACTTTGTTTAGCTTTCTCTAAGATCAGTTTTAGCGAAGGTTAGCTAAAATCACTAATCAGCACAAGCATTTGTTGCAGGTTGGAACCAGAGTCTTGTGGTCTAAAAATAGTTCTCGTCTCTCCTATATAACACAGGAAAGGTTACTCTGGTGTGGACAGCATCACATAAGCAGTGAACTCAATATTCAGAGGGTCTGAGTAGAAAGTAAAATACTGTGCCAGCATTTAACATAGTGTGAGTGGAAGAATATACTGAATTTGCTGTTTGAATTTGCTGTTGTTCTTTTCTTGCTCTAGAGGATTGTTCATACTTCATGTGTCTGCAATAATGCACAACCATGACTGTTACTTAGGGATTATGAAAAGCTCTTTTTTTTTTGCAGATCATCCGGTGAATGAGTTTTTGGATCTGTTCAGTCGCCACATTCTTCCTCATGCAATAGATGAGCCCCATACTGATGCAGAATCATCTCAGACTGAACCCTGTACTTCAGAATCTGTGCAGGATTCATCTGAATATATAATATTGGATCCTTTCTTTCCAAACTTTATGGACTTTGAAGAGGAGGAAGAAGACTGTGAAAATACTACTGATGTTACAACTCCTCCAGCTTTGCAATTCATCAATGGAAAGCAACAGGTGACAAGTGCACCTAAAAGCACAAAAGCTGAGGAAGCAAGAAGTGATCAAATTGAAAGTGTTGCACATTCAAAAAATGTAACCTTTTCACAAGTCAATGAAACAAACACCTATGTAATATCTGAAAGTGAAGCTTCTGGTACAATGCAGCCAAGCAAAGCTGGAGAAGTAATGGGGGCATTTGAAGTCACACAACCGACAGCAGATGTTGCAATGTTAGAACCAGTATATAGTGGTGAGTCAGAAGTTACCACAACAGACAAATATTTAGAGATTACTTCTATGAATGAGCAGTCACCACAAAAAAATAAGGAGACTGTAATGTGGCATGGATCTGAGGAGAGTTCTACCAAAGACACAAAAAACTTGCTTTTGATTGCTAGTGAATCTTCTGGTGACGGCTCCACTGAATCTGATTTGTCTAAGTTTGTGTTCACAGAAGTTGTGACAATGTCAAGTCATGAAGATAATGAAAAAATTTCTGGTACAACTTCTGTTCCTAGTGTCATTTCTGTGGAAAGTTCCGCAGTAACTGCTGCTCCAAGTGCAGGTTTTGATACTGCTACTGTAGGCATAGCTGTGAAAGACTTTATTCCAAAAGATGGGACCACCACTCCTGGAAATTACTATAAATCAACTATTAAACTTGATGCAGAGTACCCTTTTGAAAGCAACCTGGAAGCAACAACTCATGCAACAAAGCCTGAGATGAGTGCTTCTTCTTTTATAGTTCTAGAAGGTTCTGGAGATGTAGAAGAGAACAGCACTTCAGCTTCAGCCACAACAGAAACAGCAGTTGCAGAAACACTTTCAGTGCAAGAGATTTCTTTGGGTTCTGGCACAGTACTGCCAACAGAAATTTCTGTAACCATTTCAGAAATCACCTCTGCTTTGCCTGGAGGAGGAAGAAATCTTTATTCTACTTTTGATCAAAGTTCTGAAGAAACTGTTTCCACCAATTTTGTATCTGATTTAATTATGGAGCAAGTAGTTGGCAGCTCTGTTGCAACTGAAAAAAAAGTTGAAGATGAAAAAGAATTACAGACTACTGTTTATTCAAGTCAGGAAATTTCAGCCACTGCTGCAAAGGGAAAATCTGAACTGGATGAGCTTGGAAGCACTACTAATGAAGTCAGAACTGTAAGTCAGGAACAGATCCCTCTCAGGAAAACAGTACCAGTAACAGGTACCATGCATTCTGAAATCAAAAAGGTTACCACCACTCCTTTCTTGAGAGAGAAGAAACTTTTTATAAATGAAGGATCAGCTGAAGAACCAGCAGACTTATTTTCAGGGAGTCCCACAAGAAAAGTGGTAAGTACTGACTCCCCTTTTACTGATTCAGGTTCTGGAGACATAGATGTTATCACTGAGTCTGCTGCTTTGACTTCAGTTCCATCAAGGTCTATCATGGAAACAGTAAAACATGAAGGAAATATTTATGTCATCAATGTTTCACTGAGGAATGCCACAACAGAATATGAAGAGCACATAGGAAGAAGTGAACCAGCAACATCAGTTTCAAGTACTGGTTCAGATGGCTTAACAAAGGAATCTGAAGTAGCAATTCAGATATCTGAGAATGTCTTTACTACAGAAAACCAAGGAGAACAAACACAAGAAGCAGAACCAACTTACACAGCTCCTTCTGACATCAAATCAAGACTTGGTTCTAGAAGAGAGGTAACATCTCATGTTGCACCAGTAATTAGTACAAAGGATTTACAAACAGCTGAAGTCACATCATCTCCAGAATCAGTTGTTAATAACAGCACTCTTGACACCATGGTGACATATGATAGCATAAAAGCAGTAACTGAGTCTACAGAAAGCAAAAAGGGAAAAGGTGGCTTTTCAACTGTTTCTTTGGGTAAAATTTTAATGATTGAGCATGGCTCTGGAGAAGAACTCAAAGCTGACAGCAGCACCACAAAACTAATGTCTAATGGACCTACAGAAAAAGTGCTTGAAAGCCATTTTTCACTTTTCACTGATCAGGGCTCTGGAGAAGCAGAAACTTTAACTGAATCATTTACAAAAACATCAATTTCACCCACTGGGAAATCAGAACCACAAGAGCAGTATGACAGAAAAGCTGTCAGCATGCCATCTACTGTGGTTCATGCCTTCACTGCTGAACCTAATGAGCTAGTCACAAGTACTGAACATGACATCACCATTTTGCGAACTGTAACGGATACAAAAATGGAAGAGAAAACAGCTAATGATCTGACAGAGACATCTTTTGCCACAAATCTTCCTGTGTCAGAAGATGTGCACTCATGGGAAGACAGGCTAAGGGAAACTTCAACAAAAGCAATAGAATCTTCTGGAGAAGCAATGGAGGATCCATTCTTCAGAAGTACACAGGCTAACCATGAACATGTGGAATTTTTAAATGCTCCTACTATCAGACCATATTCAGAAGAAAATAAAGTAGAAGCTGAATCTGGTGAAAAAATTTTGTTGCCATTTAATAATGACAGAGTTACTGAGTCTGCAATAATTGAAAGGAAATACTTCAGTTCTCCTGTTACAGGTACAGAGCAAGAAGAGAAGTTGGTACAAAATATTTTTCCTACTGAAGATATTCCCAGATTAGTCCTGACACCTGAAGAAGAAAAACCGACAAACAATGAGGTCATCAGTGATCCATTATTTTCAGGACAAGGATCAGGAGATGAGTTTACTGTTATTCCTTCAGTAGAGTCATTGGTTGTCAAAGAAACCACAAATATTTTAAGTGCTCAGTCTTTTCATCCTGCAAGTGTAGGACCCAAACTTTCCACTGATCAGACACAAGTCTTTGAAAGTGGAAGCACTCAATCAAATGCTGAAATTAATGGAGAAATTAGAACTACTGCAGCAGAGCTGCTGACAGAAACTGCATACTCAATGGCCACCAGTTCCCCAGCTTTAGGAGAAGAGAGTTCCAATCACTCCAACTCTAAAGACAAAGAGATAACACATTATTTTGTTGTGATTGAAGAACCTTTCAATAAGGAAATGGACCACAAGAGGGGAGAAAATGATACAAACAGTCCAATAGCTACTCCTGGAGATGTTTCTCATGAGGAATCTTCACATATGCTGGCTACAGATGACATAACTCCTGTTTCTGTAATATTGAGTGAAACTCCTTATCTTGAAACCGGAAAATCTCTTGCAACCTCAGCAACAAAAATGCCAAGCAGAGTATTTCCTGAAAGTTCTGGAGAGGGATCTGGTTGGGATGGTGTTTCAGATTCATTTCCCCCTGATACATTTACTCATGTGACAGTACCTCCTGTGACAGAAGTCGAAGTAACTGCTTCATCTCAGGTTCCTAGCGAGGTTTATCCTAAAGTTATGACAACAGATGCACCAGGAGATGGATCACAGACTGTGATCACAGAATTAGCTTCTCTTTTTACAGAAGAAAAAGAGATTGTGACAAATCAAACTGCTGCTGATCCAAAGACAGCTACATCAGAAGAGCTGACAAGTGATACTGGGATGTCACTGGATATTATTCCAGTGGTTGATGATAGAAGACAAGTTACACTGAATTTTTCTGTTTATGGTGATATTACACTAATTGAAGAACGACTTCAAATCCCATCAGAAAAAACAACTATTATAGACATGGATCACTCCAAGTCAATGCCTGAAGATATAATAAGTGTGCAGACAATGCCAAATCTTGCTGTACAGTCAACGTATGGCAGTGATGATAGCATGAAAGCTGAAGAGGACAAGTATGATTCAACACTTAATTTTTCTATAATCAAAGAGAATACATCTACATCTGGTGATAATCTTTCTTTGATTCCTTCCATTCAGCCAAGTAGTGAATCAGTAACAACTGGACATGGACCAAAATTAGTAGACAAGGATTTAGGTTCAGGGTATGCCATGGAGTTTGCAACAGAAGCTCTCACAACTACCATACTCAATGAATTGGGAATTTTCCTTCCAACAGTACCCGCTCTGGTAAGTCCCCATATGCCTCATGACTCTGAAGAATCTGAGTTCGAGGCTAAACATGTTGGAAGGACAAGCACAGCAGATGATGTGCATGAGCCTTATACTTCAGCAAACAACCAAATAATAACAGATCAAAGCGAAACAATGTCTGTTATTGGATTTTCTGGAATGGGCCAAGAAGAATCAGGTGATAAAAAGCCTGTGGTTCCTTCCCTCACATCAGATTTAACTGTAGAGACAGAAAAGGCTTTGACAACTGACACATTTGATGTAAGTATGGCCACCACGCAGAGTACGTCCCAACATGCAACTCTGTCATCTAGCAGTACTGAAGAAAAGCATTCTACAGTATATGTACAAACAAAATCAATGTCAGCAGCAGAGTATGAAGAAACAGACTCAGTGAGTTTAAGTTCTGTATCTCAAAATCCTAAATCCTCACCAACTGTTCGGTTAGTTAACGGAGTATCTGAATATCCTGAGGTAGTCATTCCAAGTACATCATCTGCAAAGGATTCAGATCACTCTGATCACTCATCAGATGGAACTTTCAAAGAGGTTAGTTCTGATATTGCAGCAACTTATAAACCACCCACGACAGACCTAGATACAACAGAGTCTTCTCTGCAAGAGTTTTCTCCTGAGCCTGAATCAGAAACCATAACTACTGAGAGTACTCCTCATTTTAATAAACTTGTAACACAGAAGTCAGAAGAGACAGAATCTTCTGTGAATGATCTGATTATTGAGGAAAATGCTACTATTTCTGGAGATTCTCCATCAATACCTGACTACCCTACTGCTTTTCTGAATTTTGGAGAAAGAACAAGCACAGATGTTCCAAAACTTAGCACAATAGAAGTTGAATTTTCTTCAGAGAGAGTGAAAAATCCCAGTCAAGAAAGTGATAGGAGTACTGAGAGAGAGAGACCAACGCTTTCATCCACACCTGCTTCAGATTCACCCAACAGTATAGAAGTTGGAGTATTTAAACCTGACCAGGAAACAGTTACAATGCTAACTTCATCTTTAGAGCCTTTGGATAGAAGCTTGGAAACACAGTCAGCTTTGCTTGGTCGACAGGAGACTACAACAATTTCTTCTAACATTGCAACAAACAATGCAGCCCCTGGAAATAATCCTTATTCAAATGAACAGTCAACAATAAGCTCTGAGGAGCTAAATACTATTGAACTTGTAACTTCATCATTTTCCCTTCCGGAAGTCACTAATGGATCAGATTTCCTGATTGGCACAAGTATGGGTTCGGTTGAAGGCACAGCAGTGCAAATTCCAGGTAACTTCCACATATGATCACTGTTATATATTCTTGTTGTGATATTTGTAAATGAGTATCTTAACTCTGATAAGAGGTATGGCAATGAAATACAACAGAACTCATGAGCCTCAAGCCTTGAAATCAGCATGATGGTAAACTCTACTGTGACAAAGTGAACTGAGTGTTTGCATCGTGAAACCCTGGATCAGACTTGAGCTGCCCAGCAAGTTCTAAAAGTCAGGATGATAACACTGATTGTGGTAGAGAATTCAGCTGTGATTATTCATTTTTCCAGTTTTCTATGAAGATATATATAGTTATTTTATCTGGTAGCTGTTCTGTGTTTTCATGATGATAGCACTTGTACAGCTGGTTTACAGGTAGAATTTTCTAATAATACTTTTCAGAGCAGATCTAGGTGCATTTTAAGTACTGAAATTTTCTATTAAAAATATATTTTCTTAATCTACAAGGTAATTTTCCAAGAAAAAACCTGAGACTTCATGAATTCATTTTATCCGTAGCTTACCTGGTTAATAAAGCGTCTATCGTTCATAAATTATAAATATTCTTGTTAGATATAATTTGCTACAATATTCTGGTTTACAGTAATGGTTATTAGGTACCATTTAATCAAATACAGAGATGGTGCAGGTAGGATCTTTATGAGAAGTGTAAATAACTTCAATTTATTTTATCTAGATATAGCTTAAGAAAGAAAAAGGCAAGTTTAGAATTATAGCTTTCTTTTGTATATCTTCAGATAATCCAGATAGCTATGAATTTGAACATGTTTACTAGAAAATTATCTGTAGATGAACACATGCACAGTAAAAATAGGTGCTTAACATAGGTCTGCTTTTTGGATTTATACATAAGCAGTCCCAAAAGAACTCTATTTTAAAATTTTGAAATTTTGAAAAACTCTAGAGCAAGAGTCTGCCCACTTACTTACATGCCCGAACTTATGAAGGCAGGATTTTCTCCTGGAGGCTTTAAACAGAACTTAGTTACCTCCATTGAGTAGACAGGGAATTTGGTACCTTAAGAATACCGCTTCTGTAAAAGTTTTACTTGAAAGGGTAAAACAGATGTTATCTTTTATTTTGTAAAGAGTAGCCAAACCACTTTGGGAAAATGTAACCAAAATATAAAGTTTTCTCATGTCTTTGAATCAACTTAGATTACAAAACTCTTACCCATTTTGTAAGTTAGGTCTTTATTCTTGTATCCCAAAAGGGTTGTCTTAATGATTTTCCTCTAACTCTGAGAAGTGGATATGAATGGTTGTCTAGTGAATTTTTGTGTGAATGATTGCTCCTAGGCATTAAATCAATTGCAAATACCTAGGTATTTAAATTCAATTGAAATACACATCACTAGAAGTCATCTCCGCAAGAAAAATCTATTTAAATGATAACTCCCATAAAACCTGAGGATTTCACAGCAGGTAAGCTTTTATCTTAATGTTTAGTTCAGCTACAAATGTACTCAGTACCTTTATTTGTATTCTTGAAGTGTGACTTAGGGAAAGGTGAGAAATGTGCATGAATGAAAACATATATTCAAAGAAATAAGAATCTGTGTGCACTGATTTTTTGAATATAATGAAATGAAACATCAACAGGCAGCCAGTATATTCAAGAGATATATGTTCTGTGTACCCAGTCATTCTACATAAACTAACCCTGTTCAAAAAAAGCAAAAGCATTTTCCATTCATTTTGCTTATGTTTAACTATTTTCAGCTATAATTAATTGTCGTGTCATGCTGACTAAATCCTCAGTAGAGCATTGTGACTGCCAAATGTAGTACAGATTCTGAAAATTATGCTGGTTCATAGTAAATGCCATGTAATTTTTAAAGTTGTAAATAGTGATGCCTGAAAATACTATTATACAAAAGTATCTTAATATTCTATCTTGTTATTGTAGTTTCTGTAACAATAGTAGGTCTTGCAATATCAATACAAAAATGAAGAAAGATTTATTTTTCCAAAAATTCGGAAAGATATCAGCTCTTTGAGACCACAGAGTAAATTTTATTTTTCTACTTAACAGGACAAGATCCATGCAAAAGTAATCCCTGCCTTAATGGTGGTACCTGCTATCCACGTGGTTCATTTTACATCTGTACATGTTTGCCAGGTTTCAGTGGTGAGCAGTGTGAATTAGGTAAGTTGATGCCATCAAGATACTGAATTGTCTACAGATTAATTTAAGTATAAAGTTTTCATACATGAGATTTGCAAAAGTAGGGGTTTGGTTTTTTTTTAAGTTGAAGAAAACATGGACATGTGAAAATATTCTGCAGCCTTACTTAAGAAGAGAACACAAATAGTTCCTCTGTCCCCTTTTCTCTCTGCCTGTAGAGTGCACAAACATGTGCACACACAAGTGTAAGTGAATTATAACTGAATCACCAAGAAGGATAAACATTAAGTTCCTAAATACATCAAGTAAAGTCAGTTTATTCAGGATAATTCCTTAAAAGCATTGTGTAATTATATTTAAGGGTGGTAAAATATCCTTGATCCAAATGTAACCACTGAATATTTTCAAGGAAATTTTCAATGGTTTACAGGCTGGTTCGGCCTGGTTCCGTGACTAGCAGGGCGGAGGGATCCGCAGATCCGTTCCTCCAGAAAAAGGGAACAGGGGACCCCAAAATAATTAGAAACAGCAGCAACGATCTGAGGAAAAACAAACTAATTTACTAATTATAGTGTCAGAATGCAAGATAACATACTATAATACAATATAATTAAAATTGAAGCTAATAAATCAAGTATAATGAGAGAGAGAATGTCCAAAAGGGGGATAGGCCTCACCACAACACTGAGGTGAGATGCGCAGTCCAGTTGAGCAGCAGGGAGAAAAGGGCAGAGAGCCGACAAAAAGCAGGTGAAGAAGAGCACATGAGGTGACCTTGCCAGGAGTTGTATCTCGAGACTCTGTGACCGCAAAGTCCCCTGGGGAATGTAGTTCTTTTTCTCTTCCAGGCAGGTACCCAGAATTTGAGCATTAACAGTTTAACTCCCAGTGCCCCACGTGATGATATGATGTAGAATACCGAAAACCAAAAATCACAAAACCATGACAGAAATTTTAAGTACGACCATAATCAGATGCATTTCTGGTAAAGCTTAGTGTTATAGTAACTCTTTTAGCAGAGGACCTCTTCAAGCTGCTTGTGACACCTGGATTTCTGTGCTATGAACGTGGGTTGAGAAACTCACCCATACAGTTCAGGATAAACAGTTTTTCCTTTCAAACCAACAAGCCAAATTATGATGAAACTAACAGTTTGGCTATTTCGTATACAACTTTTGCACGAGTTTTATCTTTGGAAAAGTTTTTAATTTAATTCCCTGATCAATACCAATGAATATGGAAGAAAAAACCCTTGTGCAATATTGCTAAAATGAATTCCACTTACAATATACTGGGGAGAAAAAAAACCAAAGATTGATATCATTGCAGAACAATTGTCATGACTACTATGGTTTCATTTGTTTTCTGCAGGAAGATAGATGATTAAAAAAAACCTTAGCCAGTGTTTTTCCTAGCTTACATTGATGAAATTCATAGTTCATGGGTTGTTGCTGCTAGAAGTCACATTTTAGATACTGCATCTTAGGTCTTTCTCTTTGTCAAAGAATCCCCTGGTTACCAGCCAGAGATCAGAGATTATATATTTTTTTCCATTCATTTGAGATTTCTGAAGATATTTGAGGTCTCCAGTATTTGAGGAGAATTTTTTCTGTGATGGTCACAAATCCAAGCAAAATTCTCTACTGATAATGGTCCTGCTGAGCAAGATAACTTCTCTCTCAGCTACACAGTGCAGCGCTGAATATTTAGAAATTAAAGCAGGAGTGCAGGACTCTGTGGATCAATAAAGTCACATTTCCTGAGGAAACTTCTTGCTTTCTGGATGAAGAGAAAGAAAATGTATATGAAATCAGCTATCATGCAAATAAAACGACTCTCTTGGATCTTTCACAATACTTCATTTTTCTGGTGTGAACTTGTCCTAGTAATAATTATGAATAAGGCTGAAGAACATTTCCCTCCTGATAGCTGAGTGAATTATAAAAACATTTTTATCTGTATGTTGTAGATATTGATGAATGCCAGTCTAACCCATGCCGCAATGGAGCCACATGTATAGATGGCCTCAATAGCTTTACTTGCCTGTGTCTACCAAGCTATGTCGGTGCTCTCTGTGAACAAGGTAGGATATACTTTTAAATCTAGAATGACTTAAGTTATGTATATGTGGCTGTGAAAGAGAAAAAATACTGTCATCTTTTCCATGAGAACTTAAGTGAGTTGAAGAGCCGGAAGCCATGCTTATGTACATTTCTTCTTAATCATAACATTGGAAAAGACCTTAAAGATTGTCAAGTCCAACCATGACCTAACCATACTACCCTAACCCTAACAACCCACCACTAAATCATGGCCCGGAGCACCACATCCAAATGGTTTTTAAACACATCCATGGATGGTGACTCAGCCACCTCCCTGGAGAGTTGCTTAACAACCCTTTCTGTAAAAAAGCGTTTCCCCATATCTAACCTAAACTTACCCTGTTGCATCTTGAGGCCATTTCCCCTCATCACCAGTGAGAAGAGATTGGTCCCTCTCTCGCTGAAAGCACCTTTCAGATACTGGTGAAAAGAGAGCAGTAAGGTCTTCCCTTAGCCTCTTCTTCCACAGACTGAACAGCCACAGTTCCTTCAGTTTCTCCTCATAGGACATATTTTCCAAGCCCTTCACAAGCCTTGTTGCCCTTCTTCGGACCTACTCCAGCATCTTATTGTCCCTTCTGTACTGAGGTGCCCAAAACTGAACACGGTGCTTGAGGTGAGGCCTCATCAGTGCCGAGTACAGGGGCAGGATTACTTCCCTTTTCCTGCTCACCACACCATTCATGACACAAGCCAGGATGCCATTGGCATTCTCGGCCACCTGGGCACACTGCTGGTTCATATTCAGCCAACTATCCATTCTTGTTAAACTCAGAAGTTTACCCTTTCATTCTTTTTCCTCTCCTCTCACATTGTTATGTTACATAGCTATCTTCATTATGAAGAGTAGTATGTCTTTGTTTTGCTTTGTTTTGTTGTTGTTGTTATTTTTGTTATTGTTATTTTCCAAACAGTGGAGAAACCTAAAACTTCTTTTAGAAAGATGAGTCATACCGGCAGATAGCTAAGACACTTCCAGCTTTATACATCTATCTGTTTCCATTTAAATACTCTTTCTGGAATAGCTAGATTACGCTAGCTTCTTCTGGAAGATAAAGGATTGAAGAAACTATTAAGATTTATGGGAAATCGTAACAATGCGATGGGGTTACATTTTTTTAGTCTGAACAAAATTTGAGTATGTTAGACTTCCATTTGTAGAGCTCCTGATTTGTAGAGCTGAAGGCTCTTTGTTTAGCATTACATCTACACCATCTTTCTCAGATAGATGGGAGCAAACACTATCCACATGCTTGACCAATCAAATTTCATACTATTGCTGTACTGAATGTTAACTGAAACTGGGATATCCAAGGCAAGCACCCCCTGTTCAGATTGGCTTGCAGACACAAAATCAGGTTATTTCACCACTGTTGGGATGCCTTTGGGACAATGAGCTGAACAAAATTTTACTGTCTTCTGAACTTTTGTTTTAAAAGAATGAGTGTGTGAAGATATATCACAACACATCACTTCAAACAGCTGTCACTGGAAAGTAGGAAATATCCCACTCAGTAGACTAGATTATATATCAATCCTCTGGGGACCATAACATTGACATCTTCCCAGACCTTTCTAGATTGATTCATTTGGTATTATTTTAGGACAAGAATGTTGCAGGACCACAATTACAAGTAAGTTTTAAAATTTTCTGAATGGGACAATTGAAATGAGATCAAACATCTGATTTCCTGTAACTGTTAGAACATTGCCTGCAAGAAATGCTGCTGTATTTAAGAGAAATACCCATGCTGCAAGATATTTACTTAGTGCGTAGACATAGGAGTGCAATAGGGGTAGCAAAATCTGTTCTGTCAGTAAAATTAATGAAGACATCTCTATAGGAAAAAGAAAAGGGACCTTAAAATGTACTTTTTGAAGCTTATAAGAATATCTTTTTCTTCAGCTGAGTAGTTTCATTCACAGGTAAATGAACTGGATCTTTGGATTTGTGTAATTAATGCTATGTCTGAACCCTTCGACGCGCTGCCTATTTTCAGGCTTGTTTCTCATCTTCAGTGAGTGAAAGGCAGTTTGAAAACTCTTCCAGTTCAACCTATAGAGATGTTTCTTAGAGTTTAAACCTCTTAAAGCTGACTGGCTCCAGGACTTTTCACTGTTCAGTTTTTTCAGTAGTCTGCCTAACCTTGTGAAAGGAGTTCTGAATTTGCTCTTAAAACTTGCAAGTTGTCAGTATTCTCACAACAAAAGAGAAGTGTTTTTGCTCCTCTCCTCCTACCTTTAATTTCAGCAAATGCTCCGAGTACTATGGTAGCTTTCAGCTGGTTTTTATGACCAACCTGAGAGTGCATTTTAGGTGGTTAATGGAAACATTTCCTAGTTTGTCAATCAGAACCAGAGCCCTGCTCACTCAGCTTTGGAATTTAAATTTCCTCCGCTTAAAGTCCTGCAGTGGTTTGAGACTTGGGAAAATTGTTCTGTGCCAAATTTCCACTCCACCAGACAAAATAAAACTGTGTTGGCAATTGAGATGCAGTTGTCTGGCAAGCAGGCTTTATTTCAAGGCACCAGTCCTGACCTCACTAGATTTAAAGACCAGCCAGAACAACAGAATATGTACCTCAGTGCCACAGGAAAGGTGGAGTTGTGCACACTAAGATTATATTTCATTACTTTCTCTTTTTTTTCTGCAGTATATACTATTCATTTTAGAGAGCCTCAGAAAAAATGAAGTTGAAGGGCTTTCTTAGACATGGTGCTGAGTATTCAAAATATGATGGAAGTGAGAGGAAGCAATGAATACACATTGCTTCTGAAAATGAAATTCAAAATGAGACTTTTTTAGGATAGTGGATTTCCAGCTGACATAAAGTCCCACAGTTTTAAGCATGTGCCATCATTAAGAAATGTGACATGGGGATAAAACCAGGAGCTCCAGTAGGTGGTGGAAGCTGAGGAGCCTTCAGGGTGATCTAACTCAGGGTGAAAGAAGTCGATTCTGAGAACTAGTGAGCTGTAACTGGCTCTCTGACAGACATTTTTCTTGCCAGGTGGAAGCAGTTCAGCAGACAATCCAAGCCCGGGAACTTCTTCCTGAAGAGAGCTAAAGTTGTCTGATGTTAGAAATAGAGCAACTGAGGGTGTTTCCTTTTTAAACTAGATTTGTAGGTCAGCATGCCAGCATTACTTCTGAATCAGACTAGATCAAAGTGGAGTGGAGGACCTCTGCTAGAAAATATTCTCTTTTTCCATCACATGCATGTTTCAAAGCACAGCATGCCATTTGCTGACATTTGCATGTCATTTCCTAAATGCAGAAATATCCAGAAAAGGTTTTTCAAAGGATGACTGCAGACTGAAGTAGACCTCGGTATGAGCCTTATCCCAGGGGAGCCAGTGGTCATTGCCTTGGCATCCTTCTGTGGAAAGCCCTTCTGAGAACTTCCAGCATCTGCATAAATGAGGTCAGAGCTCAGAACATCCCAGTTCCACTGTCCAGAGTGTTGCTTCACACACTCCATGGCTGAGAAAGAAGGAGGGGGGACAGCTGGCTATCTTGCACACAGTTTGTGGAATGAATGCCAGAGAAGGTGTGCAGTGCGGTATATCAATGTATGCAACTGTTGATTCATTATTTAGTTGCCCATATTTAGGATGAGGAGAACCATATTTCATGGTTACATCAGAAACAACAGAAAGGTAGGGAATTACAATTTGGGCTGCAGCATCAAGAATAACTGGGTAGATGAGCATGCATTTCTACCTTCCTTTTTCTACCATTCCTTGAATGGCTTGAGTTATCTTTGCTTTTTGTTGCCCCCTCTCCCTTGTTATTCTCCCTGGTATCTACCTGCTTTAAGGCATGTTGTTTGCATTTTAGACTCAAAGTTTGGTTTTCTCCACTGCTAGGATCCCTGCAGGTGCACCTAGCTAAGTCTATTTACCAAATGCAGCTGCATGTTTGGCCCTGTGTGTTGAAATGATAACTGTGTGTTTGTTGCTGGACATGCCTTCTTGGGATAGTATAGCCAGCTGGTCTGTATTCCAGGTTCTGAAAGCAAAACAGCTTTTTTCTTTATAATTGTATCTATCAGGAACAATGTGTTGTTTTTTTTTTTTTAGTAACATTATTCATACATAAATTCTTTGTTGAAATGCTTGTGATTACCTCTGTCTCATTTGATTCACTTTGTTCCCAGAACTTGGTAGGCAGGGATGGAAGTATTTGAGAAAGACTCATCTGCAGAGATACTTTCTGAAAACAGATGGTCTCTAGCTGATGTCTTGCAGCTGAGAAAGGGCTATTTTGAATATTTAGAAATGGCTCCTCTTCAAGACCTGTGAGCTAATGGGCCCAATACATTTGTTAGATACCTTAAAACTGACAGTCACAGATAAAATTCACAGCTGAGTAAGACTCTCTTTATGTTCTAATACCTGTTTTTCAGTCTTTTATTTACTTTATGCCTCTCATGAAATTTATTTAAAGACAAAGGATGTACTGTCAGCAGTGCATTTCAGCTGTTGAAAATCTACTTATCATGCCAGTCTGCTTATTAAATCAACAGAGAAATATTCTTTTATTTAATGCAGTCCTTAGAGATGTTGTTTCATGTATACAATTGCAGTTACAAAGAGCAGAAGCTGTGTGGGTGTCTCCTTGCACACATCACTGAAGCCTGTAAATTGTAATAAATCCTGAGGCTTACTCAAACAACTTTTAAAATACCAGCACGCAGTTTGTCAGTCTTTCCATCATATTTTGGAGCAAGGTTGCAGAAAGCTGTGATTACAACCCAGAATAAGTATATAAGTATATAATGAAAATGGAGTATTGTTATTCAGTAGTTCCGCCCATCTACTCTGCTCTCATGGGTGATGGGGTCAGAGAGTTACAACCAACTTCAATTCAACTTTCCTGTTTTGTGGAAAGCATTAAAGGGCATTAAAACCTACACGCCTACAGAATATTTACCTCTGTGTCACTCTTTCAGCTTTACTAATGTAGTAAGATACATATATGTCAATATATCTGTGTGTCTGGATGGATGGATGGATGGATATATGCATGTGTACATGTGCCTACACACACACAGATAGTCAGGGCAAATCAATGCTTGTTTCATTTCTCTATAATAGAGATGAAAACAGTTTTATTTGCAGTTTTATTTTCATCCTCCAGCCCCCTGATTCATCATCTCTTAATTTCTTTTTCCACTCTTTTTTTCACTCTGTTTATTTTTCAGCTTTCACTCCTGTCTCTTTTCTTTTGGGCTACAAGCAGGTGCAGGAGAAGTAATTCAACTGTTCTTGGAAAACATTTGGTATAGGAGGGAGGAATTGTCTGTGCAGCATGGGTGCTTGCGTGTGAGATCTAAGTATGTATGTTGCCGTTTGCTGTTCAGTGCCTTAAGGGGAGAATTTCTGGAACATACAATTTATGCTCAGGCCATTTACATCTCATTCTTTGAGCCTGATCTTTTAGTCTTTCTGCTTCAAGACTCCTTATCTCCCATTCAACCTTTCTGCAGACCTTCTCTCAAACTGTGAAGCTCCTCCTGTGCTGGAGCCAGACTAGCACAGCCCTGATCTGCTCTCCAGCCACAGTGTTCTCAACATGCAACACTGCGTTGTTGTTATCTGGCTTCTTTCCTGTGGGACAAGGTTGTCCCTGAACAAGATGAATAATAAAAGCTGAAGTGCCTTCGGAGAATACAGCACTGTTAGTCAGCTTTGTGCGGTTAAACAAATGTTCAGGGGAGCCAAACGCAGACTAAACTTTGAAATGGCCTAGATCCCAGAGATTACAGCCTGCACCTCCTATAGAATGCAAAGCAGAAAATACCAAAAACTAACAAATTGGTAGTATAGATTACATTCCTTTTTCATATCTGGTATTAGTCAAAGCACAATCAGCTTTCTGTGCTTAACTTGTTGAAAACAGAAAAGAGATAACAAGTGTAAGCTGGGTAATGCCTTCATATTCAGTATATCTGTACTTATGACCTAAAACAAGATTTTGATATAAGACATGTAAGAAAATAATTGCTTTGTTATTTCTGTTGCCAGGAGCTGACAGGGAGAGCCTCTGAAGTTGTATGTTTGCACATATCCATTCCTATATTTAAAAGTTTAGTTTTTCTCTCAGAAGATTAAAAAAGGCAACAAAACTTCCAAAAAATTGATACACTCATGCAGTGTGAGCAGCATCTTCCTTCTGTGAATTAAGAATCACCATTCTGTTGTGAATTTGTTTTCCCAAAACTGACTCTCAGCTGGTAGCAGCTCAAACTTGGGAAATATCATAGTTAAATAATATGCAGACATATGTCATTGGCATATTCTATAGTATTTGGCTTTTTCCTGAAGAAGTGCAAAGAGTCCTTCAGGCCAGAGAATCTTATTAACAATTATCTATATTACCTATTGAAATTAAGAGATCAGATTCATACCCACAATGCATATATAACACTGGAAAGGCTAGATGGTTGCTTTCAGATAAAGCTTTGTTTGGTCATTGATACAAAATCTTCTGGGAAGTCACAAATTCCTGTTTGGAGATGAAACAAAAGCTTTTGTTTCTGTTATCATCATGCAACTGAGGCTATTCAGAGTGAGCAGCATGTGCTTAGTTTGCTGGAACCAGCTATAGTCATAACACGCTATAACCTTGTGCCATCAAAAAGTGTCCTTTTTGGTGCCACTTTATCCACCACTGCTCAAAATAATCCTGAGATTTCTCTGAAGTTTTTCCAATTCCTCTATAAGGCTCTCTCAATGACAGGTTCTTCCCATTATCAAGCACAGATCAGACTAATCCAGGCATCATATTTGTTATTGCGTATCTTATTAATGCTGATTTATGTCTGTGATTCATTCCTACAGTGCAGAAGCACTTGGGATGGAAATCTTGTTCCTTACCATCTATTCTGATTGCATTTGCCTAACCTTGACAAAATAATTTATCAAATCCACAGATTGTTCTGAGGATCATGTTTATTTCTCTTCATATAAAAGGAAATACTGGCTGATATGAACTTTTGTCTATTACATATTCTTATCAGCACCATCCCTTGTACGAGCACTGGCATTGTACATTAGTTTGTATTTCAGCTTTATAGCCTTCTTTTGAAACTGATGCCTAAATTATTATGCCTCATTATTAATTATTAGTTTATCAAGGAAGATGTGTTTTTGTGAAGGATTTGGAGAAGTAAAATCAGAAAGATAATACTGCAACTTTGCATCTGTGGACTGAACAATAATAAGAACTTTCCTGTATGATTATTTTCCATTATTATAATTCAGTGCAGTCATTCACAGAACTATTTGCCCTTACAAATAAAAATCCTAGTCCTCACATACAGACTCAGAAAGTTCAGATGATATACAGACTAACTGCAGTGTAGCACAAAGGCATTTCATTCACCCTGGGTAATGGAGTAAAAATGTCCTTGTGGAATTGTCTGGGTACAGCATAACTCGATCTGCAGGTCAGAGTTACCAGTTACGGCTATATTCCTTACATAAATAATATACTGCTTACACTGAAGTGGGTAGACAAAACAGATTGAATGAGTACTCATGGATGAGTGCTCATTGCTTGTGTTCATACCACTTTACAGGTGGTGGATATCTTCATCTTTTGCTTGCAAAAAATCCATCCATGTGAAACATATTTATATTTCACACCCAATATCAGAATTGTGGTTTGTTTATTTGTCACAGACACAGAGACTTGTGATTATGGTTGGCACAAGTTCCAAGGACAGTGCTACAAATACTTTGCCCACCGACGTACCTGGGATACGGCTGAGAGAGAATGCCGCCTACAGGGGGCCCACTTGACAAGCATTTTATCCCATGAGGAACAAGTCTTTGTGAACCGTACGTACTGTTATCATCTCTCTAAACAAGTGCAGGATTCACAGCATATCCTCCTGTTTGTTCAGAGTTTGCATTTCCATGTTAAAATGCACTAAGAGTGTTTAAAAGATGCACTTCATTTTCAGTAAACTGGTGTTTACTTCTACCGTGTGATGTCCTTACCTCTACTAAGTTATGATTTGTTACGAAGAATATTTTCATTTTTTGAGGAAGTGAATGAGACACAGACTTTTGGCATTGAAAATAATGAAACTTTTTTTCTGGTGGCTTTACATTTCTTGTTCAAATAACATGAATGCCACCATATTGGATAGGCATAATGGTTCCTGTGTCCAAATGCTTCATAATCTGGACTTTGGTCACAGTCTACAACCTAAATAAAACTTTAAAAATGTAGACTTAAATACATGCTTTCTTTTGGTGTGGTTTCCTGATATGTGCTCTGATAGGAAACAAATCTGTTTTCTTTGGGCGATGTAGACAGGAGAGAAGAGGAAGATTGTTTAAAAATGTTAGGTGAGAATCTGTTTTTTTTATAGATATCTCGAATTAAAATAAAAAAAGTTGTAAATAGTTGTTTGCATAGGTATTAGAAGAATCTTAAGAACAGGATGTCTGATTCATTCTGAGAAAATTCTTTTAATTTTCTTTGATGAAATCACTGCCATTTATGGGAAAGTTAATAAAAATATCCTGCTGGTTCTTTTCCCATTAGGTATTGGGCATGACTACCAGTGGATTGGCCTCAATGACAAGATGTTTGAGCGTGATTTCCGTTGGACTGATGGTAGCCCACTGGTAAGATGCCTTTAAAATGAAATCATTCACTCAGCTTTTTGTGGTAGAATATCAAGTTCCCACCAGAACTGAGAGAAGCTGCATGAAAACATTAAGTCACTGAATATGCACTCAAGCAAACAACCAGCACACCATCTTGTTTTGAGATAGTTCTATTTTGTGGTGTAGTTCTAAAATCTTATTTCTTCTTATTTTACATGCTGGATTCCCAGACATATAGCAATTCACCTCTCTTCCTTACATATACAGAGCAGAATGGTTTGGGGTTTTTTTGTTTTTTTTGGGGGGGGGAGGTGAGGGTATGGCATACAAACCCTTATATTGGCTGGATCTTTGAGAATGCATGAAAGAGCTTCTCAGGTTTTCTTGGAGGCTGTCCTAATCTGTGTGGCAGTTGTGCACCTAGGCTGGGGAAGCACCATCCTGAGATGGTTCAGGAGGCCTTTAATTGATTATCTGTCCATAAACTCTTAAGTTGCTGTTGATACGACTTGTTACCTTAAAACAAAAAGGAAAATCGGCAGAAAGAGAGGGAAAACACTTTCTGCTCACCTTTAGCTAACCTAGATCGAAGAGAGCTGCTCAGTACAGGAAATGGTGTAACTTTTTCCACCAGAACAGAAGGGATAGTTGTATTAATGCTGTTTAATACCCACTGAATAACATTATGTGTATATATATGTATATTTGTACATGTATATATGTTTATATGTATATATGTATGTGTATACACAGACACACACGTGTATATATAAAGAAGTGGTTTGATTTTTATTTCCTTTCCAGTTGTGAATTCTTCTTAAAGAAAGCATCTGGACTTCAGGTCACATGTGCACACAATTACACGTGTATTTTACTGCATTCTGTGTGTCTACGGCTTATGTAGACAGACACCTGGAACAGAGCAGGCTTCACTTATTGCCATTTCATGTACATAGCCAAAGGTTTAAAGTTCTCTAAAATGACTTACAAATTAGCCATTTCTTGGGGAATCTACCATGTGTGGGAGGTGAAAATATGGGGAAAAAAGAAGGAAGATCATAAGTTTTCTTGTGCACTTGGTTGCTTGGTGACTCTGGTCAAACCGATGTGCCCGTTTGTGCTTGGAGCCACATAATTTTTCAGGACGTGAGTGGAGGAGCTTCTTTTCATCACTTTCTCTTACCTCTCCTCACGTATTTTTGGGAGCAAAGGATGGACCATAGCCTCAAACTTCATTCATGCTAGATGAGTTAATTCTGTGTCTCTTAATGTGGCCACTCATACCTTGCTAACAGCAACAGGCATCCACTGAGGATGGTTTAACTTTGATATTACTATTTTCTATTGCTAGTGATTTGTTACTTCCCTATTAATTAACAGAAATAATGACATAATCAACAGTATTCATTAAATGTAATTCCCTGATCTTCACCTAAAATTCCAATGAATTTCAATACTATAGTTAAAAAATCTACATCATTTATGTATTTGCAGCTGAAAAGCAGTCATGATAGTATTAATTTACTGTCTTAAAAATAAGCATTATTTCTTAAAAACTCATATTCTATTATGAATTTCTGAGTAGAGGTTGTTGCATATATTAAAACTTTTATATGTCAGAGTGCATCTGTAATTTGGCTGTTTTTATTTATGTAGCCCAGCTCCTCTCCAAGAGAATATTTTCTATCCAGAATTCTATTCAAGACTTCTAACTTAGTAGAGAATTCGCCGAATTTGCTGGGTATTCCCCTGACATAAAAGAGTTTCCCTACTATCAAAATCACAAAAATAACATGAACTCCTAGATAGTGCGTATAAAAGCAGTTCGCATTCATCTTTATTTTGATACTTTTTTGTATACTAGATAATAGCTTAGCTTAATTTGAAAATCATGCTTACATGATTTCTAAGTTTTTGAGTTAAAAAAAAAAGTTGTGATATTTAGTAGATTTAAAAAAAAAAGAGTAAATAAATAACACTACCAACAGCAAGACACATTATAGATTAACTTATTGGCCCACTGCTGCAACTGACCTAGTTCTGCCCAGATTAAATAGCTGTGATAAGTGTTTATACAAAAAATTACGATTTGTCTTTCATTTGAGTTTTCTTTCTGAGCCAAATTAGAGGAGACATACCTCCACTTACAGCTGGAACTGAGAATCACTGAATGACAGACTTTACCATTGGTCAGTATGAAATAAGGCTTGGATTATTTTGTTACACTTCTTCTGTGGACATAAGGAACCCACAACTCAAATATTCATTATGTTGAAAGGAAGTTTTACCGGGTGTTTGCATACTGTTCATTAACAATGTCTAGAAAAAGGATCAAATGCTTTTTTAACATTTGCACCTACAGAATATTTCAACCAATGAATTCAGTTGAAGGACATCAGTCATTTTTTTAATGTTTTCAGCTCAAAACCATGCCATGTGTTTTTCCAGAATTTTTAAACTGAAACTAAATGCCAGCCACTTTTATTTATGATCATCGGACAAAAGCACATATATGAATTCCTTATTGAAAACCAGCAAACGTATATCCAAATGCACTGTGCATCATTTCCATCTATAGTGCGCTCCTGAATACACACGTATACCTTAGCTACTTTTTGTGGGCTTCATAGTCATATCCAGCATTGGCTTTAAATCTTGTGCTACTTTAACTCCATGAGCTCCCAAAATACTGTTTTTTTTTTTTTTTTTTCCTGCATAGCCTATCTCATACAATCATATGAGATGAGTGTTGAAATGCTGCAGCTATAGGACTAGAGAATGATGAGTTTTTCTTTATCATTAGTCTAGTAATGTGAGAAGGCTTAGATTCTCTGATGTGGTTGTGGAAATTTCCCCTCCCTAATGAATCAATGGATAACAGTTTTGCCGATCAACTAAGAAAGGGCCTTTAAGTTTTCTATGAGATCAGTTCATGCCACTTCAGTCAGATGGGAGATTTGTTTTATATTCCAGGGAGAATAAGACCAAGGCTTTTAAAGGATGAACATATATAATTAAGCTTCTTACTGGGAAAACATAACTGAAGCTAGGGTAGCAGAACAGGTTCATGGTCATTGAAAACAGGGGCAATTATTTAGGTATCTAATAATCAACTAACTATTGTCAGACACTTTCAGTATCTTAGCATTCTTGTAATTCCCTATAGAAAGTGTTGACAGTCAACAGTTCGTCAAAAACAGTAGCAGTCCATAAAGCCCACCTATTCCTACACTTATTTTTCATGCGTTAACTGGAATTTATATCTAACTTGCAAAAATAATACCAGTAAGCATGTTTTGGAATAAATGAAGAGCAATCCTGTAAAAGCACTGTCTGATTCTCAGAGTTACTCAGGACACAAAGATGTTACTGTTTTCAGTAATGAAGCATGTCCAATCAAATTCAATGAGAAAGCAAGTAGTAGTGTTTATAACATCAGAAACATTAAAACTGTTTTTCAGTCCACAGGACATTTTTCAATGTCTATGTTGCTGAATATATTTGTTTGACTGTACTGACATTACACACTGAAAACATCACGATGTTTTCTTTAAGGAGGACTGTTAAGGCAAGGAACATTTTCTTAACAAAATAGAAACATACATAGTCATAATTCATTGTATTGTGAGGCTCTGTTTCTGCAAAGACTTTGATGTACCTCACTGAATCATTTGGTACATATTTATGTATGTGCTTTTAGTGAATTTTGGCAGGTTTTAGGTCTTAGTTGGAAGGTAGCTTATAATGTTAAACTGCTCAGCAGTTTTATTTCTTTTAGGCAAAATAGCACAGTGTTACGCACTGATTTAGTTGTCTAAATAAAATCTTACTATTTCCTTGTAAAAACACCTGTTAACATGCTGTTCCCACTACATCTGAAACACATGCTGGGCTTGAAAACTGCAAAATAACATGAATAATGTAGCTAGGTAATATGTTTTATACCCTATAGTTCAGTTGGTAGTCTAGACTTTACTTTCCTATAAACAGATTACTTTCTAGGTAACTGATATTACATTATATGGGATTTTATTAGCCAGGCCATATTTTATTTGTATTTGTCTATTTTTTTTTATAACTCTTCTATTAGACAGATTGTAAGCTACTTAGATGACGTCACTTAGTCATCTAAGTATAGATCTATAGTGCACATCATCAAAGGAGTTTCTGGGCTAAGCTGAGGGTATCCTGCTCAAAATGTAAACCAAAATGAACTGTGATTTCAGTAAACTGTGGAAGCTATTGCTTAGTTGTTGTAGTTGTTAATTTGTTATAATAGTTGCACTATATCAGTATGGCAGTAAGCAATCTTTTATCATCTTCAATATGTTCTTGATCCATTTCTCATGGAAAGAAAGAATTTTCCAACTTTTCCAGTGGCTGAGAAAGGTGGATTTGTGTTCTGAAGCTGACTGCTACATAAAAGCACTTTAGCACTCTTTCCTCTGTTTCAGTGTTCCCAAGGTGGTGATTGCCACTGTGAGTGCAACACAAAATGTTAATGTTCTTTCAGGAAACCAAAAGCTAGGCTTGTGGTGCAAGTTCAGCTTTCACCACAATGATTGCAGAAAGTTAGTGGCCATGGCTGCAGATCTGGAACATTGCTAGCACATAAGATAACCTGGGCCACTAAGAAGGAAAACTGGGCCTACCTAGACCTGCCTGCCTAGATCCCAGCATCCAAACATCTAACCTTAAAGGTGATGGCACTGAGGCGAACTCAGAGCACTTACAGTATCCCACTATTCCTAAGGCTTTATTATTCATTTCTTCCTCAAAATCCAGCAAATTTCTGCTCAGGACATTTCAGATATGATTGCATTGACAGGTGGAAGAGGCAGAAGGAAATAATAGAATGTTACAGAGCATACAGTGTTGTTTGCTCTGCTTTCTCTTTCACAGTGTGCTTATGTGCTCTTGGTATTTGATGTTGAAAAGCCTTAGTCTTACTCCAATTCATAGTTTACAAGGGAATCAAAATACACATATAAGAGTTTATTTACATAAAAGTTTACAGAATTAAAATTATTTCTTGCACTTTTCTGTAATTTTTTCCTCTGACATTTCTGTGATAGTGAACATCTTTTATGTTCAATCATGGATAAATTTTATGCCACATACATTGTAATCTTGAAGCAACAAAAACAAATAACTTTTGGAAAGTCATGTGATACAGAAGGAGGTAAGGCCCTAACAGTCATTGGACTGTAGGAAAATAAGAGCTTGTCCATAACTACTTGAGTCCTTGTATGTCTTGAATTTCACGAAGTAAGAAAACTTAACCTATCAGTGGAGATATTTAACAATTGGCTTGATCTAGGAAAGAGTGAACACAATGTGACATTTGAAAATATCTTAGGGAAATTGAATTTAAATAATTCACTTAACTCTGTGAATAGTAACTTTTACAGCTGTAAAGCACACCCATCCACACAGAAAAAATCTGATGTTGTTCTTGGCAGCTTCTCCATTGTGTTTTGACTGCTGGCATTTCACTGTTAAAGACCCTTGTGAGCTGGCACAGTGGTAAAGGAGTCCTTTGGAGCTATTCATGTTATGGATTAAACACATATATGGCTACTTGGGGTTGTGCCGTGGGCCTCCATCTCACAAGGGGTGTTATTCATATCCTTTGGAAAATGCTGTTGATAATTAATGCTTTGTAGGGCAGTGAGATCACTCCCATTACATAAGATTAGCACAGTAATAAAGAGCTGGCTAGTGTCTGTGGCCAGATTGTCTGTCACTGGGAGAGTAATGGCGCATATTGCTGCTTTTAATACTGTCCAGAGACTCCATTTCATTTTTCTTCCCTTTGGCACTACGACGTTACACCCTGCATTCACAGTGCTGGCCCTCCAGTTGTCAATGCTAGGTAGTCACATAAAAACAAAGCAAAAAAAAAAGCAAAACCAAACAGAAGTTTAATTCTGGCAAAAAACAAAGCCCTCTCTTTTCCTCTCTTTATTGGTCAGTGAATCAGAAAGCTCTGACCTGAGCAAATCCATAACTGCGTCCTCATAGAAAGAGTAACATTATTAAATGCAAAGCCCTTCAAAAGGCTCAGGGTACTGTAGGGAGGCAGCCTGCCTCCGAGGGTTAAATAAAGCAAACAAACTAAAAAGTACTGTAGTCAGCTGCAAACAAAAAGCTCATTGTGCCAATATCCCACAGGATCCCTGCAGAAGGAGATTTAAAATCACCAAATGTTTTGATTTTGTGCTGCAGTCAGTCATTACAGCCTCTTTTTAAGATGCTCGTTTGACCTGTGTTTAAATGGAGGAGAACTATATAATGTTATTAATGACAGGTATATTTCTAGTTCAGAATGGCAGTAAGGAGGGCCTCTTGGACAAAGTGTTTTTTTGTCTTATTTTTACCCATGGGGCCAGTTCCATCAGAGCCTTGTTTCAGCTGGGCTAAAGCTCTTGGACAACTTCAGATGTGCTATAACTGTTGAAATAAATGACAAAGTAGAAGATTTTCTTTTTTGAGTGGCTCTCTTGGAAGTTGTGCACAAAAGGAGAAAGTCACACCCTGTACAATTTGCATCACACTGATAACATATAATTATGTTGGTGTGACTCCCAAAGAACATATATTCTGTCAACCAACATTTAACACTGTAAAACACTTTTCTTCCAGTAAAACACCTGCCAACTAGCAAAAGAATTTCACCAGCTCTCTGTGCCACTCATTTTTCTTTCTCTGTACTAAGGAGTATCCTGGAAGACCAACACACAGTATACCCATAAAAATGAAGCAGTGTGAACTGCAGTGAAAGTTAACACCCTAAGAGGACTTGGTCCAGAGCGGGTCAAAGTCACTGAGATGCTGTCCACTTATTTCAGTTAGTTTTTAAAGAGTTAATAAAAGAAAGATCTGTCCTGAATAATGATAATTTTGGAACTACTGCTAGCAGCTAGAGGCAGTCGTGAGTAGACATTGCCATCTAGTGGGAATTTTCTGCCATACATGGCAACTTGTGCTCCCCCCAAAAGATAGGTTTGGTACTGCTTTTGTGTTTCAGCAACATCAGCTAGCAAATCGTTTTTACATATTTCAATTTTAGTTCCTAGATTTCTTTTCCCAATTGTTTATTTTTTGCAAAAATCTTAATGCTTATTCAGTGTGTGATCAGTTCTAATTCATGTTCACAGAGCTACACAAAATTTTCTCTGAGTCTTTATTTGCAAGTTGTTGCGTAGGAAACAAAAGCATTTGCAGTATATCTGACTACTGTCGTCAGTGGTTTACGGGCTGGTTCGGCCCAGTTCCATGACTAGCAGGGTGGAGGGATTTCACAAAATGCGCACCTCTGGAAAGGGGAAACAGGGGACCCCAAAGTAATTAAAAACAGTGGCAACGATCTGAGGAGAAACAATCTAATTTACTAAATATAGTATCGGAATGCAAGATAACACACCACAATACAATATAATTAGAATTGAAGCTAATAAATCAAATATAATGAGTGTCCGAAAGGTAGATAGGCCTCACCGTAACACTGAGGTGAGATGTGCAGTTCGGTTGAGCAGCAGGGAGATGAAGAAGAGCTGATGAAAAAGGGCACATAGGGTGACCTTGCCAAGGGTTGTATCTTCTCTCTGACCACAAAGCCCCTTGGGGTATGTAGTTCTTCTTTTCTGGACAGAGGCCCGGAAGTGGAACATTGATACTTTAACCCCCAGTGCCCTACATGATGTTGTGATGTGGAATACCGAAAACCAAAAATCACAAAACCATGACATCTGTTACAAAAAATAACAACAAAAAAGCCTGTAGAGGGAAGTCTTTTGCAAAGGTCCTTAGTAAAGCTCCTTATGAGAGTTTGACTTGCTCACAGTATGACTGACTACAGTGAGGAGGACTGCATGCCTGCCTGATCCAAATTCTGTATGTTTCCCAAGTTGCATGAAAAAAGCCCAGATTAAGGGTTTGTGGGAGGTCATTCAGCTATGATCTAAATATTCAGAATATTGGGGTAATTATGTGATTTATCTTATGTGATCATAGGCATGTTTAGACATAGCTGCTGTCTTCAAATTGACTCAAATTTCTTGCAGCAGAGACTTGCCAACTTTCATAGCCCAATCCCTCTTTCAGTGTGTTATTTTAGCAAGTGCTTGAAGCATGCTTGGGATCTACTCCATGGGAGTTAGGACACCACCCATGGCTTTAAAACAAGACCTGTGCTTAAGCACCCACTGAATGGATTTTTTAGTTTTACGAATACTTTTGGTGAGTTCTGTCAAACTACTCCCATTCATAAAATTAAACAGGAAATCTTTTTCAGGACTGGGATGAAATGAAGTGAAACAGAGCCTATGCTGTAAAGTATATTTTTCTCAATGTATAAATGTATTTAAAGACTAGGTGAAGTTAATGTAAGTTTTTTATTCACTGCCAAATCCTCACAGTAATCTGTTTGATTTTTTTTTTTTTTTTTTTCTATTGAAAGGAAATGCAATACCTTTCACCCATGAATATCTCATGTAACAGTATCAGTGCTGGCTAACGGCATGAGTCACAAGCCAAGGATTTCTGAGCTGACCCATGTACTTACTGTACCCTGGTGCTGATCTCTTGTCATTCAGCCAACCTATAAGGCAGGGTAATGACCAGGACTTGCAGTCCAGTTATAACAGAACCACTACAGTGGGGGACATGTTCACAAGAAGAAGACTTCTAAGAATTTGCCTGCTGTTGTGAAAAAATATATTCCTGTTCTGTAGTAAAACCGTGGGAAAAAAAATAGAGACAGCAGCCAATAAGCTTTGTAATGGTAGCTTACACTGGTTTAATGAAGTTGTGCTTCACTTACGACAAACTGGCATAGAGGACATTCAGTTAGCTGACTCCCTGCATCACTACTTTTTTGTTTTGTTTTCTTTTGTTTTGTTTATTTGTTTTACTGTTTAGCTACATTAACCTTGCATTAAGAAGCTATCAGGTAGGGAAGCAGCCAAAATGAAACAAAATAAAAATCATGGTGGATATTACAAGTGCCAAAAGTAGCCAAAGCAAGTTTATGCTTTAAACTCATTTAAACATGCTGAAAACATGCTTTCTTAATCCAGAAGTAAAGTCATTAAGCCTATAAATCTAAATTGTAGTTGCATTTCAAGTAAGCTGTTTCCTAGCTCTAGTTAGATGCAAGAGATTACTGGCCTTTGCACTACAAAGGGGTTAAGCAGTAATGTTTTGTTTGTATCAGTAGCTGTGCTTCATTAAACATGGTTTTTGTTGACTGTTCTGGAATGCAGAACCCAGTCATTGATCTAACCCACTTGGTGCATCCTTTGGAGATAAAGGGAGGGCTGAAAAGTCTAAGTACTAGGTCAGAGACTAAGTTGGAGATTCATCTTGGCAAGGCAAACATCTGAAAGAGATGAATGGATAACTCATTAAGAAGGAAATTAGTCACTCAAATAAGGCTGGCTATCTAAAAAAAATAATTAACAAATCTCCCACAAGGTAGGATCTTGTACGTAGCGGGGAGCTGATACTTACTGCCAGCCATCTGAATGATAAAATGACAGGCCACTAAAATCAGTAGTTTCACAATTCTTTGTGTCATCTTGGTTTTCTTTTCCTACTTTATCCTGTCATCTGATTAAGGTTGCAATTTAATTCAATCCTGCATAAGGAAATCTTCCTCAAACACATCTAATTTTTACTATAAGGAACAAGACAAGAACACCCACTGCCACTGCGTCACTGACTGGAGATCAGTCAGCTGGGGAAGCCTGAGGAGCTACTGCCCTGTCTCAACTGTGGCTCCAACCCACAGCCATTCTCTCCTATTCCCGGGGGACAATTTTGATACTTTTTATCATGTGGACTTCAGTTTCATCAAAAGGCAACACAAGAAAGATTTCTGAAAAAACAACAACAACAAAAAAGAGTATAACAGGAGCGCATGTTTTCAGTGGGAGCTAATGGTGAGACACAACAGAGGTGTAGCTCTCAAAGAGACAAATGAATATACAGATAGTAAAATACAAGAAATGTAACTCATACTTTATGTGTGATACAGCTAAAAATGTCGCTAATGGCCATGATTGAAGCCTCACTGTTGGCAGAAGGATGCCCTGCACTTAATCCACTGAAACACCGTGCTTCCTCTTGTGGTTTTGCTGGTGTCTATGTGATGTGGACATAGCAGCAGGCTGCATGGGATGGTGCCAGTGGGTTTTGGCTCCTCTCTGACCATGGCTGATCTATTTTGGACATGGTCTTAAAAGGCAAACAGTCTTACATGGTACATGTTGCCAAGGAATGAAATTAAAATATTGAGCTTTTTTCTTTTTAGTAAAATGTTATTTTTCTAAAATTCTGTAATTGCACTGAAATATGAGGATCTTAAGTGACATAGACACTTAAAAGAAATCTTCTTTAGAATATTTTGAGCGTTGCTTTCTGACAGAAGATTTATGAATGGAGTGTTTAAAATCCTTTTTTTTTTTTTGTCTTGTGTGTGTGAAGGAAGTGTTGTCACTTAGCACACTTATATGAGAGATTGTAAGGAGTGTCTTTGAAAATCAACAGTAGCATACACTGTCTGGCATAAGGGATTTGGTTCTTTTTGGTTCTTTCCCACTAATTTTCTGCTGTTGTAGTTTTACTGCGTATAGTGTAATCACCTCTGGTTTGTAGTAGTGAAGTGGAAAACAGTTTCAAGCTGGTGGCCATGCAAAAACATCATCTGTGAGGAAAAAAAAAAAGCAAAATCCAAAAAGCGTATTGGTTTATTTCTCTAGCAATTTATTCCACTAGGACTGTGAGAATCTTTTTGTACCATTATCATGTAATCAGTGGCTAAGTAAGGAACTGATAAACTACAGAAGATCTGGGTGGAGACGTAAGAAACAGTTCAGCAGTCTGGAACTTCCTCTGCTTAGCAATTCTGGCACTAAAACCAAGCCGAATCAGTGGTATTCTGCCAAAATAAATTTGTGCAATGATGATATCAGATGTGAGGTAACAGCATGTCATGCTAGAGGATATCAGACATTCTTGAATAAACCACAAAGTCTAGATATAATCCTTTGCCATTACACAGCAGCCTTGCCAACAAAGCAAACACAAATTTTCAGCTCCTTAAGGCAAGGCAAGGAGCCTGTGTGGCTTAGCTGGGAGCTAAGTGTGAACTGCTCAGTTCCAGTCTTGAGTAAAGAAGTTAGCATGTATTGTAGTTTAGGACTATTAGACACAGATGAGACTAAGTACAATGAAGTTAAGCTTGTTCCACTTGAAGGATATTTCATGAATTGGAAGAGGTAATAAATTCAGTACAGAACAAATTTATTTAGACTATAATTGTTAAATTGCTTGGAGAATTAAAATCTGTGATGGATGAGATGACATATAGCAGGAAAAGGTCAATTTTTTTTTTTTTCATAGCCTGATTCATTGTAAGGTAAATGCTACCCACATGGCATTTGTTAACTGTATTTCTAAAATGTATTCACACAGGCAGTGAATAGTGGTTATTTGATAAAGCTAAGAAAATAGAAAGCTAAACTTTTATGACATTTATATGGCCCAGCTCTAGTCAGAAAGATGTAAGCACTCAGTAAAACATAAGCATTATAGAAACTCTGCCATTTTGACCATACAAGGGACTGTCTGCCCAGTTAAAGTCTGGCATTTATGTGAATTCCTGTTCTTTTAGATATCTATTTTTATCTTTCATTAAATTCTTCATGGGGTGACACAGAAATCCCAAAGAAAATTGCTAAGAATAGTTTCCCGTATCTACTCAAGCTTTCCTTTGCATAACATTATGAAAATCTCAAATTATTGTGCTTAACTTGGGATCAAGATGAAACAAGAAGTGGAGTAAAGATTATCCCACCTCTGCTAACTGCAACAACATCAGATCACACATAACCTATCAAGGACCTTTGCACAGATTTTCAATCTGTGTGACAGTTCTTTTGCTTCTGCTTTTCCTGCTAGTTGGGAAAAAAAAGAAAAAAAAAGAAAAAAAAAAAACATCTAGCCCATCAAGATGCAGTAGAATCAAGCTGCACACAACATTCCAGCAGTCATAATCACACAGCCCTTGGCAGGGACATAACTTAAGGAGATCCTGAGCTGGAAGCTGAGAGCTGTGTAGCTATATCACTCCAAATCTGTATATTGTCATCTTACAACTAAAAATGCAGAGTCTACCTATGTTGATGTGCCAGATTTGTGTTTCAGGTACAGGGCTAGGAAACTCAGTTTGAAAATAAATAAATAAATAATCTTTAAAAAATGTCTATTACATACTAACAACCAGATTTGTACTTCCAATAATAGTGTGCAAGTTTCAGTTTTCACTGCCACATTGCTCTGAAAGTAATGCCTCCTATTTATTTCCATGGAAACGTCAATAAATATAAAAACCATAGCAACACTATTTGGGAGAGCAAATTCTAAGCTACAGAACACTTTTTTTCAGTGTAGTCACCACCATTAGCTATGCATTTCATTTTTGCCAGTGATGAACAAGAACCTGCATGTGTGCTTGTAACGGTCTGCATGGCCATCCAGAACATTGCTTTCACATTGCTGATGCACTGCAGAAACATACTACCCACAGCCTCACTGTGCTCATGTCCATTGGCTGCTCTCCATCAACGTTCAGCAAGTGTCAGTGAATGTCACTAGGTGCCATTTTTTCCACGTGGAGGAGCTCAGTTCCACATCTTTGCTTCATCTGCATTTCCATGTCAGATGC
The DNA here is from genome assembly GCF_987193195.1 of Phasianus colchicus. NCBI lineage: Eukaryota > Metazoa > Chordata > Aves > Galliformes > Phasianidae > Phasianus > Phasianus colchicus. The sequence goes on along the minus strand of NC_143476.1, from coordinate 32,815,930 downwards.
CATTCTGTCACACTGCCCCTCTGCTGCTATCAGTCACATGGCAATAACATGTAACAGAATATTGGTGGGAAGGTTCAACCTCTACTGCCATACCACCAACATCTGCCTCTGATGTCCTGAGCCAACAGAAAAAATTAGGAAGCAGTACATTCGGAGCAGCCCTCATATGATCAAGATATCTGTGGTGTTAGTTTCTTTTCAGATGGAAGAATTTAGATAATCATTTCTTAATCTGAAAGGCTGCTCTATACTATATTCTATTTTTTAATGGAGGTGTCGATCTGCAGTGACCTGGGGACACACCCTGACACTTTATTTATTTTACACCTAATTCTGCAAGCTGTCCCATTGCATGGCTTCATTAAATGAAGTCAGAGAATAGATAATTTGAATCTGAGAAGCCAACCTGTGGCTTGCCATTTAATAGTCATGGACTAGCAGGGATAGTAGTCTATTTATTGCATCTGTTAATAGAGTGGGAAGATACTGTAAATCTAGCTTTGTTTAGTTTGTGCTTAACTGCTTGAATCAAACAATTGAAATTGCTGTTCATTAAAAGTAATATTGTGTGCTCTTCTGTAAAATGAAATGTAAATATATCTCAACTCTGGAAATAATGAATTTGTTAATCTTTCCTGCAGCAATATGAGAACTGGCGACCAAACCAGCCAGATAGTTTCTTTTCTGCTGGAGAAGACTGTGTTGTTATAATATGGCATGAGAATGGACAGTGGAATGATGTTCCATGCAATTACCACCTGACCTACACCTGCAAGAAAGGAACAGGTAGAAACATTACAGAAACTATGGCATATAATTCTTTATTCCGGTTTTATAATGCTAAAGGAACAAAATATTGTCAATTTCTGGTAATCAGTACAGGGATTTCAGAAGTGAGTTAGCCCTCAAAATCACCTTTATCTGCAAATCACATCTCCTAATCTTCTTTTGACTCAGACACAGAATGATACCCAGTTGAAACTCATGGTTAAAACCAGGCAAATTTCTTATTTACAGATCTCAAGAGACATTCACAGACCTGGCAGGACTGTTTTACTTGCATGCCTTGAAAATACTACCAATTCTTCTTTCCTTTAATACATCACTGTGAAATGATGTGGGCATCAGAGATAGTATGCACAGGAACAGAACAAAACTGCAACAGGGCAGGGTCAGGCTGGATATTAAGAAACATTTCCATGCTGTGAGGGTGGCCAGACACTGGAACAGTCTTCCTAGAGAGGTGGTGGGTGCTCCATGCATGTCAGTGTTGAAGAGGCATTTGGACAATGTTCTCAGTAACATGCATTAACTTTTGGTTAGCCCTAAAGTGGTCTGGAAATTGCTCCAGATTCTCATTGCCTCTTCAGCACTGAGCATCATCTGTCAAGTGATGCTGCCCTCCTCTTCCACATTTTCCAAAACCATGTAGTTTAATCACAGAATCATAGAATCATTAAGGTTGGAAAAGACTTCTAAGACATAGTCCAACCACAATTGCACTTCAGGAATCTGAAAGGCATTCTGGGCTTACACGCTGTTAAAGCTGATTGAAGAAACCTAAGAAATGCCAGGAGCTGTACATTAACATCTTAGTTGTTCTCTGTCTCTTTGTACTGGGTAAGTAAAGAAGAACAAAAATCTTGTGTGCACTTCATCACTGCCCAGTTACTATTTGCAGCTTGTTAATATGTTCTCTGTGCATTGATGAATGCATGAGTTTAACGTATCTTTAATCAATGTATTGTTGAGGAGGACATGATAAGTTTTGAGAATAAGATAATTTTCTTAAATACTTGCTGTAACTTCAATACTTTTCAGGTTTTACAGTTTTCCAGTGAGTATGAAAACTTTTTTGGTTCAAATATATATTAGTAACTTAAAGCAAAAAAGAAATATTAACAGCACAACCTGTGATTTCCCATTTCCCATTTGCTCTCCTAGAACAGGACAGCTACAGAAAAGACTGATCTCCCTGTTCTTGTTTGAACATGTCTCTTTGGAGTCTCGCTGAAGCCACTGGTGTAGGAGGCAGTTATCACATTCAGATGAGCTTTCACTAACTGACATTTTGGGTTCCGTTTTTCTTTTTTTGTCTTCATTTCAGTTGCCTGTGGTCAACCTCCTGTTGTAGAAAATGCAAAGACCTTTGGGAAGATGAAACCTCGTTATGAGATTAACTCCCTTATTAGGTATCACTGCAAAGATGGTTTCATCCAGCGTCATATTCCAACCATACGTTGCCAAGGGAATGGAAGATGGGATATGCCTAAAATTACATGCATGAATCGTAAGTTCTTTGAAAATGAGTCTGTGTTGGGCTGGGATCAATAGACTCATTAATGTAAAAATGATCATCTATAATTGTAAGTAATGATAAGTAACAAGCACATCTTTTAAAAGAAGTGCAGGAGATATAAACAAAATCTCACATTACAGATGATGACAGTAGTGCAACTCCCTCTGTAGAAAAATCATTGGGATCCAAAAACTAACATGAATGTTCCTTTTCTGTTTTTACAGAAGCCATTAAGATTCTTTTAAATTAAACAGCAGGTCTCTCGCAAAGTCCCTAAAATTAATAGGTTGCTAACAACACCAACTTCTATCGGTGTGTTCTAAGTTTGTGTAAGAGATGATTCTCCTGTCCGTAACATGGTCATACTAGTTAATCATTTGTTAGCCCTCTAATTAACCAAGAATAAATAGAAAGGGATGTAAAGACAAATGATTCATGCTTGAATTATTTTGATTTCCTTTTATTTTTCCTCCTTTTCATTGCAGCGTCCACGTACCAAAGGACTTACTCTAAGAAATACTACTATAAACATTCTTCGTCAGGAAAGGGAACATCATTAAATTCATCAAAACACTACCATCGCTGGATCAGGACGTGGCAGGACTCAAGGCGCTGAGTGCTAAATGGTGAATGGGGATTTCCACCATTTCAGCCAAAGTTCTAACTTTCTGTGCCTTTTCTATCACTTTTAGGAGTATTATGAAATTGTTTTGAAACTACGGACTCCGGTATTCACAATGCATTTTGCAAAAATATTGTGTTTATCAGAAAATTTTTAAAAGTATATAGAGGAGAAGTGCTTATGGGGATAAAAAGAAACCATTTCCAGCCTATAATGATCATTAGTTTTCTATATGCCATCAGTGTGGACCATTTTATGATACTTACCAGCCTTTTGCAATATTTAAACAGCTCAATTTTAGCACCAATGAAAATGTAAATAAGATGATTTTAATGTTGTTTAATTGTTTTTTGTTTTTAAAATCCTGTATATAAAATGAAAAGTCACACTAAGTTCGGGCATATTTATGGTTAGAATGGCCTCAGAGGTCTTCAGTCATTTATGACATTGTTTTTATGTTTACCTAGGCTGGAAATGGTGGAAATAACTTTACTGACTGAAATTTGCTATTAACAGGTGAAGATAAACACAAAAGTTACATGAATTTTTTTAAAAATGCAAACTGTGCCAGTTATCATTCGAGGTACAGTTTGTGTCCATGTGAAGCAAAATTTAGAGCACATAAGCGGGGATATAGCATGAACTAGGGACTGCAATGTGGAACTTTTTTTCTGCTCTCCATTCCAGCCTCATCATTCGTGAGAAAGGACTGCATGGAGGACTTGTATATGACAAGGAGGGCCTGTAAAAATCCAAGTGCTAATACATTAACTTTATCAACCAGGGCCACCTTTTTTGAAAGAAAGAAAAAAGAAAAAAGAAGAAAAAAATGACTTTCACAACATTAACTACAAGGTCTATATTACAGGTCTCTGCATTCTAAAATGGAGATAGACCTAGTGTTTGGGGGATCAATTTTTGTAAAAAACAAACAAAATCAAAAAAGTAAATAATTTTGTATATATAACCATTTTTTAATCTTTTTATAAAGTAATGAATGTTTGTGTATGAATGCTGCAGCTGTGAAGCGTACATAAATAAATGAAGTAAGCCATACTGATTTAATTTATTGGATGTTATTTTACCCATGCAAAGAAGATTAAAAGAGCTCGCCAGAGCAGTATTAGCCCCTGAGCTCCACTTTTGGAACCATCTTATGCTATTTCCCTAGAGAACAAAATTCCTGCTAAACAGGCTCATTTGTTTGTGGCTAGATGGATGAGATCTGTGTGACTTGCAGAAGAATCAGGATCTTGGCTTTCTAGACAGAAGTGTGTGCACAGAAATTCTAGGTTGTAGTTGGTGCAGTGTGTGTGTAGGAGTTTTCTGTTATGATTTCTTACCCTGGTCAGTGTGACAACTGACCTGGATGTGTACAGTAAGTGTAGAAGGTAATGTTTGAAAGGACCTCTCCACATAAAGGACTGTGATTATTTCTGGGAAGTTCCCTGCACAGCTTTGGGCACAGGAAAAAAGGAAAGAAAAAGGGAAAATAAAGAACAGTAAGTTCCCTGGGATACACTTTCTAAAATATCACTGCAAATACAGAGACAGATGAGAGGTTTATGCCTTTTGTTATGGAGAAGATACAAAAAGTTGGAAGGGAAAGGAAAAGAATTGAAAACACAGCCAACATTTAAGAGTTTATCCTAGGCAGAGCTACCCATGAGGCAGCCTTGCTATAGCTTATTGGGAACACTGATTACAGTTCCAGACAATATCTCTTAAAAAAATGGCAGTGACTGCTCCATACTGGGTACCTGACCTTTGTGTTTCAGCCTGGCAATGCATCGCTGCGTTGGCTGGTTCATTCCCCACCCCTGCCCCCAAACAATGCACATAATACTTTTCTCTATTTATATTATCTTGTATAGTGTACAATGTGAATGTCTGGTTTTTTGTGAATGAAAGTCTAAAATCTTTGTAACTTTTATATCTGCTTCTGTTTCACCAAAGAAACAAGGTTTTGCTATACTGTGACTTGTCTTGTTATTGCATGTCTTCCTGTTTAAATCTATGCAATGTGATTTTTTTCATATGAATACAACTAGACTATCAGTACTTCACAGTCATCATGGGCTTGGTCAAATGCCCACTGGAGTCAAAGAGAAACAGCTGGCTGAACTTTAATAGGTGCTGGATTTGATTTTATATGAGCAACGGTAGGAGATTTGGAGTAACATTTTAAGATATGCAGTTTATGTTCTGAAGTTGATTATTGTTTGTATGAGTCAAGGCTCTGCTCATAAGTATACAGTGTTCTGCACATCACTTCCTTGTACCAGAAGCATACAAAACAGAAAATATATTTTAACATTCTGCAAACTTTCTCACCATATGTATAAAAAACCCTGCATAGATTTGTTGTTTTCTTGTTTACTTGTTGGATTTAAACAATGTTGTAAGGCATTCAGATAACATTGTGATTGTAGTTTAAGTAGGTTAGGTGCAGTGCTTATATTGATTTTTTTTTCACCTCCTTCTATTACGCATAATAAAGTAGGACTGACAACATTCCTTATTAAAAAAGAAAAAAAAAAGAAAAAAAATTACAACCTGTTACCCATGCTTGTTTATTTAGACAGATAATTAAACTTTTTTTTTAAGCCTGACCTGAATCCCAAGTGGTCCAGTGCCGGAATTCATGTCACAGGGCAGGTCTGATGGGACACTGGGATGTCACTGCAGCAACACTGACCTCCAGAACATGACAGGGCATCTGATAGTGTACAGGAACTGCTGTCAAAGCCAGGGATTTACATACATTCTTTTTTCAAATGTTCTTTCTTAGTTTTCTTTTCTTGCCTTCCAAGTTTACCCAGGATCCTGTTTAACATTCGTCAGATCCCCCCTCTGCAGATGAGGTTCTCCTCCTGCAGGGCTTAGCACTTACACAGGATAGGGTAAAACCAGGCCACCTATTCTAGTAAAGCATCTCAAAGGGGTAGTGCACTAGGCATGTGCTACCTAGTAGAAACTTTCCTGTATCCCAGATACACCATAAAGGCTGAGGCTGCATGACTCAAATCTAGGTAGAAAGATATAGCTTTATCTTCTTGCAGGATATTGGTGCATTTGGGACATCCTATTGAAGTGTCACTGCAAATAGAGACTTATCAGAGGCTGGACATAGAAGTATGGCACAGGAGAAAATACAAGTGCCTGGATGTACTAGCAAGGTACAAACAGGCTGGCAAGGTTTTACCAAAGGAAGGGATAGCATGCAAAGAGTTCTTTGCAGTGTGGGAGGGTTTTGCCAGGGCCATGACTGAACGCTGACCTTCCATTGTTGGAGGGTCAGCCTATGAGTATGGTTTGGGTCCCTGTCACCATAAGGGAAAGATCCTCACTGAGCAGATGCAGTAGCCAGCACACACATGCAGACACTTTTCATTGACAAGACGATGATGGACCTGCCACAGCCAGTGTGATCAGAGCTGTGAGGAGCACTGGCACAGCTGCCTGGCTGGTGGGAGCAAGGCAAACAGCAGCTGCAGCTATCAACCTAAACTTTATTGTATAAACTGGGATCATGATAAAAGTCCTAACAGTGCTTGTGGATATAATTAAATCCTCTGTGAATCCCTGCATGCTGCTGCCTTAGCAACTTGGCATCCAGAGGGGCTGTGTTTGTGTCTGCTGGTTGTCCTTGCCACCCCGTGCCCCACAGAGCGGTATCCACTTGTTGTGTCTCCAAAACACCCCAGGACTGAGCAGGGCTGTGGGGCAGATCCTTGAGCTTTCATGGCATTCACAGGAAGAGGTTTGAGATCCTGGTGGTGTGAACCTGAGGTGAAGTTTTGTTCGGAGAGCAGGGTGAGAGAGAGGCCATCTTATCTCGCTGAAAGGCCTGCAGCATGGCCTTCTGTGTGCTAGCACTGCACTAAAGGCTAATATAATGTTTAAGTGCAGAAAGAAAAAAAGAGGAACAGGACCTTGAGGTGCATCAGAAGAATTTATTGCACGGATGGGAATGGATTCATGATGCTACAGGAATGCCTCCAGATATCCCTTCTGCCAGTAGCCAGGAGGTCAGTTCAAGCTGGAAATGGTCTGGAATCCTACTGTTCAAATGGTCAGAAGATCTGCAGTTTGACGGTCCTTGTGGGTCTCTTGCAAATCCAGATGTTCTGTGATTCCATGACTGGGGAAGCTAAAGGCCAGGCAAACACAGTGTGTGGTCCTGCGCCAGTGCGACAGTTTTAATCAACAACTATGTGGCTTCTGTCCGTAAGATACAGGAGCTGCTTCATGCAGTGGTGAAAAGTTCCGTGATGGTAGAAGACCTTACTGCTTTAAAGCAGGAGATCAGCTCAGGAGAGGGAAGAAATAGCATGACTGTCTCTGCAGGTAATAGCAGATGTCCTTCATCTCTTACACTGCAGTGTTCATGGTGTTAATCAAAAATAATTTTCCTACACAGCAGGGAAACAGAGGCTTGGCAGAAAGTGCATTCAAAAATCTGTAGCAGACCCAGGAAATGAGTTTGTACTTCACAGGGACCCTACTCCTTCACAGGTGGTTTTTTTTAAAAAAAAAAGCTTTCTAGAAGATGGAAGTTTTCATTCCAGAGGCACAGGTGAGAAGTCCTGCAATAGTAAAACCCTTACTTCAAGGACAAAGAGGTAACCACAGGGTAACCACAGCTGGTAGCTGGGTCACAGCTCCCTAATACCCACCTGGGTGTCTCCAATGCTTTCTCCAAAGGTGCCAGACTCCCAGCCCACACACCTTGCCTATGACCCTTTACTTGGGGGAAAACAAAGTAGACTGGGCAGCTCATGCTAGCTTTCTAGTACTGTCGGGGTGTAAGGAGATCCACACATACTAGTGATCTGTGGTACCTAATCAATCGCATGCCACTTGGGTGACAATCTCCATGTGGGTGGGACCTCCATGTGATACCTGCAGCATTTTCTCTGGAGCAAAGGAATATCTCTGGTCACTATGTGGTCACTGACAGAGAGACATGCTCTAAGGAAAAAGGCATGACTGGAAAAAGTGACATTTTGATCCCTACTCCCCCATGTCCTTCCCGTGCCAGTAGCCTGGCTTTCTCCCCAGGGGCATGCTCTCCAGACTGCCATTTCCAAAGGCAGGTTAAAATGGTCCAAAGTCTTATGAAAATGATATTGTTACGAAAAGAAGTCAGAGGAAAAGATGCACGAAGAATGTCTGGATGAAAAGAATATAGTCATTAATTTGAAAATAGTAAGTCAATCCATATTAAATTTGTCTTAGGGAAGAATTTGATTTTGTACTAACAAATTTACACTAGCTGGACAGCTATAATCTCAGTGACTGTACATCAGTATAATAGCTAGTCATAGTATATGATACATGCTACTATAGTTTTCAGTAAGTAGGCTTAAATGAATGTTTTCTTCATCAATAGCAGAATTTTTATTTGCACTTTGTTACTAGAATTTTTTAAAGCTCCTAAAATCTTTCAGGACTTTACTTTGTACAGACTTTCCAGATGGTGTTTGTACAAGTGGGCTACACATTCAGTGACTTTCTAGTCCTGGAAAATGCTTAGGAACAGCTATTTATACTACTAAACCCAAACATGTGAGTTTAAAATGACAAACAGTGGAAATTCAAAAAAGGGCTTTTTGGAACACCTTAAGTGATACCAACATACTGATGAAGTGAAATGACTTCTGAAGCGAATAGCTTAGGATATCCAGCCTGTTGTATACAGTTGTTCCCAAGGATGAATGTGAAAGACACGGGGGGAAAAAAAAAAAAAGTGCTTTTTCCTGCAAAAGTAAAAGGCCTGCTATGAGAGGAAGAGAGAATGCAGGGTAGCTGGGACTGGCGTCATAGGCATGTTCAAGTCAGTGCATTTTGAACCAGTGTAAAACAGGGTTGAATTTGCAGATGGTGCAACAAATCTTCAGGCTGCTAGGATAGCTGCAGTTCATTTCTGTGGGAGTACATTTCCATTTGTATTAAATCACTGGCTTTCCAAATGAGGATGAAGATCAAAATTATCCCTTCATGCAGCATAATCTGCTGCCATGCTTCATGTGTGTTTGGAGTAGCTAGCTGTCCTTGAAGACACTTCTCCTACAGGCCATCTTCACCACTGCTAAGCTCCACTTCACTTCTCTGGAGTTTGCAGGCCTTGCCCTTCCTCTGCACCCTTCTGCAGCTGCATCCCAGTATTCCATATGTTTACTCAACTACCTGTGTGTGCAATCCGAGTGTGAGAGAACACAGCACGTGGAGTCTATTGATTCCAGATCATGAGCAGGGCACTGCAGCACTTGATCTCAGCTATCTAAACCCCATCCAGAGCATGAGATCAGAGAAAATGTAAAAGCACATGTTGAAGGACCCATGCAAAGCAATGGGTAGAAGCTTCCATGCTAGCCAGGCAAAAGAGGAATACTTTGCCAGTGATTTCTTGTGATTTGTTTTTGCATTGGTATACACATTGGAAATGTGGGCCAGAGTGTGTACGAGTAAGATGGGATTTGAATGTACAGATGGAGGGAGAAGGGATCTTCTCAAATAAGGGCCGTTACTCACTTTGAGGCCATCAGGTAGTCACACAGTCATATCTGTTGCCAAAAATGCCATACAGGATTCTTCACCTGCAGGCAGAGTGCAGTTGTCCCTGACACGTGCTTTCAGCGAAGGCTCATAAAAGCTAATACTGTACAGCAAAATGCAAAGACATGGGTCATTTCCTTTAGCCTCACCTTTACAATGGGGAAAGCATTGATTTTAGTACAAACATTGCAAATGTATAGATTACATGTACAGATAAGGAAGAAGAGAAGGAAAAGGAAAGAGCAGGATATCTTCAAATGCTCATTTTGACACAAGCCATTCGGTGACGCTATGAAAACAGAGAAACACTGGGAAAAATATTGTTGGGATTCATTCTGGTAGGCATTAGGAAGTCTTGTTCCAAGAGCAGCCTCGCCACGTCCAAGAATGAGATAAGCTCTAAGAAACATTGCAGTACATGGATCTTTAATATTAAAGTTTATTACTTCTTCAGTTTTCCACACACATAAAAATTAAATCCATATAGTTACGCCATGGGGCCAAGACATTTTCGGATGAAATAACCAACATGATGACAACAGCAGGAGACAATGAAAATCTTTTTTACAGAGGCTGTGTGTCCCTGCTTTGCACCTTCCTGCAGCAGGCATATAGCTGCCTAGTTCCTCAGTGTTGGAGCTGAAGGCATTTTATTTGCTTTCCAATGTTATTTATTTAAAAGAAAAGTGACATAGGTAAAGTCCCCAAATGAAGGCATATATGTCCCAAACTCATAAACCTACAACATACATCTTTTTTGGCCAATGGTAAAACTAATTTTGCTTTTCATCTATTCAAAGTGTTGCTTTGAGTAGCTACAAAGTCAGTGTTGTATCACCTGCAGGTTTATATAGTCTGTGCCTACATGGAACAAAGTCAAAAAGGAAAATGGGTTAGCTTAAAAAAATGGGTGTACTAATTGCAAATCGTATATTTGAGGTATGTACATAAACCAGCAAGACGTGTTTTACAGCACTGTGGTGCTACATGGGCATGCCTTCTGTCCAAGGATCACAATGAAATACATAAGCATGGAAAGCTTGGTCTTACAATATTCTAGCAGTTCCTCACATTTACTCTTCAATAGATCTGGGCTGTGCAAACAAATTTTCAGTACTAAAAGTTTTGGTATACCCAGTATCTGGGGCTTTGCTCCAGTATTTTTTAATGCGGTAAGTATCTCATTATGCAGCACAGCCAACATCATGCCTCAAGGCCATGTTTACTGATATGAAGCCAAAGACAACTAAATAAATAAATGTCAAAATGTTCATGCCTTTATTCATTATGTGTTCAGGACCAAGTTCAAAATGGCCAGGTTAAAGTGGGCAGATGTAAAATGCTACTTCCTGTAACCTCAAACATCCAGATGGAAAAAGTATAATGGGGAAATACTGTGAAAGTGTAACTTCACTACTTAATGCTTGTGTTTTTTGTAGGAGTTATAAGTGTACCCCTGAAAGCTGAAGTGGAAGTTGAGCCAAGCTGGATGCTAGCTCATAAATGTTACAGAAGGATGTAACATTTGCTATGGCTGTTGATAAGAGCCTTCCTTCCCAGCGGAAGACCACCTATTAATATCATCTATCAGGCTGAACAATAGGAACATGTGTCTTTGTACATTCCCACCAATGGATCTGTTGAGCCTTTTAGAGTTACCTAGCATGCATGCACTTCTCAGCTTTCATTTGAACCACAAGCTGTTTCAGTTTAGCACTTCTCTACTTTATGTCTCTCTTCTCCTATTTTAGAGCAAATGTTTGAAATATTTCCAGTGTTTCTCCACTTATCAGTACAAAGCCATAAGGTATGACAGCTTTTTATTATCTTTCTTTAAGCTTAGAATATTTAGCAAAGTAGAATCTTGCCAATGCCAAACGCTCAAAAAGTCCTCAGACAAGAAAGCTGATTTCTAATTTTATAAAATGATATTGATTTTTTTTTAGTTTTTTTTTTTTTAATTGCACAATATTAGCTGAACATCTTTGCTTTGCTTCTGAATGAAAGCTGAATTCTTGCACGATAGGAGACTTCAACAAAAAATCTCAATACTGATGGTACAAATGTTGAATTCCCTGTGAGGGAAACAAACAAACAAAAAAAGAGTTTCTTAGGTTACATACATGCAATGACACATTCAAAATCTCCATCTGAGCCACAAAGACTTGCACAGATGACTGCTGTGTACATTTTATCAACAATGTAATGGAGAACCACCAGGGGACATTCCACTGCCTGCTGATTTATTTTTCTCCGTGGCCACTGTCAAAGTATAAAAACTGAAAAGAAAAATATATATATTATATATTATTTCCCCCAACTGCCTCAGTCTTTATGTTAGGGGCAAATACCATTCATAAAAGCAGAAAACACTAGTGGTCATGTAGAATCATGTGCTTTCAGTGAAAATGCTTCTTTTTTTCCCTCACTGATGTGCCGACTGCTTCGGGAGAAATCTAGTGTTGCTCATAATTTTAGGATCCATTTTCAGATATTACTTTGTAATAAAAATGCATAATGTGCATCTCCAGTCGGTGCTGAGAGTAAGCTGGACAAATAGCAGGAAATGTCATGTCATAATGAAGTTCACAGCTAACAGCTTATCCCTGTGAAATGACGAGCTTGAATCATCTGCCTAGTTTGCCTTGCCTCCTGCATGTTCTACCTAAGTATGACTAGGTGAATTTAAGGACCATTTGGTAAAACCTCAGTATGTGGTAGGGCACACCTGCGTCCTCTGAGAGGAATTGGTGGGAACACTGAGAACTGTTTGCCCGTGAAAATTCTGAGAGTTGCACCTGTGATCATGTTATGCTTGCTGGAGATCGCTTGCTGGAGGTAGGCTGGCTGATTGGACATGACAAATTATCCCTTTAAACATATGAGTGTACATTCTAGGAGGAATTTTTATTGCTCTTTGGATAAATTGGCTGCATTCAGATTGTGATTTATTCTCGTATGCTAGTTTGACTTATTTTGCAGTTCAAGAAGCAATAAAGCAAAGGTGCTTTGAAATGCTTGTGGCAAGCTTCTGCTCAAAGCCACCTGGTGTGGGTGAGACATACATCTTTTCTTTAAGAACATGAGCGATAGCCTCTGTAATATAACATATCTCTCCCTTGGATGGGATTAGAGTCCACCAATTTAGTGGTTATTATTTTATCTTTTTTAATTTTACATCATCAACAAAGATGAATACCAACAGTTTAATTTACTTTCTTTGTTGCCACTGTATCAGTACCTCACTTCCACAGAATGCCACTGTTTCTAGCTGCTTTGGCAAACAAGAACCACAGAAATTTGTCCATTCACAGCTGCAGATAAAACAGAAAAGATGGTCAGGAATGATAAATTTTAACACAGTTGTCAATCAATGTGCAGAGACAGAATATAAAAGACTAAATTAAGGAAATCTAAGCTGTGCAACCTATTGTATGGAACCTGCTTTAGCAGGTGCTTGGACTAGTTGCTCTCCAAACCCTAAAATTCTGTGATTCTGTAAACTGAGAGGAGCAAATTAACACTACATTTTGCTAAACATACAAACAGCAATGTCTAGGACAGAAGAAAGTGAATGACAGTGATTGAAACTAATGTTTTTTTGTTGCCAGAGTTGTAGTTTTCTGAAGTCACCTTCCTGTGAGTATCTTCATGCAATGCATGAAGCCAATATACATTTGTTCTTTTAATCAGAATTTCCTTTTTTTTTTTTCTGACCAGTGATCAGATGAGCACACATTATTTACGTCAGATGCAAAGTGCTGCTGGTAACATCCTTTTGGTTTCTGGGGGACTGACGTTGACAGGTCATTTGTGGCAAATATCCCCAGCCTGTAGAGGGCTCAGGAGTGACGGCTATTGCTGGCTGGGATGCAATCGTCACCCTTCACCACACGAGGGAGAAGTGCTTGAAACTGTCATCTAGGATTTCCTTTATTTCTTGCCCTGTTTTCCATAACTACGTTGGACTTAATTGTCCTTGGGTGAAGATGCATATAGACGTTGGCTCTAAAACTTAGGTCCTTCTACTCCCAACACTCTAAATTGATGATGGCATTACCAATTTATGGTGATGGAGCATTTTCAGTTAACCTATCAGTGCTTTATATGCTAAGGCTTTCTAAATGAGTTTCTTGGACATTTGGTTTTATTTCCTGTTAGTAGCTGAGTATGGCAAGTGTTATTTTTATTAGCTTTGTGATTAGTTTCTGTCCTTTGCAATATGAGGTGTCTTTCTCACAATCTGATTTGGCTTCTAGCAATGCCAGGACAAATTACTCTCAGATACTCCATCTGTTGATTTTTTTCTGGTTTGTAAGAAAAGGTGACCTTATATGGCCTACGAATTCATGGTTTCTTCTGGTTTCTTGCAAGGTAAATATACCATGTTCTTTCTCTAGGAATATTCTGGCATGGAAAAGGCATATCCTTCAGTTTTAAAAAGGCTGTCTTTCACCATCTGTAGTCATGATGCAGTTGTGATGTGACAGCTCTTTGAGTGTTGTTGGACTGCAGAATTTAGCTCTGTGGAGATTCAAGTCCGACTTCTCCAGTTTGACCTAAATATTATCTGCATGCAGAGGCAGGAAGGAAAGTACTGTGGTCCCAGAAGAAATTTCTGAGCATGCCTCTTAGAACAAAGGATTGAGGGGGTGCATTTTTCCCTTCGCTATAAAATAGTTTTTAACAAACCACATCAGTGAATTGAATGAAAGACATAGATCTCCTTATTACCTTTGCCTTTCATTATATTCTTACATGATCTCTGCTAAAATAGCAAATTTAATCTTAAGCCAGAAATACATTTTCAAATAGAAAATATATATACCAGGCATCTAAATGTATATTCCTTTTCTTCTTATCAGGCAGTCAAGAAGAAAAGCTCTCCTTGCAGATTTTGCTTTTTAACCTGACAGTAAGTGATAGAAGTGGGATACTTAGGATAAGTTGGCCAAAACAGGAAGGGAATTTAGGAGCAGAAGTACTTCTTGCTTTCTGATTTTTATTTATTTATTTATTTTGGTGCATAGATCTTTCAGGAACATCAGAAAATCTCTATGCTTTATTTACTTGGTCAGTCCAACAGCAGTGACAGAAATTATAAATGTTGATAATTGTACACCATTACTTCAATATCCAATTAACTATCTGAAATACAATGCCAACATCCTTGCAACTTGCATAGAAAAACAAAAACTTACTCAGTTTATTTCCTTAGACAGTTTTTGTTTCTGCAATGATTTTTTGTACTATGGAGAGAATGTATGCGTTCACTATTTTATTTAACTCTTCAGATGGAATGAACTTGGTTAATTTACTTCAGGACCAGTACTAGTCTTCCTAGAAAGGGAAAAGCAATTTCAGACCTGTTATCAAATAATTGTATCTTAACGATGCACTTTTCTCCCCTCTCTGACATGAGTAAGGGGTTGCCGAGGACACCTTGGATGAGCCCTGCCAGCATACAGCTCTTCTGCTCTTTCCTTGGTGTGTGACAGGACTGAGGGGTGACCCAGCAGCAGCAGTGAGGAGAGCATCCTTGTCACCTGTTCTGCCCTTTGTGTGGACGCACTGGGGTACGGGAGTGGATTTCAAGCAGAAAAAGCCAAAAGGTTCCCTTTTAAGTTAGATGCAAAGCAGTGCAAAGCTTCTGGTATTAATAGAATGACTGACTGTTCCAAGTTGAAAGGAATCCACAAAAAATGAGACCAGCCCCTGCACCACACAGCCCCACCCAAACCCCAATCCTGCATCTCAGGACACTGTCCAAACGCTCCTCGAACTCCAGCAGCTCAGGCCGTCCCACCGCCCCGCGCAGCCCATTCCATGCCCACCTCCCTCCGGTGCAGAGCCTTTCCCTGACCCGCAGCTGCTCCTCCTCTGACACAGCTCCATGCCGTTCCCTCAGGCCCTGTCGCTGTCACACAGAGCACATTTCTGTGTCCTCACTGCGGCACCCAACCCTGCACAGCACAGAGCACAGTTGCACATCCCCTCCCCTCTCCCGATGGCAGCGCTGGTGCGGGTACACCCCAGGCACGGCTGGCCATTTTGCCTCCCGGGCACAATGCTGGCTCGCATTCATCTTGTCATCAACACTGCATCTCCCAATAAGAGGAAAACCACCCGTGTGAGCGAGGACCTGCCGGAGCCGCGGGGCGAGCTGCGGGAGGCAGCGCCTGTCCTTGTCGCAGCCCGACGCTAGGTGTCAGGCGGAGGCGAGGGATCGCTCTGCCGTACTTGGCGTCGAAGCGGGTCGGAACTGCATCTTCAGACGTTTGGGATTCCTATGGAGATGCAGGTTCTTGCTGCAGTTCTGACAGCACGAAACATTTCCATGTATGTCACTCCTGATGCCTCCTTCTTTTTCCTAGCTGTGAAGATCAGTATGTGCTTTAGTTAAAGTATGTGCCTGAAATTTCCCCAAATCACAAAGAATTCCACAAATCGTACTTGAAATGTTTTTCATAGAATCATAGAATGGCCTGGGTTGAAAAGGACCTCAGTGATCATCGAGTTTCAACCCCCCTGCTATGTGCAGGTCATCAAACACCAGACCGGGCTGCCTAGACCCACATCCAGCCTGGCCTCTGTTACTCAGTCTTCTGAGACTCTCTGGAGCATAGGGAGGCAACTACGTGCCTCTTTTTTTCTACTAAAAAAACTACTGTTGTCCAGTTGTATGAGTTGTCCTGAAATTCGTTTGCAGAATTTGATTGATTTTATCATGAATTGCTTTAAATTATTAATTGGTGCCTGGGACAGGGACACCTACAGCTCAATCAGGCGCTGAGCCCCTTCTGGCCTAGCCTTCAATGTCTCCAGGGATGGGGCATCCACCACCTCTCTGGGCAACCTGTCCCTGTGCCTCACCACATTTACTGTAAAAAGAGACACTGCGGTTCAGTCCTGGTTTTTGCCAGTACAATGCCTGTGGGCTGTGAAGTGTAGGGAACATATACAGAAAGAATATGATTTTCTGCTATGTGGATTTATAAGCAGAACCGCATGAGACAGAAGCAGGAAAGTGAATGTGTCTGCACCTGGTGCTGAATGCAGGTTGGGTATTAAATCAGTGATCTAGTGTGTGCAGACAGCAGTGATCATTCAAGGCTGGGCAAATTGCTACGGGGAGACACTTGAAGAGTCACTGCAAAGGCATGGCCAACAACCAGTGCTGGAGGAAGATAAAGGAAAAAGCAAACGTTTTATGTAGTCTGCACAGTTACTACTGGAGTGAATGGAGATTGTGAATTTTCAGAGGTTAGGTATTACCAAGATAAAGCTGCATGCGTTTCTGGAAGTGAAGTGTGAAGGAGCAGCACATTGCACTGGAACAGGCTGCCCAGGGGGATTGCGGATTCTCATTCTCTGGAGATACTCAAAACGTATCTGGTCGCTTACCTGTGCAGCCTGCTAAAGGGGACCTGCGTGCAGGGGGGGTTGGACTCTTCCAACCCCTACAATTATGTGATTCTATGATAGCACCTGGTGAGATTTGAGTAGCAGATCAGTTTCCACTAAGATTGGTCTCCTTGACAAGTTGCAGTGACTGCATGATGCCAACCATCCTTTCCTGGAAAACTTGTTTCAGCACACCAAAATCTGCATGGACTCTTGTCAATTAATTTTTAGCAAGGCTTTTTTAAAGTCTTTTAGAACACTTCCAAACTTCCATCCCAGCTCAATAGTGGTGTGAATTCTGAATATTCACGCAGCTGCCTCAGCCCAAAGGATCAGCTAACATCATGTGGTCATAGTTGATGCAGAAAATGTTGAATGGAATACTTAAAATCCTAAATTTTCATGATCTTTCCTAGTTAATTATTGCCAGCATAAACAAAAAAGAAGGGTTGTCTTTTTACTAGTCTGGCTTAACTCAAACAGAAATACAAAATGAAATAACTGAAAACAGAAAGAAAAGTATTCACATCTGTTGGGGAGGAGGCTTCAAGTTCTGATTTGATGTAGAAATGAAATTATATACTCAGTAGGCTGCTCTGAAAGTAATGCCTCCTATGTATTTCTGTGGAAATGACAACAAATGCGAAGAGCGCAATAACACCAAAAGCGAGCAAATTCTCATCTGCAAAGCACTATCTTTAAACATAGTCACCACCATTAATTATGCATTTTTTTTTTGCCACCAATGAACAGGAGCTAGCATGCTGTGCTTGTGACAATATGCACCAGTGGAGGTGACCCATTGTTGCTGTCTCCACATTCTATCATTGATATCCTTAGGATGCTTGCTGGGTACCAGTTTATTTCTTCTTCACAGAGCATATATTCTTGACAGAGACATCAATGTTCTTCATACATATATGCCTTATGCAGAATGGATACTTGTAAGAAAAAATTACTTCAAACTGAAGTGTACCCAGAACTGAAAATTGTTATGGTACAACTAGATGGTCTTTAAAGGTCCCTTTCAATCCAAGCCATTCTATGATTCCTCTGTAGTCTTTGTAACTGTAAAGGTCAGATGCAGATTAAGGGGAAGAATATTTGTTCCTACACAAGATCAGAGAGAAGGAGATTTTAAAATGTTTAATATAGGAACACAATTTACAATGTCTCAGCAAATGACAAGCAAAAGAACCAAAATATCAGTGGACAACCTGGTGAGCCGTGCTGCTGGCAGCAGCATTAGAAGACTGTGTAGCAAAAACATCAGAAAGGTTATTCATGAATTATGATGTTATACAAAACAGGCAGACAGCAATGCCTTTTGCCTGAGTGCCCTGAAAGACTGTTTGTCTGTCAAGCAATGTTATTAAATAACCTTTTAATCAAATAAATAATTCACGGTTAGTGCATGATGATACTAGCGCCTGGGAATTGGCCACTGCAAGAAGGGTAGTAAGGCTATCAGCATGAAATGACAGTCTTAAAACCCAGGATCGATCAATGAAGGAATATTTCAATATATAGAGATAGATTTCCACTTGATTTATAAATGGGATTAATTTCCATTTTTTAATTTAATATTTTTAAATGATAGTCATGACATGTTTCTTGTACAACCTATGCTCAAAGTCATTTCAACATGACCTTGGAGTTCTCTATCTTCCTAGCTGGTGATGATGCTCTGCAGGATTTAGGTCTTACTCCTCACTCAGATATGAGTTTTAGTCATCATCCCAGAAGAGGTAATCCTCAGAATCACCACTGAGTGCCAAGGGCACTCCCTTGGTGCCTTTGTTCATTGTACAAAACTTTCCACCAAGCCCTTGGCAGTAAAACCATGACGCAGTGGCCCTGGGCTTGTATACCAAAGGCAAACACCAACCACATGGGAATTGTTTTCCGCTGTACTCTCACCAAGAATCCACTGTAGAAAAGAGTACAGCCACGGTGTGATGGACCACTGCAGAGTTAGGAGAAAAAACAGTCTTTTCATAAGTTGTTGAGAACTGTCCAGTACTCTGACTTGTTCTGCATGTTTATGCTTAATCATTTGCATTCATATGGAATCTTTTGGGGATAGGACTGTAACTTTATCACTCAACAAGTGTGACTCTCAGTGTGAGTAATGGCTTAGTTGTGTTTTGTTTTTCCCATTTTGGTCACTCTAAGGAAACTAAAGACATCTGGTCTCTCTCTTTTTTTTTTTTCTTTGTATCTACAATTAAAAAACCTTAAGGTTCTCATTGCTTTGGTTAGCTGTCTGTTTACATGAACACAACCCCCTCAGTTAAGCGTGGATGATGGTACAGGAGTTTCATACTGTTGAGTGGTAATAAAAAAAATGCCCAATATTAGATGCAAAGTAATTATTTTCTCTTCCCTCTCCTCCAGACTTATACTTTATTTTTTGTCTTGATTTTGATTTACTCACAATTTTTTTAAGGCTTCATATACAGAAAGCAAATCTTTACTTCCCTATTCTCTTCATATTTCTTTTTGCACACCCCTTTCCTTGCCCCAGTGTCAAGAAAATATTGGTGCTTACCTTCATTTCCATTTTAGTTGGCATGGCAGTAGATAGGGCATGTCAGAAACAACGCCTAATTTTACAAAGAGGGTAGTGTTTCATCCACAGAGTCAGGCAGGCCACTTGGAGCAAAAATTATCCACAATGGTATCTGCACAGTTTCTTCTGTCAGTGATAAAGGCTTCTGCAACTTTTGGGCCTCTCACTGTAAGAAAGACATTGAAGTCCTGGAATATCTGCAGAGAAGGGGAACAAAACTGGTGAGGGGTCTGGAGCACAAATCTTATGGGTAATGGCTGAGGGAGCTGGGATTGTTTAGTCTGAAAAAGAGGAGGCTCAGGGGAGACCTCACTGCTCTCCACATACCTGAAGGGAGATTATGATGAGAAAGGATTTGACTTCTTCTCCCAGGCAACAAACAGGACCTGAATGAAAGGAAATAGCCACAAGTTGTGCCAGAAAACTTTTTCTCTCAGAGAGTGGCCAGGCACTGGAATGGCTGCCCAGGGAGGTGGTGGAGTTGCCATCCCTGGCAGTGTTCAAGAGGCGTCTGGACGAGGAGCTACGAGAGATGGCTTAGTGCTTGTGGTAGCAGTGGTAAAGGGGGACAGCTGGACTAGATGATCTTGTAGGTCCTTTCCAACCTTGTGAATCTATGATTCTAAGATTCTAAGTTTTGTATGACTTCCTATTTTTTTCCCACAATTATAATACTGCCAGAATCACTAAGCAAAACAAAACTAGTGTCTGTATATAACTCAAAGTATTTCTGTGAAAGCTCATGGTTCACTTCTTGCAGTTTTGCAACAGGAAACTAAATAATGGAGGTCTCAAAGTCTACTTGAAGACCTATGCATGCTCTTAACTAGGAGCATTGTATTGTACACATGTGGAGGAGCAGAGCTATATGTGGGTCTCATTATACCATATTAAAGACAACATATAATGACTACAGCAGCTGCACCATGTTAAACATGCAAGAGGAACATTTAGCAATTGTTTTCCATGTGTATTTTACATGTTCTCCATTTTTTTCCCCAAGCACCCTTCAAGGTATGTGAAAGTTTTCCAGGCAGGCATTACAAGGATACTTTACAAGCTGGGACAGTCTAATATTGAGTGACACAGGAGAGTGAGACCTTGCCCACCTACAAGACTTTGCTGTTTAGGGCCAGTCTAGAAAGTGAGATCAGAGGCAGATTTACTGAATCACTGTTCTTCCTGTAACACTGGAGGTTCTTTGAGAACTGTTCTTTTGTCATTTTAATTTGGAAAGCAATGAATTTTTGAGCCTACTCTCATATCCACCTGAAACTTACCATGTAGCAGAAGAGAGTGGGAACCTCTGGTAGCACCAGAGCTAGTTGCACATTTTCTGCAAGAAGTACATCTTCAATGCACTGCAATTTAGCTTTCTTTTTCTTTTCATTGCCCACGTAATTTGAAGGGTTGGAATAGTTTTAATGATCAAGCCTAGTATCTGTAAGTGCCAAATACACCAGTCATCCAGAGACAAAGATTACATTTGCTAGCTAAAATCTGGTCCAGACTGAAATGTGTTTATCTAGACTTTGTTTACTGTGAAAGGTCTGCAAACTAATTTAGTTAGAATTATTATTACTATTATTAATATTATTATTTTGTAATTTAATACAAACTCAGTTGCTTCTGCAGTCGTGAAGTTAGTGAGCAAGCTCCAGTAGGATTCGAATAGCGAAGTGCATTTACTTTGTATTTATTCAAGCCTGGGCATTAAATAAACTGATCGTATTAATTGTTGAATTAGTAAACATAAAAGAAAATCCTACCCATGAGAATTAACAAGTTTCTTATCAGAAAGCAGAATGGGGCACCCTCACTGTGCCTCCTCACGTCCCCAGCCTTCAGGGACCTGGCATGCCAGGAGCTGTGGGAGGAATGGCATTGATCTCAGTGCTGCAGTGTGACTGTAGCTGAAGGGCAAGGGACTAGGGGCTTTTCAAGCCCCATTTAACAGCAAAGGAAGCACAGTTGGAAATGCACTGACAGTTCAAAGGAACGAATGAGCAGACCCACTGATAGACAGTGATCAGTGATATGGAAACGACTGCGACCGCAAGTAACTGTGGTGAAGGAGACCTGAAAGTGCTCAACAGAGTGCAAATCAGCGAGACAGAAATTTAGGTAAGACACTTTCATGGCTTCTGTGACCACAGCTGTGAACTCCAACTGAGATGCAGACAAAACGTGCTGATTTCTTGGCAAGAGACAGTAAGCAGCAGGGCCTTCTCTTCAAAAGATGTCTGGCAGTTTATCTTGAGATGTCCAGTCAATCTGGCTAAGTCAACATGTGAGATGAAGGGGTTAGTGATCTCTTTTCCCTCCTCCGTAGACCCAGAGTCCTCTCCTGTCTGATTTATGAGTTCCTGCTGGTTTCCAAATGGCCCCTGATCCTCCCTTGAAACCTGAGACATGCAGGACCCTCCTGAAGTTTCTCCTTCACACTCAGAGGGGGAGAAAAAGTTTCAAGCCTTCTTATGAAAGTTTTGTGCATGTTACTCTTCTATCACTATATATTTTAGACTAGGGATTATTACATATCAGCTATTTCCTCTGGTAGGCATCACTTGGGATAACATTTAGGATAACCTACTGTGTTGCTCTTTACTCAAACGATTGAGCTTACACTTAACCTATTGTTGGCACTGCAGGGCTCTTACAGCTGTAGTATCTCTGTGCCCGATAACAGTTTGGAAGACACAGGGAAAATTATTTTCCATTTTACATCAGACGAACGGAGAAGATACAAATTGTGTAAGACCACACAGGGACACAGTGCTGAATAATGTACTTAAATCCATCCTGCACAAAAATGAAACATCTCAGCCACCTGCATGAACTTCTTTTCTTCACCTTAACAGAGACCTCATTGCAAGAGGAAAGAAGACCTACTGACCGAGCAACAGCCAGTCACAAAAATTCAATATAAAGTGAAGCTTTCCTTGGAAGGCTTCCAGTGAAATTTATTGCTTGACATGTTCCTGACAGGTCTCTCGAGAGTGTTCAAAGCTTGAGAGAAATTGATGGTGTTCAAAAATGTGAAGCAGGAAGTATTAGCTCTGTGTGTTTGCTTTGGGGGGGTTTGGTGGTGTTTTTTTCTGTTGGTTTCTTTTCTGTTGGTTTCTTTTCTTTTCTTTTCTTTTCTTTTCTTTTCTTTTCTTTTCTTTTCTTTTCTTTTCTTTTCTTTTCTTTTCTTTTCTTTTCTTTTCTTTTCTTTTCTTTTCTTTTCTTTTCTTTTCTTTTCTTTTCTTTTTCCACTGATTTTTATTTTTTCTTTCATTACTTTGGCATTGATTGAAGTATACTTCTGCAACCTAACATGGAAATCTGTGAATGCTGTAACATGCCAACAATGACATGTTTTACAAGAGGGATGTGGATGCAGTGGCATTAGCAGAGTATATGCTGAGTTTGAGACATCTCTTCATTTCCCTCTGGATTCCCTCTTCTGAGTTCTGAGAGCAGTAGTTCAGGTCATGGCATGATAAAGAAAATACCCTTTCAGTAACAGTTATGCAGTGATGAGAAACTGCGAAAAGCTTTCTGAATTCCTTTGTTGTTCTTTTGGGAGAGATAAATTGGATGGCTATGAAAATACCTAGTGTCTCTTGAAACAGATGACCATAAACACTAATGGACTTTGGGAATTTGTGTCTTTCAGGAACTGTATGACCATGTGATATCAAACTTTGAGACTAGTAAGCAAAGCAGCAATACTATATAAGTCACCGAGGCAAGAATGATTGTGGTGAGGCACAGACCAGATCCTTCTAGATGCTATGGAAAGAGAGGGAGGTGATCCCAGACAACCAGCATGGTTTCACCAAGAGCATGTCCTGCCTTATCAACCTAGTGGCTTTCTGTCATTGCGTAAGTGAATAAGTGGACATGGGAAAAGCCACTGATATCATCCATCTGGACTTCAGAATGGCACCTGACACAGATCCCCATAACATTCTTCTCTTCAAATTGGAAAGGTATGGATTTGATGTGTAGACTATTCAATGGATGAGAAACTGGCTGCAGGATCATACCCAGAAATCTGGTCAGTGGCTCAATGTCCAGATGGATATTGGTGATGAGTGGTGTCCTTCAGGGTTCAGTGCTGGGGCTGATGCTCTTTAATATCTTCATCAGTGACGCTGATGGTGGGATCAAGTGCACCCTCAGCAAATTTGAGGATAGCACCAAGCTATGTGATGAGGTTGACACACCTGAGGGATGGGATGCCATCCAGAGCGTCCTAGACAGTCTTGAGCAGTGGGTTTATGTGAACCACATGAGGTTCAACAAATCCATGTACAAGGTCTTGCACCTGGGTTGTGGCTTCTCCCACTATCAGTACAAGCTGGGGGATGTAAGGACAGTATACAGTCCTGCCAAAAAAAACTTCGGGGTACTGGCAGATGGAAAGCTGGACACGAGCCAGCAATGTGCCCTCACAGCTCAGAAAGCCAACCGTATTCTGGGCTCATTAAAAGAAGTGTAGTCAGCAGATTGAAGGAAGTGATCCTGCCCCTCTGCTCTGTACTGGTGAGACTTCATCTGAAGGACTGCATCCAGATGTGGAGCCCTCAATACAGGAGAGACATGGACATGCTGGAGTGCATCCAGAGAAGGGCCACAAAAATGATCCAAGGGATGGAACACCTCCTCTGTGAGGACAGACTGAGAGCTGGAGCTGTTCAGCCTGGAGAACAGAACGCTCTGAGGAGACTTGATAGCAGCCTTTCTGTATATAAAAGGGACTATAACAGAGAAGGGGACAGACTCTTAATGGGGTCTGGGGAAATGATTCCAAATTAAAAAGAGGAGATTTACATTGGATGTAAGAGAAAGCTTTTTTACAATAAAGGAGGTGAGGCTCAGGGACAGGTTGCCCAGAGAAGTGGTGGATGCCCCATCCACAGAGACATTCAAGGCGAGGCTGTATGTGGCTCTGAGCACCTGATGGAGCTGAAGGTGTCCCTATTCACTGCAGGGGAATTGGACTGGATGGCCTTTAAAGAATGGCCTTCCAACTCAAATGATTCTACTATTTGAATCTATGAAACGCTTACTCGAAAAAAACCCAGCTTGTTGTCTATCAAGGCAAAGAAGATATGGTAGGAACTTGGTAGTTGGCGTTACTTGTCCTCTCTGTTGCACATCTGTAACACTGACCAAACAAGCTGGACGTGTCCATTTTGGACCTTGTGAGTATGAGAAAACGGTTGAAAGATGACACACTGAATTAATTTTGTTTAAAAGAAATACCAACTTCTACTTTGAAAGTCCTGAATTAGTTCTACTGAGCAAAGGTAAAATGTGTGGGTTTTTTTTTGGTGTGTGTGTGGAGGCCTTTTCAGCAGTGCTGCCAGCACAGCACAGAGCAGTAGTATTTGAAATAGAGTTCCACTGTTCCCAGGACTGACTGAGGCTGCTTTATCACATAGATTCTTGATGGTGTGTTGATCTAGAGAACAATTATTTCTTTACCTTACCTGCTACTTACAGGCATTTGTTCTGACAGTATGAGTAACAAGTACGTGCTGAGCTTTCACAGGAGCAAGTTTTCTTTCACAAGTGAGTGATTTTTGCTATCTTTGAAAGGTATCTGATTTCTGAACATCACTGCATTTTTGGAATTAAGAGCTCTGTGGCTCTAACCAAATGATGTGAGGAAATGTTATGCATCTCTATTCCCACCACCACCACCATCACCACCCCCATTTTATTATTTTTTTGTTTGTTATCATCAGTCTCTGAGACAACTTGCCACTGTCCTTTTTCATTAAATGACCCATCAAGCCAAAACATTACTCAGCCAAGTAAAGGTGCCAATGAAAATGGAGTCAATGCACAGTGCAATGAATCATTTGAGGTTCACTTGTGACCTTGGTCTTTAGCGCTCACAGCAGACATAGATGACTGTCCCGTGCAATGACATGTTTTGTTATGGTCTGTGTTCAAGCATGCTTACACTGTGTCAGAATAATATTTAAAGGACTAGTACTGTTCTGTATAAGGTAAATCCAAACTAACCCAGGTTTCCATGCTGTTTTCTTAACCTAAGTTTGCTGCTTACACTCAGGAGCCTTTACAAGTCTATACTGGAGATACAGCTAGGTTAGACTGCAGGAATGTACTGCCTTTGCAGATGTGGGGAACTTGAAAATTAGTGTTTCAGGCACTGGACAAAGAGGTTTTAAGGCAACTGGACTTGAGGTCTGGGATCTTGGGATGAGAGAGATGTGGAAGGAGATACACCCCAAAACTATGGCAGATAAGGAAAGGCCATCCAAAGCCAGAAATCTGGAAGCACTTCTGTCCAGCTCCCTGGGAAACAATGTGCATCTGGGCAAGAAAATTCTACTTTGCAGTGTTGAATTTGCCTTTAAGACAAACTGCCAAAAAGATATGATGGCTTGTTTAGCTTAGCTTTTGTTAGTTTTGTTGTTGTTTTGGTCTGACTTGATTTGTTGTTTTTTACTTACTTTTTCCCACTCTGTGTTTTGTTTTTTGTTTGTTTGTGTTTGTGGTTTTTGTTTGTTTGTTTTTGTTTCCCGCAGCCAGCCTGGAATTAGTTGCAGCTAGCAAGGCAGACTCACATCAAAAGTAATGCCTGGATCTGGCTGTCCCATACAGTAAGATGTTGTGCAAGATCTCAGAGTGTGCACATGGTGGGGAATCCCAAATTCCACCACTCTGGGAGGGCATGGCTCTGCTCACAGAAATGATGGGATTTGCCTTATTAGCAGAGTGCTCCATCACAGCTGACAAGCCATGTCTTTCTGTGAGGTTGTGCTGGGCACAGCTGTGCTGGTTGAAGTATCTTCACAACCATATCCTCATTGTGCAGTAAAATGCTCCTTTGAATATGCCCAGAAAAATATTTACCTCTGCAGCTGCACCTAGTTGTTTAAAACTGATTAAATCACTCATTTAGGAAAGCGTCCGTAACAAATGGACCCTGCAAAAGTAGCTGCTAGTGTACATCCGCAGTGCTCACTGTGCTGTGCAGTACACTCTGCTGTCCCTTCCCTTCCTCCCACTTTTCCTTGGCAGAGGACTAGGAATTGCTCGTCCTCCGTGGAGCCTGGAGCACAACTGCTCTCTGGTACCTAAGTAAGAATAATTGTCTACAGCCAAGAAAGAAAAAATTGTGTATGCTCTCTGTTCAGTCATTTGAAAATGATGCAAGAATCAGGACAGCAAACTTGGAAATGCCATCAAACTTGAAGTAAATATACATTTTCTAGAAAAAGTCCCCTCTTCCCCCATGAAAAATTCCCCAAACGTAGAGGGAGTGGGAAGATGAGAATTTTTGAATTTGATTAGTTCTATTATTCCTGAAAATAGAGATTAAAAAAAAAACATATATGAGAATAAACAATCATGTATTTTACTTTTAAAATGCTGATGTGAGCCTTCACCTACCTACAAACCTGGTATTTTCTTTCCTTTTCAAGCAGTGCTACCTCAGGTTTCTCTATAGAACTGTATGTATACATTGCAGGTTAAAAAAAAATTGCAGTGAGATACAGATTCTGAAATTACCTCCACTGGGTGTGGTAGCATGGGTTCCCATGGGTGAATGAGGCCTGTGTTTTGTTCACTTTGGTGACAGTAATGAGTTACACCGTCTGCCTGGGTCAGGCTAATTTTCCCTGTACGTACTCTGTCCTGGGGGCACTTTTCATCAGGCCCCTTTCTTCTGGCCCAATCCTGATAGATACTGCTGTGTTTTCCTCTTAGTCCTTGTGGACACCTGCCTGGGTCGGATGGCCGCATTGAGAAAGGTGACAGCTGAGAAATGTTACTGTCTGCATGAGCAGCATGAGCTCTGCAGGGCTTTTTTTAGATTCAGCTGGGGCCATTGCTGTTCTCTTTCATGTAGAACATGGGCTGCACAATACCATAAAATGTATTCAGTGACTTCCACTTCTATCCCAGTAACAAGAATGTAGGGCTAATTGTTCAAAAACCTTCTGGTCTTGATTTAAAGGCTAGAAAATTAATTTACAGTTAGGGAGATTTCCCACAAAAGACAAAATCTATGAAACCCATCACTCTTTACCCGATTAAGACAATAATTCAAGATTTTTTTTTGACACAGTATTTATTCTGTAACAGAGTAAGGGAAAGAGAACAGACCCCCCTTTTTTACATATATATTTTGCCTTGAAACTCTGATTTTGTACTGCCAAGTTTTTATTAGAATTATTTTTTAAAGTAGAAATCTGTCACTAATTCAATATAGAGCTACTGGAACAGGAGTTTCAAATATATTCAAAGTGAGGATCTTAATTACTGATCTAAAGTGATGATGAGCACCTTGTAGCTATGCAAGTTCAAAAATAGATTAAGCCAATAAATGAAGTTTGGGAATTAAATGGCACATCCTGACTTATTCTCTTGTTCTTTATGCTCAATGCATGTCTCTTTCTCCCTCTAACTAAATACACCATGTGGCACAGGTCTAGAAGCTCAGACAGATCAGAGCAGCAATTGAGACTCAGTTGTCCTTCAGGAAGGTCAGAGGACTAAATCATGGCTCTGTCAAGTGGGCTGTCAGAGTCTGACAGCAAAATGTGTCTCAGCAAATTTACACTTCAGTGACAGATTCCAAACATCAGTAATTCAAAAGTCATCCCGTGAAATGTGATCAGGGTAAAAAGGCATATGGCAAATGTAGGACTTCAAAGTGACCAAGTCATTTACATCCGTGGTGTCACCTAGTAATCCTGATTACTGAGCTTTCCTCCTCAAACTTCCCTCCCACAAACAGTGGAGGAGCAGAAGAACAATTTCCAGCCCGTTTAGGAAGGTGTCAGAATGCCCGGCTTCACAGTGACCTTGCATTGCTTTGAAGGACTGTGGTTATTTAGAGAGATCTGTTGGGACCTGAGTTGTTTTCCTGCTCACCTGGATGGGTTAGCAGAGTAAGCCCTAGCTGAAGTGTAAACATGAGGAAGGTAAGTAAAGAGGTGTGTTAGGAGTTAATTATGGAGACAGCAATGTCAGGCTTCCCATGTCTTGACTACAAAGTGTGCTGAGCTGGCCTCATTCCTCCCCTTTGGAAACACACACGCTCATCTCCACGGCAGAGAAGCCTCAGCCCCATCAATGTGCTCCCACTCTCCCCACATTTCTGAGAGAAGAAAGAAATGGGCAGTAAGGACTCCCTGCCTTCTATATAGCAGTGAAGGATCAGCCTATTCTATTCGTCTGGTTTGGAAACATGACTGTAAAGGCATTCTTCTTGTAACTGATTTGGGCAGTGTTTCACTCATGTCTGGCTTCGACTTCCTGAGCAGAAATCGTACTTTTATAGACAACCACACATTTAAACGGAGAAAAGAAAATATGGAGATTGAGTGAAAAAATCTCTCCTTTAGCATATTTTAAAAATATATTTTTTTTTCAGTTTTTTTTTTTTTTTTTAATTTTATTTTGGCAAAGACTGAAGTGGCTGCCAGCCAGCAAGGAACTAAAATACAGTCAAAGACTGTCCTTGTCTACATGTTTGAAATGGACTACCAAAAATGTATCATTTTTTTCCAACATTTTTGTTGGGTGGAGCGTGGAAGGTGATTCCCCCTTCACACCCTTAGAAAAATATTTATACAGAACAACTTTAGTTTAACCTGAAAGGAAAATTCTGGGAGTGCTTCAGAAAGCCTGTGGTAGGAAATAAAAACTGAGAACAATTTCCATTAAATCGCTGGCTCTGAAGACGACGTCGTGGGCTTGGCATATATCGTGGGTTTAGGGGTGAACAAACGGCCCTACAGAAACCCCCGAAGTTTTAGACTGCATCTTCACAAAGTGTCTCTGTTAATCACCAGCCTCAGGAAAAGGCAAGGAGGAAATGCTTTGCTGCCTTGGGAGGGCACTGTAAATAAGCTTGCTGTCCTTTTCTACCTCCTCACTGAAAAGCAGAAGAATGGTGAAAGGAAGCTGTATCTGAGGAAAAAATGCATAACTTCAGAGGCACAAAGGGAATATATAAAGGACCATACATTTTTTCAGAAATAAAAAGGTCCTTCATAAGAGAAGGAGGGGTTTGGATATGCCTGGTTACTTACAGCTGAACCGGCTCAGGCTCTCCCAACCCTGCAAAGGAAAAAACCAAGCAGGTCTAGATTTGACACTGCAGTAGCAGTACTGAACTGCATCCTGAATTTATATGTCCTCTTTATTTTTTCCCTTGCTGGGTTATGTTAAGCCTCATAATCAGTGACTGACCCATCCCCAAGCGCTGCAGTTAGAGCTGAGGCTGTGCAGTGATCCCAGCTGACCTCCTTGCCCTGGATTCACCTTCATTTGTCACTCGTGGACATGAATCAGCAAGGTGGTGCTTGGGTGGGATGAGCTTTAGCTTTCTGGCCAGAGAATCAGTGTGATTGTGCAGCCATCTGCTTTAAATGATTTTTTACAAAATCATGGAATCAGTTAGAAGGGACCCTTAGATCATCAGGTTCAAACAGTACCTGGCTCTAAAAGTGCACCACTAAATGATGCCCGTCACTTAGTGCCACGTCTATGTGTCTCTCAAATACCTGCAGGGTTGGGGACTCCACCTGCCTGGAAAGCCTGCTCCAATGCCACCTTTTCCATGAATAAATTCTTCCTGATATCCAGTCTTAACCACTCATGGTCCAATTTGAGTTCGCTACTTCATGTGTAGATTTCTAGCATTCTGGTGTATTTCTCTTAATTGTGCTGGTTTTAGATGAGTGGGGAAGGTCAGACAATGCCATTTTCTCTTAGAAGTCTCTCCTTGTGCTAATCTATAGGCAAGTACTACTTCACAGGTACCTTGTTTGCTCTGTTGGAACACTACAATTTAGCATTTCTTTGTGTAACTAGCTGATTAGCTGCTGCTATGTTTTTGGGTTTTTTTTTGCTTATTTGTTTGTTTGCTGTGATCTCTGTTCTCAAAAACTACTTAAATGCTTGGATATTCATAATGTTCTCCCAGAAGGAAGCAGTGCCTTTTACTTTATCTGAAAGTGTCTTTCCAATTGTACTGCAGCTATCATGAGAAATGAAACAATGCTCTTCATCTTGGTTCCTAAAAAAAAGACAGAAAAGTCTGTCAAAGTAGAAACTGCAAGAAGGCTGCCCTGCCTGGGGAAAAAAACTGGCAGCAGCTGTAAGTCCCTGTTGACCATACAAGTGACTGTTTGCTGAGGAGGGGATGCAGAGGCTATGGCTGCTACCTCCCTGTGCACACAACAGCTATGTCTAGCCGTAGCAGCAGCATCCTGCAGGTTTATCTGCTGACTTCCTCCTTATTCCTGTGCATCACAGCTGAGATACTTCGGAGTCCTTGTCCTCATGTTACTGAAATGCTGAGCTTGGTTTCTTTGCTCAGTGAGTCAGATCAGCTTCAGAGGCAGAAACAATGAAATATACATACTGCTTTGCATTTTTAATGCTTATAAATAGGCATTTACCAAATGGGCAGGGAGTCTTTAAGCAGCAGAACAAATGTTATAGCTTTATGACTAATTGTTGCAACAAATTCTTACTGTGGAGTTCTGATTAATAAACCATTACTTTCCACTTGGGAAATGTGAGGTACTTATTAACCTGGACTTTTAATCCATGCCATGGTGGAAATACCTAGCAGTGCTGCTCTACTGCTTGATCTCAGAGTCCTTGTTCGTAAATCTGAGTCACATTTTCTAGTTATGGCTAAGTATAATTTGCATGAAGACTTTTATAAAAGTGCTTATGATTTTGAGTATGGATTAGATGGGCTTCTGTTTCAAATTGGGCTGAAATAATTGCCTAATTTGTAATGGAAATAAAGTTTTAAGAACAATGCAAGAGTAGGTATGGATTATTAAGCAGTTGTGGCACTGTCTTCTTGCTGATGTGTAAATTTTGTCCCCGGTTATCATATGCACGCAAATTGTATTTTTGTGGGGTACAAGCCTTGCTGATCTCTTTTGAAATACAGCTTGTAGCAGGGGCATTTATAGTTCCTGTGTGGATGGGAGGCTGAAGTGTGAGCAGCTGCACTCCTCAGAATGATGTTGCCCTGGCAGCACCTGCAAGCAAGGGAAGTCCTGTATACCCCTTGTGTGCAGTGAGTGAAGATTGACAAAAACAGGGGTAAGACCATGCCTTTGTATTTTTGCTTTGCTTTCTTGCTTTCCTTCAAAACATTTTCTAGCTGGAATGAATTACAACATTTTAGACAGTAGCTATTAATAACAGGTCCTTTTTCTCATCCTTCAAACCTAAGCAGCTTTGAAGAGCTGATGCCTTTTGAAAGCAGAACAAGCTACCACCTAAACCATACTTTCTTGTTTTGACCAACTGGCAGGCCATGTCTTGTCCATCACAGCTTCACTGTTACAACACCAAATCTACGTAGGGAATGGCAAGTCTGGGAGTGCAAGCCAGACCTTTGTCTTGTTTGGCCATGCTGCCACCCGTGGGCAATGTAGAGAAATGGGCTGAAAAGAGCCTCATGGAGTTCAACAGCAAGAAGTGCTGAGTCCTCTGGGGAAGAAAACCCACTGGCTGAGGTCACACAGCTGGAAGCAGCTCTGCAGGAAAAGCCTTGAGGTCCTGGTGGGCACAGTAGGTTCAGCATGTGTCAGTAATGCATCCTTGCCATTAAGAAAACTAACAGTATTCTTGGCTGGATTTGGCACAGTATCACCAGCAGACCAAGGGAGATGATCCTTCTCCTCCATCAGCAATAGCAAGGCCTCACCCAGAGTGCTGGGCTCATTTCTGGCCCCCTGGAGAGTGCTCAGTGCAAAGCCACTGAGATGCTACAGGGCCTGGAGCAGCTCTGCTGGGAGGACAAGCTGAGAGAGATGGGACTGCTCAGCCTGGAGAAGAGGCTCAGGGGGATCTTATCTGTGCCCATTAATACTTGAAGGAAGCCAGGCTCTGTTCAGTGCTGCCCAGTGCCAGGGCCAGAGGCACTGGATGCAAATTGGAGCACAGGAGGTTCCCTCTGACCATCAGGAAGCACTTCTGCACACGTGATGGAGAGCTGCCACAGGGTCACAGAGGCTGTGGGGTCTCCTCCTTGGAGATTTCCAGAAGTCTCTTGGACATGGTACTGGGCACACTGCTCTGGGTGTATCAGGCACTCACTCACTTCGGTGGCAGAGTAAGTGCCAAGTTAGATATTCCTGTGACTTTCCATACTTAGTTTCTCAGCTGTTAGTTTCTAGCTTAACATTACAAACATTACAGTATATACAATACATGCATATATATGCACACACACGTACACATAAGAATCCTAGAAATATAGAATGGCTTTATTTGGAAATGACCCCAAGGATCATCACATTCCAGCCCATCTGCCACAGACAGGGATGCCAAATATGTGTATGTATTAAAATACTTTAGAAGTGAACTAGCACTGTTAATGATATTGATCCTCCCTCCTTCTGAAATCACTACTATTATACGTCTAAGTTGAAGATCTGCTAGTCTGTGAGGAATACAGAATTCCCTTTAAAAAGCTTGATTGATTTCCATATTTAGTTAATCTTGCACAGCTGATTACTGTGTTCATACTGTAGCTTAGACCAACTTGAGAAAAACCTCATGAGGAGTATTCTTCAGAATCAGTATACGGCCAAGTTCATTTCTGTTCTGAATCAGTGAGGAGACTGAGGTGTTGAAAACTGCAGAGGAAAAATTAACATCTATTTAAGTAGTATTAATTATGATTGTCAGTTTTATAATACATCTGAGAACTGTATTAAAGAACCACGACGTGATTATTTTGTAGAGTGTTTCTGTTTTAAGTTGTATATATACAAATTATTTTCTTTTTGCCAGAATAGATCAAAATTTATCGGCTATCTTCAGAAATTCTTAAGTATAGATACGAAAAGGAAATATTAAGTATTGAAGATAATATTTTAAATATTAGAAAGACAGTCTTTCCTGGTGCAATCATTTATGCAGTCATTTTATGGTAATTATCTTTAAGATAATGTGAGAATTGAAAAACTTTCCACAGCTCTGTGTTTTCTAGCTGAGGCCATTCTTGTGCAATAGGATATCATCTCTTGGTGTAATAAATGTGAATACATCACTAAAGAGGGAAGAAGCAGAGAAATGAAATAGTTAAAATGCCCTAGCTGCTTGTTTTGAAATATCAGTAATAGAACCAGATATCCAAGAAGCCTCCCTCGAGACTCGCTGATGCAGTGAAGCTCATCTTTACTTGATTGCAGTCACAAGCAGCAAAAAATCTTATTTTACTGGCTTTCCACTCAAGCAACACTTGGTGCATGCTAATAATATTGTGTTGCATTGATAACTAAACAAAGAAAATTATTTTTAGTCTTGTATAACAAATGGATAGATTTTCTGTATCTTTTGGAACTGATTGGGATTTAGCAAGTTGATAAAAAAAAATATGATTGCACTTTAGCACTGGGACAGTGTTTGACGTGCCTGAAAGCTACTCTCCAATCTTATTTTTGTAGTCTCATCTTTAGAGGCTGTGCACAACAGCTTGAAAATGCATGTTTAGAAACTGCCTAGCTCTGAAAGATTATCTGGAGCCTGTTCAATTTGAGGACCAGCCTGGGAGAAGTTACATGAAGCAGGATGCATCCTTCATGCCTTTTGTATTCCGAGGCTCATCCTGACACATCTCTGAAAAAGGAAAGAGGATTCTGGGAAGGGTCTTGTGATTGCCTCCCCAAAGCCTCTACTGCAGCAGCTGGTTTTTACAGTGTGATACCTAAGTACCCACCAGTCCTAACCATTCCATCCCTTCTATTGGGTACAAAGGACTCAGAGTAGAAGGGAGCATACAGCATGCATCTACAACTGGAGACACAGCTCAAAGACAGAAAGGACTGTAAGGTTTGTTCTTTTTGTGAAGTCAATGAATTATTCATTTGATTGATTATTAATTTCTCTATGCAAAGCACGTGAGGGTATAAATGTACACACGCAGCTAAAATCCTGCATAAGACTCGCTGAACATGATGGCAACCCAATGCACTTCCCTAGGATGTAAAGTAAATCTGTATTACAGGTGCAAGAGTGCTGTATCCAATACTCCTGGTAGCTGGGAATGAGCGCTGTTAGGAAATACCACTGAGTTGTTATCCCTGTGGCTACACACTTATCAACAGCACTCCATGTTGTCCATCTGTTCTATGTCTGTATAAGCAAGTAAATCAATACCACAGGAGGGGTTCATCAGATAGGAGCAGTTAGTGCTGAGATTCTTACATTGGTGTGTAGTATTTTTCACTGGGTTAAATTTTAGTCTGAACCAAAAGTGCTTCGTAGTTGTGTGGATTGAAGATATCTGAAGGACTGAGAATTGCTTCAGACCCTTATCTACCCCATAGGGCTGGGGGGCACTTGATGTCCACCTCCACTTGAGCTTACAATTTAGTTTCCTCCAAAGATAATCTAATTCATGCCCAACGGGATTTCTCTGTGAAACAAATCAAAGTGCAAGAAGTGTAGATGACCGGAAGATACACTTTGAAATCACAGAGCTGCCTTCAGTTAATTGTGTTATCTTTCTAATGTACATGCAGCTGTAACTGTGACATCAGCCTGTGTGTGTAGAGCACTTGAATTGCCATCTAACTGAAGAAAACTAAAGAAAAGTTAGATTCAAAAATTTTGAAGCTTTTAGCTGGCAGATATTTTAAGTTTGGGGACAGGCTAAGCAGGGTCAAATGAGCATTTCACCCACTATTCATGCACTACCATAAATACAAAAGT
This sequence comes from Phasianus colchicus, assembly GCF_987193195.1. Lineage (NCBI taxonomy): Eukaryota > Metazoa > Chordata > Aves > Galliformes > Phasianidae > Phasianus > Phasianus colchicus. Next base: position 32,780,740 of record NC_143476.1, on the reverse strand, counting down.
TGACACTGAGCATATGGGGCACCTGGTTTGCAGGTGATTGTCTGTGTCCCTGAAGTTCACTGAGAAAACCTTGATAAAAGGGCACAGAGGAGCATTATACAGGGGTAAGGAAGTTGCTCCCCTAATCTACAGAGCAAACTCAGAGCTCCTTCCAGCTGCATCATTCTTGATTTCACACTTTCCACAGCATCCACATAACCCTGCTGTGTTATCTGGTGGGTTTTCCTACCACCTTCCTGAGGCAGGTGAAAGATGTCCAGAGGAGATTCAAGGGGCAGAAAGACATGAGACACTGCAGGAGCTGTGAGAGTGCAGTCCTGCTGGCAAGCCTTCCTCAGAGTAAAGCAATTGCACTGAAATTACCAGCTATGGTTATTCCTTCATTTTTCATACTTCAGTGTCATTATTAAAGTATTACTGACGTCCACTGTTCTTGGTTGGATATTCCCCTACTAGCTCTTACTCTGTTGCATTTTTTTGTGCCTAGTTTTCTTCAATTTTATTCATTGTCAATAAAAAGAAAAAAAATATCTCCAAATTAAAAGCACTAACAAGGAAATAAAAACTCAAAAAAGCATCTCTGAGAAGAAAAAGAACAGTCACTTCTGCTTCGTGTGTGGTTACACAGAAAATAAATTAGTCTTATAACAGAATTTAGAAGCTCGCCATGGTCAGAAGCAGCCACGGCCTCAAAAGCCACAACTATTGAAATGAAGACTTAATTGTGCTGTGTTTGAGGTAGAACTTGAAATTATTGAAATCTGATGTTTCTCCACATAATCAGATAATTAATTTTCTGCTGTTAAAGAAATCATAATGAAAATTAACTGGGAGGCAAAGGTTATCATGCTTGCAAATAACAGTGAACATGAGCATTGGAAGTAATGAGCTGACATGCCTTGCAATATATCCTTTTAATAAGGAATAGAAACTGAACCTCTCATTCAACTAGAATCACTTCAAACCACTTTCTCTCTCTCTTTCTCTCTCTCTCTTTTTTTTTTTTTTTGCTAGCCTTTAAAAAATATCAAATATATATAAAAAATTGGTTGGACTGGTTGGTTGGACTGAAAAATATGCTAGTGAATAATTCATTAGCTTAGCACCACGTTAGGACTGTTGTCATTAGTTAAACAATTCCTTGCTTCTGGCACAACACGGATGAAATAGATGGACTTTGCATGTTAATCTACAGTGTTTTCACAGTTTGAGACACTGTCAGACAAAAAACGGAAAAATATTTCTTTTCTAATGAGAATTTTCCTCCTCCAGTTTGAAGCTTGCTGAAGAAAAAGATGAAATCCTTTCCAAACCCTTGTTCTATTTCAATGTGTGTTGCTTTTCTTTTTTTTTTTTTCCCCCGAACTATTATTTATTTACTCTTTCTTAAAATTATATATTTAAACTTTTGTCTTAATTTTTGCTTGGCTCAGTATGAAAAAGGCAAACACACCGTGACAGACAAGGACCGAAAGTATTGTTTTCTGTCTTATTTTCTTTTTCTTAATAACTGTCCAAGTTATCTCTGTTTTAATGTGCACCTCAGTTTTTGTGACATAGGAAGAGATTATTTTTTATAGAATTAATTTTCATCATTTCACTGTTACTTCTTGGAACATGCTGTTCTCTAGTTCATGCTGTTCTCTTAAAATTAAGTATTAATTTCTTAATTTTATATTTTGAATTGAAGTCTCTTCTCTTTTTACAGGAAAAAGTTACCTAGCACTGGAATTTTGCTTCCCTGTGGTGTAGTTGTTCAGCTTCCATAACTGCTAACAAATGTGTAAGATTCAGCATCTTAAATCCTTCAAGAAGAACAATTAGCTGTTGTCCTTAATGAACAGAAAGCTGCTAATATGCTTTGTGTGTAAATGAGAGAATGGCCAAATAAAATGTCAGCCTCTTATTTCATTTACTATGTCCCAGGGGAAAATCCAGACATTCTGTGTTAGCTCCATCAAATGCATGCCAAAGTCCAGCCACTTACAAACATGAAGGCAGTATCCCTGTTTCAGACCGTGGGATGTCATCCAATGGAAGCTGCTGCTACAAAGGAAATACTAATTACTGAGGGACTGTTTCTACCAAAGGTAGTTTTAATTTTATGCTTACTGCTCCGAAGTCAAAATGTCACCCATTTAAAAATTGTTTTAACTATATTGTTAGAAAATCAAGTAAGTAAATCTCATCATGCATTGATTTTATTACAGATTTCCCTTATCCCCAGTGATCAGATTTTCAGATCAATCGCCTTTGAGGCTCTTGCTCATCCATTTTTAAACATGGATGATAAGCTTTTAAAAGATTAATGTTCCTTGGCAAACAAGTGCACCGTGTGTAACTTTCAGGGTTAAATCTCCAGCACAGATCAATACATGCAGAAACTGTGTGATTACAGAAGCTGAAAATCTGGCCCCATGTTTTGAATAATTATTTGCTTGTCACTACAAATCTTTCTTGTTACACATTATAAAGAGGAATTTTTGTATGTTTTTAGTTTGTAAGCCCAGAGGATCAAAGAAAGAGTTTCATAATTTTTCTAAAATGTGACATGCTGTTCTGCATCCAATTTCTGGCAATGCAAATGTGGAGTACTGCGCCAACCAAATTAAGAAATAAAAATAAAATAATAAAAAGAAGGAAGGAAGGAAGGAAGGAAGGAAGGAAGGAAGGAAGGAAGGAAGGAAGGAAGGAAGGAAGGAAGGAAGGAAGGAAGGAAGGAAGGAAGGAAGGAAGGAAGGAAGGAAGGAAGAAAAGAAAGAAAGAAAGAAAGAAAGAAAGAAAGAAAGAAAGAAAGAGAAAGAAAGAAAGAAAGAAAGAAAGAAGGAAAGAAAGAAAGAAAGAAAGAAAGAAAGAAAGAAAGAAAGAAAGAAAGAAAGAAAGAAAGAAAGAAAGAAAGAAAGAAAGAAGGAAAGAAAGAAAGAAAGAAAAAAAAAAGGAAAGAAAAGGAAAGATAGAAAGAAAGAAAAGAAAACAACCTTCCTTGAATATCCTTTATTTTAGATGATGGGAGAGAACATGAAATAAAAACTGGCACTCGCATTTCTACTTTCAAATTGCTTCAGAGAAGCATGAAACAAAAGCTCTGGAATATGGTCCTCTTTATGATCATTGTAAATCATTTTCACAGAGTAATGACTTCTTTTTTTTCTTTCCCTATGCTGGTAATTGCTTAGTTTACTATGTCAAAGTTTTTTCATGCTTTGATCTTTTCTATTCCCTTTTGTCTTTTCTGGGAAAGAAGAGCGGCCAGTCAATAAGAAGAAATCGTCATACTGAAAAAAACAACATGATTTAATTGTTGTCATTCATGGGCATTAAAATTCAGATACATTGTGAAATACAAGATAACGACAGAGAACATGAATTGATTCTAAGTGATAGAATTTTCTCCCACCAACAGAAAATAGCACAGACTTTTATCCAGTTCTTAAGCTGCTTTTTAAGGTTTTAATCCAAGCACCTATCTAGCTTATTCAAAAATAAGAAAACATCCTAACATTTGACATTATAAAAGGAAATGGAGTCAGTAGCTGTAAAAATAAATAGAATTCATGTCTTCTTGCCTATTTGTGCCCATATAGCAAGTATTCATACAATTTTAATGGTTTTTAAACCTGCTTACATTAGAGCTAATTATATTTTCCATACAAACATATTTTCATCACACTATCTCTTTAACTTTACCTGTAATAATGATAGATATAATGTTGCATATCAATATAGTGATCTAAAACTAGCTTGATCCCAAGTTAGCCTACAGGGCTTTCTGTAATTAACATGACAAATGTAAATTCACGTACTGAGACTCCATTACACGAGCATTTGCTTCCTAGCAAGCGGGGTCTTCAGTGTGAACTTAAAGCTACAGCTGAGTGATAATTTTGCCACTTGTGCTCACACCGCAGCCGAGGGCCACTCCTTCCTTGCTATGCCATGGCCTCGTCGTGCTGCCAGACTGGTAGCGGCAGAACGTCTCCCAGAGCCAGGGGACACATAGGTAGTGCAGAGCCTGCACAGCCACCAGCCGGTCTGGGTGACGCACAAAGCAGGGTGATATGCTACGCCTGGGCTGTCACAGCGGCAGCCCCAGGATGCGAAGGCAAAAAGCATAAGCGAGAGCAAGCCTGAGACTGCTGTGATTTAGGACCTGACCAGCCATCCCCAACATGTTGCAAAGTTGATGAAAGGCTCGTTTCGCCTTTCCTGCAGTGCCTTTGGTCTAGCAGTGAGGGCACTTTAGCCAGCCCCACGAGTGGGTTGGATGACTACATTTTTATGCAGGTACATTATAATCCCCAATCCTGCAAAAAAAATGTGTCTGGGTGAAACCCTGTGAAGGGCTCCTCTGGAGAGGTAAAAAAAAAAAACAAAAAAAAACCCAACAGCAACAACAAAAAAATTCCACGAGGGTCTCTTAACTGCTGTGCAGTAGGAACACCTGCAGCCTCCCACCAGCCAAGCAGATCTTTGGATCTGCCCACTTTGCAGCAGCTCTGGTTCTAGCTGAATGAACAACCACTCTGGGACAGTCACCATGGCTATTCTACAATCTCCCTGTCCAAGCTCCAGAAGAGACTTTGAAATACTGTTGGCCTCTGTTACCATACTTTTGAAGTTTGGATGGGGGAACAACATGTATTTCTACTGGTCACAGTCCAGTCTTGCACACCCCATTCCTCCTCTTGCACAAATATTCTTTGTTTCCATTTCCATTTCTGTTTCTTTTCTCTCCCAAGCGTGTAGAAAAGATTCTGGCGCCCTAAGAAAGTGTGTGAAATGGGCACTGACTTAAAAAATGGCTGATGGGTAAAGATTATGTGGGCTTAGGGGCTTAGCTTATAATTACTCTATATTAAAAACTAAGTAATAGAGCTCCAAGAGAATCCAACTTTCAGCTTGAAAAAAGGGAAAGGGGTAGTTTGGCACCAAGATCTGTTAAATCTGAGTGGTATGAGAAAGAAGTTGTACTGACAGTGACGTAGAAGGATGGAGAGTTGCTTCTGAGCTTAATGGGAATGAACTCCAGCACAACATCCCACGCACCATGGTATCTCTCCACTACAGTCCTATTGTTTATTATTCCTGGTTTGTTCACAGGTTTTTAACATAGGACCACAGCCACTCTGGGAATCAGTTTTACTCATGTCCATGGGAACAAATCTACACTAAGCTCTTCATGAAAGATTACTGGTTGTTGCCTACTTAGATACATATCTCTCTTAGATATTGAAACAATGGGAAGATACAAAACTTTGTGCAATACAAATATTGGTCCTCTGATATCTTCAATGTCAGCAAGCATGGAATAGGAAGAGTTCTACATTTTTAAGTGGTAGAACCAACACTGGATAGAGAACTTCAAAATGCCTAAAAGATTACTCAAGACCAAGATGTTTTTATCAGTGGCCTCCGTTTTTTGGATATCCAGCTTGAGACACCATTAGTGGAGTAAATTTTCAGAAAGCCTTGAGCACCCACTATGTGGAAAACTGGTTGCATTAAGGTATCTGAAGATGAGCACCAAGAATTGCTGCATCCAAAATAAGTTTTCATTGGAAATTCAAATTCCCTCAAATTGGCATTTAAGGAGGACTTAATACTTTTTAGGCAGCGCTGAAAATCCTAGGCACCGTGCACAGTGCAAGTTTAGCTCAGACACTGGCAGATATAGGTAAACATCTTCAGCCTAGACCACTACAGATTTACAGGGAAGTATTTCAGTAATTCAGGGCTAGCGGTACTATTTTTTTTTCATTGATAGTTTAAAAAGCAGATGTATATTTAGATACAGGTGAGATGTAAGGAAATAAAGTACTTTTTCTCTTCTAAACCTTAATAGCTGGTTTCAGATTTTATTTAATAATCTTCTTCTAAGACTTAATCATTTAATTTTTTTTCCAATTTTTATTTCTTGTGATGTGTAAATAGCTAAGAAATATTAAATATTATAATATCTTTAATTAAGACAATAACATTTCAAAGGCTAATGTAAATTCAAGCTGCTAAAGTCTATAATTTTTCTGTCCAGCAGTTCATTTACACAACTGCCCTGAGTAGATGCTATATGCGGCTTAGCAAATGGCCCTAAGAGTTTTAAAATAACTCAGTAAAGCTACTCAAAGGTAATGCAATACTTCTCAGGCATCTTTAATTTGAGTTAAGAAGAAGGTAGGGTTTTCTCATAAATTATTAACCCACCTGTTCAATGATTTATACACTTTCAAAACACAATTGAAGCATTCAGAAGTAATTGTGCTTGTAAATATGTATGGAATCATGAGACTCGTTTTCAGAAAGGCGGGGTTTTATGCTGCAAAATAAATCCTATATTTCTGGACTGTTTTAACTGCTTTTATTAAATTGCCTATTGTTCCCATGCAAAAACAGTGAAAACAGTCTTTTCTAATCTAGCTTGCTATTGGCTTTGTGTTGGCTTTTTTTTTTAATTATTATTATTATTTTTTTATTTTTTGCAAAACCTCTCTGACCCCTATAAACCAAAACATCTTATTTTAAAACTCCAGGTACAATCAATTTGCAGTGTATCTCAAACGGGTACAAATATGTAAAATTTGTGCTTTTAAAAGCTTCTGCTTTGAGTAGCCTTACATTCCATAATTGTGTCCTAGCAATTGTCAAGCTCTATTGCATGCCCCACTCATGAAACTTGTATTTTGTTGGGATGACGTAGCTTAACGAATTTGGTTCTTCTTACCTAGAGCTTCCATTAAATTATATTAACTTTAAATATCTATGGAATGATACTTTTACAAAAATATTTAAACAAGAACAAATTAATGGGTTGGGTTTATGAAAATGCCTCTACAGTAAGAAAGAAAGGTTTATCACAGTTTTGGTAACTTGCACGAGTTCATATCGAAATCTTTCACATATTCTTAATGAATTTAAAACTGTTGCGCTCTAGGTATTTTCAGTTGTATGCTCTGAAACAGTAGACACCGTACAGCTTGTGTTTTTTATCAGGAAAGCCTACAAAGCGGACTGCAGCCTCGTTGGGGCTGCAGCGTTTTCTGGGTCTGGAGATGGGGTAGCGGACACTGCCGTCTGCCAGCCAGCCGGCGTCGCAGCGATCATAACCAAGGAGCTTCCAGGCAGCGAATATCTGCCCAACCTTGGCAATCTGAGCACCATCCTTCAGGCAGGCCTGCACGGCTTCATCATAGGTCAGCTTGGTTGGGTGTATTAGGTAGTAAAAACGACCTGGGGAGAGAAGGAAGGAGAAAGAGGTGTAAGTGAAGAGCATATTATCAAGGAGGTTTTGAGGAGAAACGTGGATGTTTCGCTACAGAACTGGACAAATCAACATCTGATCATTTCAGAATGTGCAATAAGTTGTGTGTTGTGCTGTTGAACAGGTTATAATCCCTTGTGTAATAATTGATAAATAGTGGGAGTGAAAAGAAAAAAAAAGGAAGTAAAGAAGAAGGTCAGTTTATACAAAAATATAGCACTATACTTATTTCTGCTAACTTAGCACAGCATAGTAACTGTAACTACATGGGCATTCAATGCTAACTGACCCATTGCAATGCATTTCATAGAATCTCAGAATGATTTGGATTGGAAAGGGCCTTAGAGCTCAACCAGTTCCAACCAGGCTGCACCCCACCAGGTCAGGTTAGAATAGAGCCCCATCCAACCTGGCCCTGCCCCAGGGATGGGGCACCCACAGCTCTCTGAGCAGATGTGTCAGGGCCTTACCTCCCTCTGAGTAAAGGGTTTCCATCTAACATTCAGCCTTATTTTGCTCCTCTGCAGAATAAGATAGCAGGAAGAACGTAAGGGGGTATACGCTGGGGTTCAGAGTGGGCTGTTCTGAGACCAGCATCAAGGTGCTACCTTCAATCCAGTAAAAGGCCTAAGGAACCTAAGATCTAAGGCAGAGCAGATCTCAAACAGTTGCATCTTGTTGTTAGAGAAGAGAAATTAGTTAAACTTCCAAAGCAATGTAATCCTACAGCATGCTCTCCACATTAGATGAAAACTCTTTGTGAGTTTCCTTCTCAGAAACATGGCGTTGCAAGACCTGGCCTTTGAAAGTATTTGGGTGGGAGCTGCTGGAGCTAGCACGTGCAGTTCTTCTTTCCAACAAGGCAGTGACCTTGTTTCTGATTAAGTATAAGCACAATTTAAAGTTCTTTGATTTTTTTTTTTTCCCTGTAAGAAAGATGAGATATTGCACGGCTTCTCAGAAGCAGAGTTTGAACCCCTGGTAGATCAAAACCATGCCGGCTATAAGTCTTCATTAGCTGTGCCACAAGCATTCACAGCAGTTCTCCAGCTCTGTTTCTCTTTAGGCATCAAAGCACATATCTGTAACGTACCACAGCACTGAACTGATAGAGCAGCTAAGCAAAATGCGCCTCCGACATAAGGTAATGAAAACACATACCAGCAAGTAGAGCTTGAAAACTCCTCCGTACCAATCCGCAAGTAGCAATAACACTAATATTAATTTCACTTATCAAGACAGTATAACTCTATCATAAGCTTTCACTCATTAAACTTATTTATCAGATTTCTGAGTAAGTTCACATTTTTTAATCTTATTGCATTATGAAAGGGGCAAGTTGTCTGAAAAGAAAAATCCATTTATTCATGTGAGCCAAGCACACTGCTTCTTAATTAAAAATGTACTCCAGCAAAACATCCATTTTCTTCCTCATAAATAACAGCAGTTACACACGCAGAACAGATTCTGCACAGATTACTTTCTTGGTGAAGAAAAAGCAGCAGGAAGGAGAACGAGTTATGTCTAAATCTCAGCAAAAAGCAGAGAGGCTTTTTGAAGTGAAGAAATGTCAGGTCGGGTGAAACTATAAAGATAATTGAATTAGCTTTGTGTGAAGATTTGAAATTTTATACTACGATGGGAATCATTAAAAAAAAAGGTACTTATATTGTGGAGAAGAACCTTTTAAACAATTTCACTGTTGTCAGAGGTAGTATCTACAGTATTTTCACTGGAGTAGAGTGGATAATTGACCCCTTGTAAAATGCATTGATTCCAGTGCAGCAAGTTGGCAGCATTTACAGGCTGTTACTGAAGAGAATGTTTATTAAGTGGAACCCTGTTCTTACTAGGTTTTTAAGAGGTTTCCCCAAAGCAAATAGGATTTCAGACTTAAGGGAACAGGGATTTGGACTGATAGTATGTAAACTTCACCTAGCTTATTAGTTGCTCTTCAAACCATATGTCAAGGGAATGTAATTTCCTTAGGATTTGCAGTAAGGTCAGGCTTTTGACATATGACATCAATAATAAAAACTCCTACGCTCTGCCCCTTCCCTAAATGGGAGAACTTTAACATCAAACCCCACGCGAGTGGAATGTGCACACAGAATGTCTGATTAAACAAAAGACTGTGAATAGACTTGGTGCAGATTTACTGGTTTTCCCCTACCAATAGCTTAGAAGTGCTCCTAAAATGCTCAGTCTTAGTTCTCATTAATTCATGTGGAAGGAGGGAGAAGCGTTAATCCTCTGTCTGTAATTAATGTGTGGGAGTTAGGTCATTCCTATAGAGAATGAGTGTGCTTGGCTTGACTTTTCACTCCAAATCAAGGGGCACGAGTTTATGCAAACCTAATAGAACCCTACTTATAACAGCTATTTTAAGGTTTTGCTTGTAATGGAACAGCTTTAAGCAAAATTTGAGCACTTGACTTAAATACCCACATCTTGTGACTGCTGGAGTGTGAATATGCATGGCCAGTGGAGATTTTTTCCAACCTCAGCTCTAAATTGGGTATTTCAAGGCGAAGTTTTTCTATCTAAGCTGGGTGCAGAGGAAGTGGGACATCATGCTTAGTGGTACAGAAAGGTGATACCACTCCACCTGATTTAGTCTTTGTGAGAGCCAACACAGTGCCTGACAGGGAGGGCTCTAGCCCATGTGCTCAGGAATTAAATTGTTTTTATCAAGTAGAGAGCACACCTCAAATGGCAATGAGAGGCATCCTCAGCATGCAGCACAAGATGCTACTTATCATCAGCTCCACAGACTCAGTTCAGTGTATCTCACATCCACAGTAGCCAGCTGAGTGAGGCTGTTGCTCTTCAAAATGTATAAAAATTGGTGAGAAAAGGGACTTTTCATTCCCTCAAAAATAAGATCATGGTATGTATATTGAAATCAGTGTTCAACTCAGGAGCTGTATTTAAACTGCTACATTAAATATTTGGGTACAATTTTTGAAAATCTTCTTCCATTCCCCCCCAGAAGCCATTGGCTCAGAAGCACCCACTTTTCAGAAAGGGCACATCATTTTTCTTTGGGTAGCTTTATTTTCATTTTTAGAGAAAAGGCTGCATGTTCAAATATCCTCTTTATCAATGGTCAGATGAACAGTCAGTGTGCATTATTTGGAAAAGATCTTCTATTGCTTTAAATGGTGGTGGTCACATTACTGAAATAAGCAGCTGCACTCACACAAGATCCCTAAAATTTATTCTCTGTATTTTTAATTTTATTAACATAAGATAATTTTATTCAATTTTGCTAGATGTGATAACAAATCAATTATGCAGTGCAGTTCAGCGTGTAAAGTACATAACAAAATGCACATTAATGAGCTAGAAGTGTGATACAAGCAGTATTTAGACCTCTTTTTTGTTCAGTTTTAGAATAACCCTCCTGGACACCTTCCTATGCAACTGGAGTTGGACTCAGTGTTCTCTTCCAATCCCTACAACTCTGTGATTCTGTGATTAACTTGCCTAACACTTCTCAGAGTCAGGGATTCCAATTTATTCATTTATTTATTTATTGAGAGACTCACTGCCTCCTTCAGAAAGCCTTTGAAATTAGGCAAAGAATAACCCTTCAGCTATATTACTACATGTTCTTTGCCCCATGCCATGTGGGGTTTGGGGACATAAATTTCTTCTGCAGTGTTTATACGAAAGAGGGCCATGTTACATCTTTCTTGCATAGCCTTGCTGTCTGATTTTTGAGCTCTGAATAGTAAGCATATTAGTGGGATTATGTTAATATTAGTTTTTGTATACTTTTCTGTAATTCATTGCTATATATCCTTATAAACCAAGAAATTACTTGTACTACTATTTTCAAAAAGCATGCATTACCTCTTGGGATTTCTGGCTTTGCCTGCACAACCACAGAAGACAAAAAGTTCCTCTATGAACCACTTGAAGGAAGGAGTTGCATGGGCAGAACAAAATGCTCAAGTAACACACTTAAAGTACTCCAAGAAAAGACACTGGAGAGGGTAATTTTGTAAAGTAATGAGTATTGTATATTGTATTGCAGAAGAACTTTGCTGAAACTATTTTCCTGTACAGTTAAGAGGAATGAGTACATAATTCTTTGCTAGCAGAATGAAAGTACTTCTTGGTGTTCACCAAAGAAAGGTCCCATAGATCCTGAATGAAAACACTGAAGCTGGATTGAAACTAACTGCATTAATGATTATGTTTTCATTTTTCACCTTAATATCTGAACAATTAAGGATTTTCATTCTCCAGGTTAAAGCTAAGCCTCAACTACTTAAAATTGAGCCTGTTTTTTTTCCATGTCCCCTGAGATCATAAGTTATTTAGGGATGTCTTTCTCTAGAAAGAGCCCAGACTAAACTTCACGCCCCCCCGGTTACTCATAGCAGCTCACACAACTGACACTCTTTGAGATGTGCTTTTTTTTCAGCATTGCCGATCCTGAGGCTACTGGTGTATTTCCAGCTGCCTCATACAGTGCTGAAGGCTTCTCTGTTTCAGAGCATCAGGAGATTCCAGCTGTCACTGCCACTACTGGTGTCCTGACCACTTCTCATTTTCCTTGGCTGTTCCTGAACTCAGAGAATCAATATTGGGTGTTGCAGAAATAGCTCTTTGCCCAAAGCCACTATCTCTGGCAGTTGCAACCTGGTGGCAAACCAGGTTATTATAAGATTTTTCCTTTTACAGTGAGAACACTAATGACATTGTTAAGCGCACATAAACTGTCCAAGGTGTTAAGCTGCAAATAAGATGCTGGCATTTAGGGGGCATTTCTGGGATTATTGTGGTGTGTTTGGAATATGAATAGTAGAGAACATAGGAGGAGCACAAGAGAATACGTCCAGATTTTCTGCTGACACCTTGAGAGACATATATGGAGGTGAGCTGAAGGGACCTGGGTAAAATGGTACTCCAGTCTTCACATCAGTGTTGCTGTATGGTATTCTGTCTCACATGTCATTTTAGCAGAATTGCCAAGCATGAGATCAATTCCAATGCCTTCTCTTTCACTTCTCTGCCATCTCTATACCATATTCTCATCTTGCCTCATTTCTCCTACCTCTTGCCGTAACAGTGTACAGACAGTATTTGTCAGTACTTCCTTCTTTTTTCTTTTTTCTCATTTTTTTTTTCTTCTCTTTCCTTGAGAGATACTGTCCAGCTGCTTGTGTAGACAATGGTGGTCCTCAGTGACCAGTGAACTCAAAAGTTTATGCTATCAGCACTTTAAATAGTGCAGCTATCAATTTTAATTTTTTACTTTGTTTATTTTATTCCTCAGTGTTTTTTTCTCTAGATTTAAATGAGCATATGATGAGCTCATATAGGATTTTGCCTTGTTTAAGTGGAACAAGAGAAAAATGAGCCAACATTTCATGTAATTATGTAGCATGATAAAAATCACACAAGCATTTGTTTCTAACTGTGTCTCACCTAATTTTTTATATTATTAATTTGAGAATTTGTTGGATTTTTTTTTTTTTTAGAGGGTGGGACAGGCCTAGCATTAAAGCATATCATTTGAGAACAAGGCTTATGTTTATTTTTATGTGTGCTGTAGGGCAAAAATGCTTCACTGAGGATAAGCAATCTGAGCGTAAACAAAAAGGGCTGTGCTCCTTGGTCTGGTTGGGCTGAATGCCAAACATGTGTGAAGTGAACTGCCCGTGAGCACGATGCTATGTAGGGCTGTAGGCTCCTTTTGTGCTTCTTACTTGCAGTGCTCCTCTCATTCACAGCCATGGTTTGTAAATGCTTTCCAGCCATTAGATTAAATGATAGCAATCTGAGATTAACAGATCATCTCACTTCATACCTAAAGTAAAATCCACTAAGAGATGAAATTTTGCAGTCACTGGAATAAGCTTTAGGGCAGACCAAGCTCAGAGTAAGAGGGAATGTCTCAGTTTTGACAGCATGCTAAGATTAGAAATCTGAATTATTTGTTATATGAGCTAGAAAAAACTTTGCTGATAAGGAAATATTTGTCATATTAGACTTGTTGTATGAGCTGGAGCTGCTTGAGGCAACAGCAGAGATGAAGTGGCAATCAGAATTTTATTTTGGTGACAATGATGTTGTAAAACATCATAATTATAATTGAAATCAATAGGAAATGTCAACTAAAGAAATTGCTAGTTTATTCACCATTTTAACTAATATAAAAATTAAAAAGGCATGTGTAGTGGGGTGAAATTGGAGATATAAGAAAGTATTACTGACATTAGCTCCAAGTTCTGAAAATAATCTGCGTGAACACATGGCACAGCCACCATTACTATGGTTACATGTATTTTTAAATCCATCAGTAACATTTCCCAAAGCTAACATAAACTTTGGCCAGCCAAGTGCCATCTGCTACCCTCTGGTGCCATTGGCATCTCTTTCTTTTCAAAGCGTGGAAAAAGCCTCTTGCAAGGTAAAAGTAAACCAGGTTCTTACCATTGAAGTTAGAAGTAAAACAGAAAACATCGTATCGGCTCCTCTCTTTATCCCAGAAGCCATAGTTTCGGACACCAGGCACTGTATTCTTCCCTCCACAGGGCTCCCTGGGCTTGGTGATGGGGTACTGCACCGAGCCATCGCTGAGCCAGCCAGCATTGCACCAGTCCAGCCCTGACCTCCAGGCCTCGTAGAGCTGGTCGAAGGAGGCGATGATGGAGTCCTGGTCCAGGCAGGCTTGTTGAGCCTCATGGAAGTTTAGGTTGTAACGACCCAGACGTGGAGAATAGGGGAATACAACACCTGAAATGGCAGAAAGAGGTAAGCTGGGGTGTCACCACCACTAGAAGGGGTTTTGAGTCTTCAATTCTGAAAGAACAGAAGGAGAAGCAGCGTTTACAGTTGTTAGAAGGAGAAATAAAGGTTAACTCAATGATGTGTTAGAATCATAAAATCACAGAATCATTAAGGTTGGAAAAGACCTCTAAGATCATCTAAGCCAACTGTCTACCTACCAACAACACTGCCCACTAAAATCATGTCCCTAAGTACTACATCTGCCCTTCCCTTAAAATTTCCATGAAATCGTATGTGGTTTTAGGGAGACGTTTATGATGCAGCCCAGCTGCTTTCTGGCTGTTTCTCACCACTCAGGAAGGAAAAGCTCCTCATGGAGAGCACCAGGGAACAGGATTTCTTTAGTACCAGACAGATATCCGCAATGAAAGCTGATGAGCCTTGCTGCTCATTAGTGGTCAGCAGCTGCAGAAAAGTAGGGTGGAGAGACCTTGGAACAGGGAACATCCGAGTGGAGATAGTAAATGGGAAACTCCTGAGCTGTTTCAACAGCAACATTCATAGTCATCACCTTTATTTCACAGATCTTTCCGCTATTTATTTGTTTCTTTCACAAATTCTCACTGTGAGAGTGAAAGGGCACAGGAATAGGCTGCCCAGAGAGGTTTTGGAGTCTCCTTCTCTAGTGCTACTCAAGACCCATCTGGACCCTTTCCTGTGTGACCTGCTACAGAGAGCCTGCTTTAGTAGGGGATTGGACTCGATGATCTCCAGAGGTCCCTTCCAACCCCTACAATTCTGAGATTCTGTGAAAAAGATCTGTTATTAAAAATTGCATTTCAAAACATAAAAGATGTTGAATAAAATGCTGAAGAACCATCTCCTCATGTGGCTCTGATAAAAAACTGTATAAAGAAGAGAGAGACATAAAAGTTTGGATCAGTCCACTATAACTTTGGCAGGGTTTAGAAACTTAACCCAGATCTAAATTTTACAGTTGGCTTCAGCCCGGTCTTCATAATAAGCTGAAATAAAACAGCATCCAAGAAGATCCAGCTCAGAGAGTTTATTCTCAAGAATCTCTGCAGAACTAGTTGCTCTGGGATGCTGAGAGGCTGAAGACAAGATAACACATTATGGAATGGGCAAAAAACTTTAAGCCAGTAGAGACATCCATCTTTCTTTTTATTTTCTCCCTGCTGATGAATTCTCCCTGTAAGAAGTTCCTTGTCTCCAGGGCAATGTACAGAGCATCGGATACTGAAACTGTATCACAGTCATACAAGACAGTCAGCATGCAATGAAGTCATTCTTCTTCTTGAGCAGTCAGTCCACTTTGGTGTCTATTTCACTGGTATCTTAACATTCCCTTTCTTTTCGTCCTCTCCCTCATTCATTTATCATCCAAGTACTGTTATTTTTGTTAAATAAAATCTTTGTTATTACTAAACCTCAGTGACTTGATCCAAGAAAATAAAGCATACAAACGTAAACATGGCAAGGGAATAATAAACAAGATTTTGTTCTCCCTCAGCAATTAACTAGAGATCTTGCTGACCTTCTTCCCTTTTGTAAATTCTTTCTTAAAGGGTTTTTCAGTTATTAGTTGTCCTGAACTATAAAGCATGAATGAAATGTAACACATTGTGTGCTGCTAGCTATAACTTAACAAACATGAAGCTGTAGCTATTTCATTATTTTCTGGTCCAGAGAACATAAGAAACTGAAGAGCTAAACTTAAATTATTTTAAAGACTGAGAAACAATTCACCAGAAACTACTCAAACAGATTTGATCCCTTAAAGTTTCCAAAATCACTTTTTTTAGATCGTTAAATATATATGTTAATTTGTTACCAATGTACTTGAGTTTGACAGTTTGAAACATATAGTTTTAATAACAAAAATATGCAGAAAATTGTAATATTAGCTCTGAGCTACATTTGGGTAGACTGCATAGAAGCTGATTTCTGTTTGAGTTCATCTGAAGTACACGTCTGCAACTGATTAACACTAATTTCACCCTGCAGATGGGGGTGGCCATTGCTGATTTCGTATAACAAGACTGGATATGTGTTTTGTGTAGCTCTGCATTATCTTGCACCTTTGCTCGTATTATTCTTTCCCCTTCAATTTCCTATCAAACATAACACTGAATTCATAGTTAGTCTTACTATTTGTCTTTTTTTGGTACAACTTAGCAGTTCTGAACTTCAGTTAGTTGCGCAGCATCTTCTTCAGTCTTGGATCCTACAGCCCATCAAAAGATAATCCATCCCATCTGTTCCTGAATGGACAAAAGCTGTCTGGAGGCTTGACTCTGTTCCCAAACTAAAGACTGACTCAAAACTCCTGACTCCAAAGCTGTGTTTTGCCACCAGACAAAACACATATTTCCAAATGTTAACAAAGTGAGTTTAGGAAATGGAGGAAGAGAACACACAGCCTCAAATGGCCAGAAATTAATAACGCTTTTTTGTTGTTGTTTGTTTTGTTTTTTGGTCACATGAAGGCTCCAGAATGTCTTCCACTGGGAAAGAATGGTCCTCCTCTTCCAAAGACTGGCTGTAGCCTTTTATGTCTGGATTTCACTCCAGCTGAGCGTGAACAAGAGTTGTTAATCCCTCCATGTTTTCTATAGCATGTCTTGCTGGCTGACTTTACAGCAACAGCACCCATGTGCAATCAGGCACTTGTAGCAATCTACCAAAAACTGTGTCTGTGTAGGCAGAGGATTGATGGGAGCCTTTTTAAAACCCACGGAATAGCAGTTCCCTTTCCCTGTTGCGGGAAGACTGAGCTGAAGAGCTTTTGCTTGATGTTGGTGGTCTGGCTCCTTGACCCAAGGAAGCTGCTGAGACACTCACGGAGCCTGAGTGAGGAATATTAACCTACAGCATAGACTCCCAGACATGCAGTTTCTGAAACTGAGCTTGTCCCTGGGGAAGGACAAACTGAAACTCAGGAAGAAACTGAGAAACGCTGGTTCACGGGAGAGAAAATCTATCAGTGAAAGTCTTGCTGTATGCACCTGTAGCTACGCAGCCATTGTCCTAAAAATAATGGAAACCAGGATCTGTATCAAAACAGAAGATGTGGAAGCATAGCATAAAAAAGAATCCAAGAGAAGGGAGGGGGGGAGACAAGTGAAACTGTTCTTGGAAAGCATCATCATAAATGCTTTTTGTGGAAGTGTTTTTGAAATTTATTTATTTATTTATTTATTGAGAGAATTTATATCTGGCTTATGAGAATCAAATGTTCAGTTAATGAAAATAAGTGGAGAATAATCAGAGAAGCAGAGCTCAGTTCTGATCTGTTAAGCATTGGACAAGATGTAATACACATTTGTCCTTACATGCAAGTAATCCCTAATGCTGAATACAAGTACTTTGTAGTTACTGTGGGTACAGTCACAATGCAAAGAGCTGTAATGGTTATCCAAGACAACAAGATGAGTAAATAAATCCAGAAAACTCAATTCCTGGAACAATTTAAGCTAGCACTGTGAGCAATGAGCAATTTTAAGAACATTTACAGATAAAAAAAAAAATTCTGTTAACACATATGAAAAAAATAGGACTTTTTATAGCCACAGTAAAGAAATTAGCTTCCTTGAGTTCTAGCCTAGACAGAAAAGCAATTTTTCTTGTAGCCAGTGTAAACACTAGTTAAAGTAGGTTTGCTATATGCTGTACTGCAGAATACAGTTTTACATTGGCAGGTTCATAAATTTGAAGGCAAAATTTTCCATGTTGGATTTCTAAGATTCTGTGATTAGTAAGTGTAAGTCTGATTTGCCTTCAGATTCCACCTCCATTTGTCCACTTGACTGATTACTCAGCACAAGTTGCATGGGTGAGCTGCCAGGTAGCATCTTCCACCTGAATCTGGGGCCATCCATCCATGGTGCCCCATAACCAAGTCACTGTGATTGCTTGTTTCTGACCAATATAGGCATCCAAACTAGACTTGCCTGGCCCAAGGGCAGACAAGTTCCTTATACTCGTACAGTTTTTATCAAAATTTGAAGACTTGTTTTTCTCTGTTCTTCTAGGGCTAATCAGTCCCAAGTCTTTTAGCATCTTTCTTTCAAGTCCTTGTTTCCAGATAAATTTTTGTTTCTCTATTTTTTACTTTTACTTCACTGTATCCTTGAAATGCCATTTTTCATGGTGGAAACAGTACGAGTGTGTTTGTAAAGAGCTGTTACCCTGACACAAAAGGAATTACATTGGATCGACGTGATTTACTCTTGCAAAACTGCTATTGTCTATTACAAAAAATCTTGTGTCTTCTAAGCGCTCATAAATAGCATGCCTTATATGATCAGTTTTACAGTAGACAGATGAACAAATTGTCATGCAAAGGATATTTTAAATAGCTTTTGGTGTATGAATGTAACAGCAGCATGTAGAAGAAATAGGTAAGATATCATTAATCTAAATCTAATTAGAAAATAAGGCTAGATTAGAAATGATTACTGTGACCATTTGGAAGAACTTATTTCTTTGGGCCTTTTGGATTAATTTGCTCTGTTTTTAACTATAAGGTCTGTTTTTGAAAAAGAAGCTTGATCTTTTTCTCACTCTATGTTGGAAGCTAATGAACCTCCAAGCAAGTCACAAAACCTGCTGGTTTGGTGTTTATGTGGAGCCATGTAAGGATTGCCTCCAACTGAGAAGCAAAGTCTACAGATATTTTCAATAGCTTTATCTAGGTTTACATATTTCTGGTACTGTTGAATGTATAAAATACTTATTTTATAGACTGTACTGTAAGACTACTTTTGGCAGCCTAGCATTGTTCCGCTTTCTCTGCCACTTGGCCCATGAATCTCAGTGCCGTGAAGAAACAGTGCACATAAACCATGCAGGAGCAGTGTGAGTGACGGGCACTGCTGGAGGCTTCACCTGCCTGGAAAACCAAAGCAGATAAACCCGGAACAGGGAGACTCACTGCAGTGCATTGTGCTTGTAAGATAGGAAGACAGTAAAGCACGAACATAAAATGCAGTGCAGGAGAGTTAAATGCCAACATAAGGAAAATTTAATGTAAGCTGAGAATTCTTTCTTTGCTTATGACTCAGGCAACTGTATGTATCTACCACAGGGGGCCTTTTAATATGTTAAGCTTTTGACTCTTGTGACATCTGTAAAAGAATGTGAAGTTAATAATCCTTATTTTATATGCAGAAACATGGCATGGCCAGTTCAATGAGAAAATGGCTTTGGTGACAAGCTCAGTATAAAATATATCCCCCACCATCTACAGTTTCTGCCACTTCTTCCAGCCACCATGCCCAGCCCCAGCCCAACAGTTCCATACTTAGACTCTGCATTTAAAATGTGAGATGATAACAAGTCTAAAGAGTTTTTGAAAGACAGAAAGACGGAAAGATGGAAAGAAGACACGAAAGGAAGGGAGAGAGGAAGAAAGAAAGGAAGTGAGGAGGAAGGGAGGAAGGGTGGGAGGAAGGGAGGAAGGAAGGGAGGAAGGAAGGGAGGAAGGAGGGAAGGAAGGAAGGAAGGAAGGAAGGAAGGAAGGAAGGAAGGAAGGAAGGAAGGAAGGAAGGAAGGAAGGAAGGAAGGAAGGAAGGAAGGAAGGGGAAGATTGGCACAGTTCTTCACTTACATAGTAGCAAAGAGAATATGCAAAAAAAATGCGTAAGGTATGTAATTGAGCCTAACTCTGCCTTCAAAAAATAAAAAAAATAGCCAGTTACTATGCATAGCATATTTAATCACAGTAGTAGGAGGCTTTTAAGTCTAACAAGAATATAACACTACCACTTTCAGGGTGGATAAAAGGTCCACTGAGGTAGAGGTCAACTATTTTCATATTGATAAATTAATATGATTTTGCTCAGGCAAATCTATGCCATTTGTACAGTGATCTCACACTGAAGTGATCAGTTGTTTTGTACTGCTAGCAGGCATTCCTGGGTATAAATGGTTTTGTCTTGCTGCCAGTTAACATCCTTAGGGCCACTATCTCAGGACATCATGCTACTGATGCAAATCCTTCCTACTGTGAGATAAACTTTATTACACATAGCAGATGCAGAATGTTAGTGTGGAGTCTTTTATCCAAAGAAACTGATGTTTTAAACTCATCCTGATCTGCACTGCACAAATGCATGAAACAGCAATAAAAGTGAGCACTGAATAAAGTTATGCATGAGATGACAGGATGAGTGCAGGGGCATAGAAAGAGATGAATGCACTCCATCCACTACTTATGTCTGCATATCCACTGTAAATATAAGTGCACTTTAGTAGTTATGATTATAGAGTGAATCTTCAGTGAAACCTGGACCCAGAATTACTGGATTTAGTTACCATGGTTGAAACTAGGTTGTTTTATTCTAAACCAACACATTCAATAGTCTTATCTCACTTCTTGAAAGGTTAGCTTTTACCATGAGGTTTCACAAATGATTTTCCAACTCCATGGGAGACTTCACTCTCTAATGTCAGATATGATCAGCTTGACAGCCTTGACTGACAAAAATTATTAAAACAAAACACTGTTCTTTATGTTAAAATGCGTAAACTTTCCTTTGATCAGAGATTGGAATAGTCTCGTTAAAGACATATTATACTTGATTCCTCTCCTATCCAATGAATTTCTTTATTTTGAATTTAAGGAAGGGAAACAGGAAGGAGTGGTGGTGCTGCAGAGGATGGATTGGCGTGCTTCAAAGGCAGACACTGCTTAGAGAAACAGCAGCAGGCTGAAGATGTCTGTCAGGAAGTAGAACTTAGATCTTCTGTACAGTAAGCTGGTGCTCTATCACTAAACAGGCAAGGTAGAAAAGAAAGATCTCCATTCTGCAGTGGTATTTAAGAGAGATGTTTCTCCAGTGCATACTGCTGACTAACTTCTGTGTGTTGTCCTTGGAGCAGCAACTTTCAGGAGTGTTGTGCTATGCTCAAGCTCTGTTAAGGAAGTGTAGATGTCTACCTGAGCAACCTCATATTGCTCACTAGTCCATCTGTGCTTTTAGCCCTTAGTTCTAGGCACTGTCAAAAACTATGTAATTATTGCATGTGGTTAACAAAGAACATTTCTCATTGTTTTCTTATTCTAATATCAGTTCAATATTGCCTTCCAAATTCTAGTCTCTGCATGTGCACAATGATTTGTACCAAGCTCCAGGCAAAGTTTCTCACTGTTGCTGCAGCTGTTAGTCATCTCCCCTTTCCCAAACACTCCTGTTGCAGCTGCGTTTGTCCTGGGATCTTGTTGCTTCTAAGAGCAGAAAACTAATGAACATTTACTTCAAAGGCCCAATGCTAGTGGCACCAGAAGGGTACCTGGTCCAGATAAGCAGCATGATGAAGATTTTATGTTGGCTCTGAACATTTTACACTAGAAATATTGTCATAATATCATGAAAGGCTGGGAAATATCAGTATCTGGGATCAAGTGGTACAGTTACTTATCTGGACAAGCTCTAAGCTGGCAGAGGCATGTATTTAGGACATATGGAGCCTGTCAGAAGAATATTATCACATGCCATTTTGCAGGATTGTTGAGCTACATCCCACCTTGCCACCCAGGAACAAACTCCAGGACAGCCTGCAAAATATCATAAGGCGAGCTGAGGCATGCTGAGGTCGGACAGGTGCTGCCTGTGTCTGATCTCCATTAAGTGGCAAAGTCAATAGCTGCATTTGCAGTTTTATTGTGAGGTGACTTTTTTTTTCTTTTCCATTTTTCTTCTTTCCTCTCCTCTCCTCCCCACCCCCCACCCCCTCCCCAACTAACAGATAATATGGCTTCTGAAAAGTTCCTCCTGAAACACACTTGCTGGCAGGTATAAATGTAAAGGGGCAGAGAGATATCTTCATGGAACTCTTTTAGTTTATAGTTGAGAATAATAGAGGGCTTTGGGGAAAAGGCCAGATGCTGATTTACATGCATCAAATCTCATAAAATTAATCTAAATTTCACAAAAGTAAAGATGAATATTTTGTTCTTTTTAAATCCATTTCAATGATTTTACTAATGCTTTCTACCATATTGTTTACAAAAAATTGCTGAAGGAAATGACTACCAGAGCCCACGAGTAGGAGTTGTCTTGGCAGGCAATACAGAGATTTACTTTATGTAATTATAAGGCTTGAAATAAACAAAGCTATTGTCTCTGTAAAATTACTTGGAGATTTTCCCTGTTTGTAGGAAGATTTTTATCTTCTTGATAATCTAAAATGTCCCAAAGTTCTGCAAAACGGCTTTTAGGAGAATGCTTAATATAATTTTGATTAAGCCTACTGCAAAAACACACAGAATTTCTGTAGAATGAAGGGACAAAATTAAAAACATATGGAGTCCTTCATACTGTGTTTGGTCATTCTTTTTTTGGCTCCCTTTGCAATGGGGCTCACTGGGAGCAGACTGTGCCGTGGGCTAGTGTAAGTTATAAAAGTCCTAATGTTCTTCTAATTTATGATAGCTGCTAGAGGCTGTCAGACCAAGATCCCCAGGGTGCTATGAATCCCACTTCTCAGTTGGCTGCTATCGCTGTTATCTCACAATACCAGCAGTATGAGGAGGAAAAGCAGGTATTCCTTAACGCTGTGCAAACCTAATTTTAAGTATAATTCAGGCATTACATACCTTCCAAATTCAGAGCTACCACTGCTGTGTCGTCCTCTAATCCTTCAATCACTTCACACTTGTATCTCCCGTAATCCTCCAGCATTATATTCGTGATTATAAGAGAGGCATCGTTCTCACTGCTTTCCCTCAGAAACACTCTGCCCTGATACTTCCCGTAGCTCTTTCTGTGGTGTCCCATTGCGACAAAGACGTCCACTTCTTTGAGGTAATCTGAGGTGAGTTTGGTCCACTTGACCCGGATTTTGTGGGTTCCTGAGCCAGCTGTTGATGTGTGTTCATGGTAAAATTTACAAGGCAGTGTGACGTTGCCGCCCCTCTGAGAGAAGATCTTAGCTTGTTCTGCTACCACAAGTAGGCGGGGTCCATTTTCTTCTAAAATTAATGGAGAAAAACAAAAAGGAGAATTAGTCTGTGCTCCACTTTTTACAGAATGGATATGAACAATGCTTTAACAAACATTATCTATAAGCATGCAGGATCAGTTCCTTGCAACCGTTTGTACATATGCAGTAAGGCATACGAACTAGTCACATACATACATTATATATTGGTGGGATTGTATGGCTTCTGTATGAATGCCATCATCCACAAATGGCTCCTTGCAGGCATCCTGTATTTGCCCGTGGGTTGTTCCAGAGCTGTCCTTTCTTCCACAATTCAGTTTTTCTGTGCAGGACGCAGCATGCTAAGACCCTCATGATAGAGCATCCAGCAAAGCATTCTCATGAAACAGGAAAACTGTTCTGGTGTCAAACAGCTTTTTTTATATTGACATGAAAACTGCCGGTGTAATTCTAAAATGGCCCATTTTACGGGTGAATTTTATTCTATACTTTGAGTACCTCTTCTGACATACTTCCACTAATGTCAGGATGCCCATTTTATCTTCAAATCAGTAAAATCTTTTCCTTTTCTGCCATCTTTCCTGATAATCTCAACCTTATTTCCCACCTCTTTTTCCCAATATCCTTCTAATTATCACTATTTCATCTTTTATGTTTTGGTCTGACTTCCCACACTGACACACATTTAGCTAGCAGGCTTCCTTACTCGTCATTCTTACCCCAGTTTCCCTCCTCTCTTTTCTCTCTGTAGGTCACTGCTGCTGATGCTACTCTGTGCAGTCACTATGCTGAAGACAGTCATCCAGAACAGAAGAAAAGAAGCCCTGAACAACCATATCTGTTCAGGGCTTCTTTGATAGACTGTACTGTCTTGAGAAAGCCCTGAAACACCCAAGTTTGATGGTGACAGCTTGCTCAACTATCCACGTAGGCTCGAATATTATTTCCTTCTTTCAGTAACTCTTCTCCTTTGATTAAGAAAGTTCAATGCTTCTGTAGATATTGCTGTCCTCTATCACCAAAGCCATCAGCTGAAACTGGCAGTGAATCAAAAGCACATACTTGCTAGAAAAGAATTACCAGTCTCACTGCATGCAGCTGATTGCAAAGAAAGATACTGTGATTCTCTGTGACTCTTCAACATGTCAGTGAGATAGCATAGGAGTGGGATTTCCAGCTCTATGGGACAATCAACTTCCTGCTCCTGCTGGCAACACTACTTCTGATACAAGCCAGGATGCCACTGGCCTTCTTGGCCACCTGGACACACTGCTGGTTCCTGTTTAGCCAGCTGTCAACTAATACTCCAGATCCATTTCTACCACAGAACCTCCCAGTCACTCTGCTCCAAGCCTGTAGCATTGCACTGGGTGTTGTGACCAAAGTGCAGGCCCTGACACTTGCTCTTGTTGAAACTCACACAGCTAACCTCAGCCTAGCTATCCAGCTTGTTCAGATCTCTCAGTAGGGACTTTCTTTCATCAGGCAGACCAATACTTCCTCCCAGCTCGGCGTCATCTGCAAACACACTGAGAGAGCCCTCTGTCCCCTTGTCCGGATCATTAATAAAGATTTAAAACAACACTGGTCCCAGTACTGACCTCTGAGGAACACCACTAGACTAGGATATGCTCTGTGAAGAGCATCACTATTAGCTGCATGGGACAAACCAGGCAGAGTGCCTACAGACAGAGCAAGCTTGAGTGCTGCAAGCTGGGTTAATAAGACAGAAGACCCTCCTAATGAAAACCACTCCCGTAGGGTCTCACACCATTCTATACACATGGCAGTCTTGCTGGTGTGAACAGGGCATGGGGTGCTCTGGCAAGCAGAGCAGTGCATCTGAGGAGAGAGGTGACCTCAGGCAGGGCATGACAGGAAGTGTTGCCAGCCCTGTCTTCATAGGAAGAGGAGAAGGAAGGGTGGGAATGAAGCCAGGATGACTTCTCTGTTGCCTTCCCTGTTTCCATCAGGGACAAAGAAGTCTCACATATGTCTGTCTACCTTGGGAGGGGAAATGTTATGTTTTTGGGTGGTTATTGCTGAGAAATCTGAATCAGAGCTCAGCTATGTTGTGTCTTTAATACTGAAATAGGCAAGCTAATAAATATTAGCAGAAAGGATAGGATTGGAAGGGAGAGTCTGACTCAGGCTGTTAGCGCTCACTCTTTCTAACAACAGCTCAGTCATGCCAGCAGGGCTGGAGGATTGCCCAGAGCACTGTCACCTCTGTCAGCATCCCAGCTGACCCATGCCTCTCCTGGCTGCTGCCCACCTGCCCTCTGGCCCTTGGCTCAGCTGGAGCCAGATTCTGGGTGCCAGGAAGTGCTGGGAATAGGAAGGGGAGCACAGTTTCTCTCAGCCCTATGTCCTAAGGCACAGTAATGCAGTGAGCAGCGATCCGTGATGAGACAGAGACCTGATGCTGGGAGGTGAGTAAGCACTGTGCTCAGCATGTCAGGGATATGTGAGAGTCCGGCACACTGCTAGAAGAAAAGGATACTTCTTTTTCCCCAGAACTGCTTTCTTCAGAAGTTCCATCAGAGCAATTATTAGCTGCATGAAGGGTTGACTATCAAGTCTCTATATATTGTTTTATATATATATATATATATATGAATATAAAGACTATAAAGTAAATTGCAGATAACACCTTATTTTGCTATTGCCTTCATCAGAACAGTGTGGGTCCTTTCTGCAGATGAGACAGACCTTGTGCACAGCCACACAAGTGTCTCAGGTGGTGGACAAATGGTGAAGAACATCCTGGGCAGCTCCTTCTGCTTTGGAGCAGAAATCGCAGCAGCCTGACTGTTGTTTCTGGTGTCACCTCTAGAACCAGGATGAGAAAAGTTGCTGAGTGGGGTTTTTATCTGTCCACATCCCTCATTAAACAGGCAGTACCTTCACTGTTACAGAACCAGCCACCGCTGGAAATTAATTTGTGTTATTTTTCCGTTGCTGCTTCCTCACTGTCAGTTTTGGGTTTTGATTTGCTTGTAAGTAAATATCAGCAAATATTGTTTAAGAAAGGATCCAGCAAGAAGTCTTCTTGAGGTGTCACCGCAAAGAAATAAAGGTATATTATTATCCCCCATGTTTTGTCATAAGAAGTCTGTTTAATTTTCCATCTCCCTCTCTCCTGTGTTTGCTTGCTATGCATTTTGCACTGCTGTTCTCACTGCTCCCCAGCAAGTTTTCAAACACTAAGCTCAGTGGTGCAGTTAATAAGACAAAAGGAAGGGATACCATCCAAAGGAACATAAACAGGCTTAAGAAGTCGTCCCACTGAAACCAAATGAGGTAAACAAAGTCATTTGGTTCATGATTATCCCAGATATGTACAAAGATTGGAAGAAGAAGAACTTGAGAACAGTACTGCTAAAAAGGATTTCTGGGTCCTAGCAGAAGAAAAGTTGGACATGAGCCAGCAGTGTGCACTTGCAGCCCAGACCAACAGTATCCTGGACTGCATCAAGAGAGGGGTGGCCAGCAGGGAGAGGGAAGGGATTATTCCCCTCTGCTCTATACTCATGTGTCCCTCTCTGGACTACAGCAACCAGGTCTGAGTTCCCCAGCACAAGAAAGAGGTAGAACTGCTGAAGCAGGTCCTCTCATACAAAGATAGGCTCAGATATCTGGGCTTCAGTTTCGAGAAAAGAATTCTTCAAAGAGATCTTGTTACAGTCTTTCAATGCCTAAAGGGAGTTTATAATCAGGATGGAGACTGACTTTTTACACTGTTTAATAGTGACACAATAAGGGGGAATGGATTCAAAATTTAAAAAGTGAGAATTTCAATTAGAAGTTAGGAATATATTAGAATTTTTCATTCATAGGGCAGTGAGGCCCTGGCACAATTGCCAGAGAACTTTGGGTACTCCATCCCTGGAGGTGCTCATGGCCAGGTTGGGTGGGGCCCTGAGCAGACCAAACTGGGGGGAAAACCTGCCCATGGCAGGGACTTGAAACAGAGTTGGTTTTAAGGTCCATTCCAGTTCATGATTTTATGAGTCTATAGTTCTATGATTCTATGACTCTCTAATTCTTGTTGCTATTGATCTGTCTTGAATTCAGCATGGTTCCCATTTCAGTGACACTAAATGGACTTGTTCTCACTGGCTGGCCTATTGGTTTTGATCCATATTTTATTGCTGGACACATACCCAGATGTTTTGTTTTGCTTTGCTTACTTTTGACTGGCTTTTGTGTTCAAGAGTAATATCAAGCCAGGTTTGGGAGGAAGACAGTATAGGATAGGGAGAATGAATCAGAGAGCTTTATCCACTTTATCCATCAGAACTGACCAGAAACTTGTGCTGACCTTGGTACAAAACTTAATTATTCCCCTATTTTAATGGAATAACTGACAGGGAAGCAGCAGGAAAAAAAAAAAAAAAAAAAAAAAACAGGATTCTAAGAATGTTTCATAAGTTCAAAGTCATGAATTAGATGTTCCACCTTGTTAACAAACCATTAAGTGCAGTATTGATATAAACGCGTAGGTACACATGCATTACTCAAAGAACCTTAAGTGAAAAACATTAGGAAGTATTACATACAGTTTTTTCCAAATAATTTGGAAAACAAACAAAAATACAACAAAAAGACAACAAACAAACCCTAGAAATCTCTGTACTTTGACTGCATGACTAGGAAAAGCTGTTCTGATTTGGCTCAAGAATCAATTTCATGTTGTTTATATGAAGATAAAGAAAACGCAGACATCAAACTCATATGACTCCACCTCTAAATTGGCATGAAAAAAAAAAATACTCATGTTATTTTTATGTTTTTGACATACAACTGGTAATAGGGATGCTTGATAAATCTTAATTTAGAAGTTCAGATAAAGTCTTCCAAACAGTGACACACCTAAAATACCAACTGTGCAAATGACAGAGGAATTTGTCTCTCCTGCATAGACATGACAAGATGAGGCAGTATACCTTTCCACTGATCCCACCCTTTCATGCTGACTAACATGGTGGAGGAAATATCTCTAGGGGTCTGCATTAATCTCAGCTGAGTTAGGAATCCTAACAGTGTGTAAAATAATAAGGGAAAAAACAGACTTCATTTTCTAAACTACTGCCACCTTTTACCTTAAAATACATTTGGTTTATGTTTACTTCAGTATAGATAAAGAAATTGAATGAAGATCAGACTGCAGTCAGGCGCTGTCTCATGTGGCACCTTCCTCCATGAATTTTCTGGTATTAAACTTTTGCTTGACTCTGTGGCTACTGTCCTAATTATGGGTTAGTTCTAATTTTGGACAAGCAGCTGGGCAAAGGAGCAAATTTTGTCACTAACAAACAAGTATTAGTATCACCACCTCTCAGATGTGTGTGGGAGGAAAGAAATGGCCCAAAGAAATAGGAACCGTGGAGGCTCTTCAGTCCTCACAATGAAAGGGCTCCTTAGGCCTTACTGCCATCACAGGAGAGGAGAGCATTGAGATTTACAAGCTGGAAGTGTAATCTTATTTTGAAAAGTGATCCTGAACATGTATTGATTAGGTCAAATACAAATCCTCATTAGCCCCAAAAGGAGAAGCAGAAAAGCAGAGAGGAAATCACAGCATTAGCATTATATCAGCTCTTCTGTATACAAGAAAATGTTTATGGGTTGGTGAAGTGGCATGAAGAGTGACAAAAACAATATACCAAACAGAAAAAGCATTGAGTTTCTGAATTACCTTTAAATGTTATGTCTGTGAAATTACACTAATATGGCAAGATAAAGACGAACTGAAGTTTTAAACTGATGTTTACTGTAAAACTTCCTGCTTCTATAACGGTTTCTCATGACCCAGAAATACTGATAACTCTGGTATAAGGTCTAGTAAGCAGACCTGAATGCCTTTAATGAAGCCAACATACCAACAGAAGATAAAGTTGTCTTTTGCTGACATTACTGTTACATGGCGTTGCAATATGATGCACTATGAAGGGGAAAGTAAACTGTACAGACATGAAAGAAGCAGCTCAACTATAAAAAGAGACTGCACGATGGAGCAGGACTAGGGAAGTAATCCTGCCCCTGTACTCAGCATTGGTAAGGCCTCACCTTGAGCACTGTCTTCAGTTTTGGGCAACTCAGTACAGAAAGGACACTGAAGTGCTGGAACAGGCCTAAAGAAGGGCAACAAAGCTTGTGAAGAGCTTGGAAAATATGCCCTATGAGGAGAGACTGAAGGAATTGGGGCTGTTTAGTCTGGGGAAGAGGAGGCTGAAAGGAGACCTTATTGCTCTCTTCTAATATCTGAAAGGTGCTTACAGCAAGAGCGGGGTTGGTCTCTTCTCACTGGTGACAGGTGGCAGGACGAGGGGAAATGGCCTCAAGTTGTGTCAGGGGAGGGCTAGGTTGGATATCAGGAAAAATTTCTTTACAGAAAGGGCTGTTAAGCACTGGAATAGGCTCCTGAGGGAGGTGGTTGAGTCACCATCCCTGAATGTGTTTTAAAACCGTTTGAATGTGGTACTCAGGAACATGATTTAGTGGAGGGTTGATAGAGTCAGGGTAGTATGGTTTGGTTGTGGTTGGACTTGATGAACTTTAAGCTCTTTTCCAACCTGCGCAATTCTATGATTCTGTGATTCTATGATTAAAAAATGATCTAAAATCTCCTAAATGACAACAAAATCAGTGAGAAATTTAAAGGAAAAAAAGAAAAAAAAGAGACAGAAATAACAGGTAATATCACTGATAGGGGGAAAAATTCATAAAGATTG
Source organism: Phasianus colchicus (assembly GCF_987193195.1). Lineage (NCBI taxonomy): Eukaryota > Metazoa > Chordata > Aves > Galliformes > Phasianidae > Phasianus > Phasianus colchicus. The sequence continues at coordinate 32,751,031 of NC_143476.1, read as the reverse complement.
ATTAAAGGAATAAAGTCAAAGGAGATGAAGCATGAAACTTCGGAATATCTCAGTTAGTGTATGATGTATGATGTCAAATCACTTCTTAGGTATGTGGGTGGGATCTCCTGGGAAAGTGTCCTTGAGGGCATAGGAACAGAACAGAGCAGGCAGCTCTTTAGGGATGCCCTTCTGAGAAAGCAAGATCTCTCAATCCACAGTGGAAGGAATTGAGCAGAGGAGGCGGGTGTCAGTCATGGCTGAGAAAGGACCTGCAACTGAAACTGAGGAAAAAGGGAAATGTACAGGACTGGAAGCAGGGTTGTGTAGCCTGGAAAGAATATAGGGACATATTCCGTATGTGTAGAAATAATATTAGGAAAGCCCAGGCGCAGATAGAGCTGAAATTGGTGAGAGATGTGAAAAATAACAAGAAGGGGTTCTTCAGGAACATAAGTAGGAGGAGGCAGATCAAAGAGAGAATTCCCCTCAGATAAATGAGTACGGTGAAGTGGCTTCCTCAGACATGTAAAAGCTACGATGCTTAATAAGTGTTTTGACTCAGTCTTCACTTGTGGTCAGGCTACATATCTGCCAGATTCCTGAACCTCTGACTGTGGGTAAGAGAAGCAGATTCAGTCCCACTATAACAATGGAACAAGTCCGAGACATCCTCATGAAACTGAATGTATATAAGTTCACGGAGCCAGATGATATCCATTCTAGGGTTCTGAGAGCATCATCTGGCTGATGATGCAAAAAGCAAAGGGGTTGAAATCAGATGACCATTGTGGCACATGGCCTTGCCGAACTTCATGAAGTTGGCACGGGCTCATTTCTCAGGCCTGTCCAGGCCCGCCTGAGTGGCATCCCTTCCCTCTGGCGTGTCAACTGCACCAATCAGCTTGGTGTCATCTGCAAACTTGCTGAGGGTGTGCTCAATCCCACTGTCTGTGTCGCCTAAAGATGTTAAAGGGCACCAGTCCCACTGTCTTGTTTAGCTTAGAGAAGAGAAGGCTCTGGGGAGACCTCACTTGGGCCTTCCAATACTTGAAGTGAGCATCTAAACAGGAGGGGCAACGGCTGTTTACGAGGGTGGATGGTTTTAAGCTGAGACAGGGGAGGTTTAGGTTAGATATTAAGAGGAAGTATTTCACTCAGAAGGTGGCAGAGCACTGGAACAGGTTGCCCAAGGAGGTTGTGGATGCCCCATCCCTGGAGGCATTCAAGGCCAGGGATGTGGCTTTGGGCAGCCTGGTCTGGTGATTGGTGACCCTGCACATAGAAGGGGGGGTTGAAACTAGATGATCATTGTGGTCCTTTTCAACCCAGGCCATTCTATGATTCTACAATTCTGCGATTCTCTTGCTTTAATCAGTGATGCTGTAACTCCATCCCAGTGGGGCTACAGCCATGAAATCTGGCTTGCCACGCCCTGCTTCCCTCCCATTTGTGATGTCACAAAGCCTTCGAGGTCACCCAGCAACTGGCGCTGCTGCCTCCACTCAGTTGCTGCGCAGACGCTGGTGCTGCTGGTGGCTTGATTGAGCTCAGGTCAGAGTGACGGCCAGAGAGCAAATTGCAGGAAGGTGCAATGTTCAGCCCGAGGTTCACCATACTCCTCGTCTTCTGCTTGCCCTTCCTGTTCTCCGGCAGCCTTGCCCATTCCGGACGCCCTTCCTGGGCTGCGGTTATGTGGGATGTGGATCCTCCCAACATGGAGAAGCCGGGCATTGGCAAGGCAAGCTGGAACTACTACCTACCCTACTACCTACCCTACCGCCTGGACCAGCTTTGGTCTTCATTTGAGCACCTGGATCCACTGGGATTCGTGAAAGTGCTCTACGAGAAGAGCACAGAGCTGGGCCTTCTCCTCGCGTTGATTTACCTGTGGAGAACAGTGAGGAGGGGCTGCAGAGAGGTGAGTAATGGAGGTAGGCAAGCCAGACGGTGCCTGAGTTTCTCAGGAAGAGGCACAGCCCAGATGCAGAGATCTCAGGCCCCCAAGGCCCCTGCCCTTTTCATCACGCCCCCTGCTCTGTCATTTCCAGGATAAGAGCCAGATACTCTCAGCTGCCCCAGAGACACACTGCCAGAACCGCTCCTGCAAATACTGCAAGCTGCTCTGCCATCTGAAGGCAAACCCTGCCTTGATGGAGGTATACCTGAAACACGTGAGACACCGCTACCTGCAGGAGGATCTTCCCAGGAGCCGAGAGACGGCAAAATCCTGAGAAGATGGGGAAGAAAGCAGAGACTTTTCTCTGCATACCAGCACATCCCGAGTAGCTCCAGAGCAGCTGTAAACTGAAGGGGATCCGGCCAGAGACACCATCACTGCTCACAGGGAGTGCACTGCTACAGCACAGGAAAGGAGCAGGAAGCTTCCCTAACTCCACAAAAAACGAGGCCGGAAGGAAACAGAATCATGGAATCACAGAAACACCAAAGTTGGAAAAGACCTACAAGATCATTCAGTCCCACCATCCAACTATCACCAATAGTTCTCACTAAACCATATTGCTCAACACAACATCCAACAATACTGCTCAATGTTATTGTTTACTTCCAGAATAAATGTTTGCTTTTATTAGAACAAAAGCATGCGTTGGCTTTCTCTCGTTCTCTTGTAGCATGAGAGAGGGTGATTCTAAAGTAATGACTTCTTTCCACCTCATTTTCTGGTAAGGAGTTCTTTTCTGAACACTGTGGTGCCTGAAATAGTGAACTGTAGCCCAAAGGAAAGACATTCTCAGTAGTACTCCTACTCCAAAACTACGTGACTATCAAGCATATTTTCACCACAAAGAAACCTGAACACTGAAGAGTGCCGCTGACTGCTGGTAATACCACTCAACTCTACTGCCCATGGACATAGAACTGAGGGCAAGCAGACGTCACCAACATCCCTGTGCTGACATAGACACTCCTTACTAAGCCTTTTGGATCACAGCCTCCTGGGCCCCAGCAGACAGGCAGATCATGGAATAACAGAATGGTTTGGGTTGGAAAGGACCTTCATGACCACCTAGTTCTAACCCTTCTACTATAGGCATGGACACTTCCGTCTAGACCAGGTTGCTCAGAGCCCCATCCAGCCTGGCCTAGAACGCCTCCAGAGAAGAGGCATCCACAACCTCTCCAGGCAACCTGTTCCAGTGTCTCACCACCCTACAGCAAAGAATTTCTTATCATGGAATCATCATAGAATCCTCGGAGTTGGAAGGGACTTTTAAAGGTCACCTATTTCAAGTTTCCTCGGAACGAACAGGGATATGCACAGCATCACCAGGCTGCCCAGAGTCTGATCCAGCCAGGTGCAGGACCTTGCACAGGGCCTTGCTGAACTTCATGAAGTTGGCACGGGCTCATTTCTCAGGCCTGTCCAGGCCCGCCTGAGTGGCATCCCTTCCCTCTGGCGTGTCAACTGCACCAATCAGCTTGGTGTCATCTGCAAACTTGCTGAGGGTGTGCTCAATCCCACTGTCTGTGTCGCCTAAAGATGTTAAAGGGCACCAGTCCCACTGTCTTGTTTAGCTTAGAGAAGAGAAGGTTCTGGGGAGACCTCACTTGGGCCTTCCAATACTTGAAGTGAGCATCTAAACAGGAGGGGCAACGGCTGTTTACGAGGGTGGATGGTTTTAAGCTGAGACAGGGGAGGTTTAGGTTAGATATTAAGAGGAAGTATTTCACTCAGAAGGTGGCAGAGCACTGGAACAGGTTGCCCAAGGAGGTTGTGGATGCCCCATCCCTGGAGGCATTCAAGGCCAGGGATGTGGCTTTGGGCAGCCTGGTCTGGTGATTGGTGACCCTGCACATAGAAGGGGGGGTTGAAACTAGATGATCATTGTGGTCCTTTTCAACCCAGGCCATTCTATGATTCTACAATTCTGCGATTCTCTTGCTTTAATCAGTGATGCTGTAACTCCATCCCAGTGGGGCTACAGCCATGAAATCTGGCTTGCCACGCCCTGCTTCCCTCCCATTTGTGATGTCACAAAGCCTTCGAGGTCACCCAGCAACTGGCGCTGCTGCCTCCACTCAGTTGCTGCGCAGACGCTGGTGCTGCTGGTGGCTTGATTGAGCTCAGGTCAGAGTGACGGCCAGAGAGCAAATTGCAGGAAGGTGCAATGTTCAGCCCGAGGTTCACCATACTCCTCGTCTTCTGCTTGCCCTTCCTGTTCTCCGGCAGCCTTGCCCATTCCGGACGCCCTTCCTGGGCTGCGGTTATGTGGGATGTGGATCCTCCCAACATGGAGAAGCCGGGCATTGGCAAGGCAAGCTGGAACTACTACCTACCCTACTACCTACCCTACCGCCTGGACCAGCTTTGGTCTTCATTTGAGCACCTGGATCCACTGGGATTCGTGAAAGTGCTCTACGAGAAGAGCACAGAGCTGGGCCTTCTCCTCGCGTTGATTTACCTGTGGAGAACAGTGAGGAGGGGCTGCAGAGAGGTGAGTAATGGAGGTAGGCAAGCCAGACGGTGCCTGAGTTTCTCAGGAAGAGGCACAGCCCAGATGCAGAGATCTCAGGCCCCCAAGGCCCCTGCCCTTTTCATCACGCCCCCTGCTCTGTCATTTCCAGGATAAGAGCCAGATACTCTCAGCTGCCCCAGAGACACACTGCCAGAACCGCTCCTGCAAATACTGCAAGCTGCTCTGCCAACTGAAGGCAAACCCTGCCTTGATGGAGGTATACCTGAAACACATGAGACACCGCTACCTGCAGGAGGATCTTCCCAGGAGCCGAGAGACGGCAAAATCCTGAGAAGATGGGGAAGAAAGCAGAGACTTTTCTCTGCATACCAGCACATCCCGAGTAGCTCCAGAGCAGCTGTAAACTGAAGGGGATCCGGCCAGAGACACCATCACTGCTCACAGGGAGTGCACTGCTACAGCACAGGAAAGGAGCAGGAAGCTTCCCTAACTCCACAAAAAACGAGGCCGGAAGGAAACAGAATCATGGAATCACAGAAATACCAAAGTTGGAAAAGACCTACAAGATCATTCAGTCCCACCATCCAACTATCACCAATAGTTCTCACTAAACCATATTGCTCAACACAACATCCAACAATACTGCTCAATGTTATTGTTTACTTCCAGAATAAATGTTTGCTTTTATTAGAACAAAAGCATGCGTTGGCTTTCTCTCGTTCTCTTGTAGCATGAGAGAGGGTGATTCTAAAGTAATGACTTCTTTCCACCTCATTTTCTGGTAAGGAGTTCTTTTCTGAACACTGTGGTGCCTGAAATAGTGAACTGTAGCCCAAAGGAAAGACATTCTCAGTAGTACTCCTACTCCAAAACTACGTGACTATCAAGCATATTTTCACCACAAAGAAACCTGAACACTGAAGAGTGCCGCTGACTGCTGGTAATACCACTCAACTCTACTGCCCATGGACATAGAACTGAGGGCAAGCAGACGTCACCAACATCCCTGTGCTGACATAGACACTCCTTACTAAGCCTTTTGGATCACAGCCTCCTGGGCCCCAGCAGACAGGCAGATCATGGAATAACAGAATGGTTTGGGTTGGAAAGGACCTTCATGACCACCTAGTTCTAACCCTTCTACTATAGGCATGGACACTTCCGTCTAGACCAGGTTGCTCAGAGCCCCATCCAGCCTGGCCTAGAACGCCTCCAGAGAAGAGGCATCCACAACCTCTCCAGGCAACCTGTTCCAGTGTCTCACCACCCTACAGCAAAGAATTTCTTATCATGGAATCATCATAGAATCCTCGGAGTTGGAAGGGACTTTTAAAGGTCACCTATTTCAAGTTTCCTCGGAACGAACAGGGATATGCACAGCATCACCAGGCTGCCCAGAGTCTGATCCAGCCAGGTGCAGGACCTTGCACAGGGCCTTGCTGAACTTCATGAAGTTGGCACGGGCTCATTTCTCAGGCCTGTCCAGGCCCGCCTGAGTGGCATCCCTTCCCTCTGGCGTGTCAACTGCACCAATCAGCTTGGTGTCATCTGCAAACTTGCTGAGGGTGTGCTCAATCCCACTGTCTGTGTCGCCTAAAGATGTTAAAGGGCACCAGTCCCACTGTCTTGTTTAGCTTAGAGAAGAGAAGGTTCTGGGGAGACCTCACTTGGGCCTTCCAATACTTGAAGTGAGCATCTAAACAGGAGGGGCAACGGCTGTTTACGAGGGTGGATGGTTTTAAGCTGAGACAGGGGAGGTTTAGGTTAGATATTAAGAGGAAGTATTTCACTCAGAAGGTGGCAGAGCACTGGAACAGGTTGCCCAAGGAGGTTGTGGATGCCCCATCCCTGGAGGCATTCAAGGCCAGGGATGTGGCTTTGGGCAGCCTGGTCTGGTGATTGGTGACCCTGCACATAGAAGGGGGGGTTGAAACTAGATGATCATTGTGGTCCTTTTCAACCCAGGCCATTCTATGATTCTACAATTCTGCGATTCTCTTGCTTTAATCAGTGATGCTGTAACTCCATCCCAGTGGGGCTACAGCCATGAAATCTGGCTTGCCACGCCCTGCTTCCCTCCCATTTGTGATGTCACAAAGCCTTCGAGGTCACCCAGCAACTGGCGCTGCTGCCTCCACTCAGTTGCTGCGCAGACGCTGGTGCTGCTGGTGGCTTGATTGAGCTCAGGTCAGAGTGACGGCCAGAGAGCAAATTGCAGGAAGGTGCAATGTTCAGCCCGAGGTTCACCATACTCCTCGTCTTCTGCTTGCCCTTCCTGTTCTCCGGCAGCCTTGCCCATTCCGGACGCCCTTCCTGGGCTGCGGTTATGTGGGATGTGGATCCTCCCAACATGGAGAAGCCGGGCATTGGCAAGGCAAGCTGGAACTACTACCTACCCTACTACCTACCCTACCGCCTGGACCAGCTTTGGTCTTCATTTGAGCACCTGGATCCACTGGGATTCGTGAAAGTGCTCTACGAGAAGAGCACAGAGCTGGGCCTTCTCCTCGCGTTGATTTACCTGTGGAGAACAGTGAGGAGGGGCTGCAGAGAGGTGAGTAATGGAGGTAGGCAAGCCAGACGGTGCCTGAGTTTCTCAGGAAGAGGCACAGCCCAGATGCAGAGATCTCAGGCCCCCAAGGCCCCTGCCCTTTTCATCACGCCCCCTGCTCTGTCATTTCCAGGATAAGAGCCAGATACTCTCAGCTGCCCCAGAGACACACTGCCAGAACCGCTCCTGCAAATACTGCAAGCTGCTCTGCCAACTGAAGGCAAACCCTGCCTTGATGGAGGTATACCTGAAACACATGAGACACCGCTACCTGCAGGAGGATCTTCCCAGGAGCCGAGAGACGGCAAAATCCTGAGAAGATGGGGAAGAAAGCAGAGACTTTTCTCTGCATACCAGCACATCCCGAGTAGCTCCAGAGCAGCTGTAAACTGAAGGGGATCCGGCCAGAGACACCATCACTGCTCACAGGGAGTGCACTGCTACAGCACAGGAAAGGAGCAGGAAGCTTCCCTAACTCCACAAAAAACAAGGCCGGAAGGAAACAGAATCATGGAATCACAGAAATACCAAAGTTGGAAAAGACCTACAAGATCATTCAGTCCCACCATCCAACTATCACCAATAGTTCTCACTAAACCATATTGCTCAACACAACATCCAACAATACTGCTCAATGTTATTGTTTACTTCCAGAATAAATGTTTGCTTTTATTAGAACAAAAGCATGCGTTGGCTTTCTCTCGTTCTCTTGTAGCATGAGAGAGGGTGATTCTAAAGTAATGACTTCTTTCCACCTCATTTTCTGGTAAGGAGTTCTTTTCTGAACACTGTGGTGCCTGAAATAGTGAACTGTAGCCCAAAGGAAAGACATTCTCAGTAGTACTCCTACTCCAAAACTACGTGACTATCAAGCATATTTTCACCACAAAGAAACCTGAACACTGAAGAGTGCCGCTGACTGCTGGTAATACCACTCAACTCTACTGCCCATGGACATAGAACTGAGGGCAAGCAGACGTCACCAACATCCCTGTGCTGACATAGACACTCCTTACTAAGCCTTTTGGATCACAGCCTCCTGGGCCCCAGCAGACAGGCAGATCATGGAATAACAGAATGGTTTGGGTTGGAAAGGACCTTCATGACCACCTAGTTCTAACCCTTCTACTATAGGCATGGACACTTCCGTCTAGACCAGGTTGCTCAGATCCCCATCCAGCCTGGCCTAGAACGCCTCCAGAGAAGAGGCATCCACAACCTCTCCAGGCAACCTGTTCCAGTGTCTCACCACCCTACAGCAAAGAATTTCTTATCATGGAATCATCATAGAATCCTCGGAGTTGGAAGGGACTTTTAAAGGTCACCTATTTCAAGTTTCCTCGGAACGAACAGGGATATGCACAGCATCACCAGGCTGCCCAGAGTCTGATCCAGCCAGGTGCAGGACCTTGCACAGGGCCTTGCTGAACTTCATGAAGTTGGCACGGGCTCATTTCTCAGGCCTGTCCAGGCCCGCCTGAGTGGCATCCCTTCCCTCTGGCGTGTCAACTGCACCAATCAGCTTGGTGTCATCTGCAAACTTGCTGAGGGTGTGCTCAATCCCACTGTCTGTGTCGCCTAAAGATGTTAAAGGGCACCAGTCCCACTGTCTTGTTTAGCTTAGAGAAGAGAAGGCTCTGGGGAGACCTCACTTGGGCCTTCCAATACTTGAAGTGAGCATCTAAACAGGAGGGGCAACGGCTGTTTACGAGGGTGGATGGTTTTAAGCTGAGACAGGGGAGGTTTAGGTTAGATATTAAGAGGAAGTATTTCACTCAGAAGGTGGCAGAGCACTGGAACAGGTTGCCCAAGGAGGTTGTGGATGCCCCATCCCTGGAGGCATTCAAGGCCAGGGATGTGGCTTTGGGCAGCCTGGTCTGGTGATTGGTGACCCTGCACATAGAAGGGGGGGTTGAAACTAGATGATCATTGTGGTCCTTTTCAACCCAGGCCATTCTATGATTCTACAATTCTGCGATTCTCTTGCTTTAATCAGTGATGCTGTAACTCCATCCCAGTGGGGCTACAGCCATGAAATCTGGCTTGCCACGCCCTGCTTCCCTCCCATTTGTGATGTCACAAAGCCTTCGAGGTCACCCAGCAACTGGCGCTGCTGCCTCCACTCAGTTGCTGCGCAGACGCTGGTGCTGCTGGTGGCTTGATTGAGCTCAGGTCAGAGTGACGGCCAGAGAGCAAATTGCAGGAAGGTGCAATGTTCAGCCCGAGGTTCACCATACTCCTCGTCTTCTGCTTGCCCTTCCTGTTCTCCGGCAGCCTTGCCCATTCCGGACGCCCTTCCTGGGCTGCGGTTATGTGGGATGTGGATCCTCCCAACATGGAGAAGCCGGGCATTGGCAAGGCAAGCTGGAACTACTACCTACCCTACTACCTACCCTACCGCCTGGACCAGCTTTGGTCTTCATTTGAGCACCTGGATCCACTGGGATTCGTGAAAGTGCTCTACGAGAAGAGCACAGAGCTGGGCCTTCTCCTCGCGTTGATTTACCTGTGGAGAACAGTGAGGAGGGGCTGCAGAGAGGTGAGTAATGGAGGTAGGCAAGCCAGACGGTGCCTGAGTTTCTCAGGAAGAGGCACAGCCCAGATGCAGAGATCTCAGGCCCCCAAGGCCCCTGCCCTTTTCATCACGCCCCCTGCTCTGTCATTTCCAGGATAAGAGCCAGATACTCTCAGCTGCCCCAGAGACACACTGCCAGAACCGCTCCTGCAAATACTGCAAGCTGCTCTGCCATCTGAAGGCAAACCCTGCCTTGATGGAGGTATACCTGAAACACGTGAGACACCGCTACCTGCAGGAGGATCTTCCCAGGAGCCGAGAGACGGCAAAATCCTGAGAAGATGGGGAAGAAAGCAGAGACTTTTCTCTGCATACCAGCACATCCCGAGTAGCTCCAGAGCAGCTGTAAACTGAAGGGGATCCGGCCAGAGACACCATCACTGCTCACAGGGAGTGCACTGCTACAGCACAGGAAAGGAGCAGGAAGCTTCCCTAACTCCACAAAAAACGAGGCCGGAAGGAAACAGAATCATGGAATCACAGAAATACCAAAGTTGGAAAAGACCTACAAGATCATTCAGTCCCACCATCCAACTATCACCAATAGTTCTCACTAAACCATATTGCTCAACACAACATCCAACAATACTGCTCAATGTTATTGTTTACTTCCAGAATAAATGTTTGCTTTTATTAGAACAAAAGCATGCGTTGGCTTTCTCTCGTTCTCTTGTAGCATGAGAGAGGGTGATTCTAAAGTAATGACTTCTTTCCACCTCATTTTCTGGTAAGGAGTTCTTTTCTGAACACTGTGGTGCCTGAAATAGTGAACTGTAGCCCAAAGGAAAGACATTCTCAGTAGTACTCCTACTCCAAAACTACGTGACTATCAAGCATATTTTCACCACAAAGAAACCTGAACACTGAAGAGTGCCGCTGACTGCTGGTAATACCACTCAACTCTACTGCCCATGGACATAGAACTGAGGGCAAGCAGACGTCACCAACATCCCTGTGCTGACATAGACACTCCTTACTAAGCCTTTTGGATCACAGCCTCCTGGGCCCCAGCAGACAGGCAGATCATGGAATAACAGAATGGTTTGGGTTGGAAAGGACCTTCATGACCACCTAGTTCTAACCCTTCTACTATAGGCATGGACACTTCCGTCTAGACCAGGTTGCTCAGAGCCCCATCCAGCCTGGCCTAGAACGCCTCCAGAGAAGAGGCATCCACAACCTCTCCAGGCAACCTGTTCCAGTGTCTCACCACCCTACAGCAAAGAATTTCTTATCATGGAATCATCATAGAATCCTCGGAGTTGGAAGGGACTTTTAAAGGTCACCTATTTCAAGTTTCCTCGGAACGAACAGGGATATGCACAGCATCACCAGGCTGCCCAGAGTCTGATCCAGCCAGGTGCAGGACCTTGCACAGGGCCTTGCTGAACTTCATGAAGTTGGCACGGGCTCATTTCTCAGGCCTGTCCAGGCCCGCCTGAGTGGCATCCCTTCCCTCTGGCGTGTCAACTGCACCAATCAGCTTGGTGTCATCTGCAAACTTGCTGAGGGTGTGCTCAATCCCACTGTCTGTGTCGCCTAAAGATGTTAAAGGGCACCAGTCCCACTGTCTTGTTTAGCTTAGAGAAGAGAAGGCTCTGGGGAGACCTCACTTGGGCCTTCCAATACTTGAAGTGAGCATCTAAACAGGAGGGGCAACGGCTGTTTACGAGGGTGGATGGTTTTAAGCTGAGACAGGGGAGGTTTAGGTTAGATATTAAGAGGAAGTATTTCACTCAGAAGGTGGCAGAGCACTGGAACAGGTTGCCCAAGGAGGTTGTGGATGCCCCATCCCTGGAGGCATTCAAGGCCAGGGATGTGGCTTTGGGCAGCCTGGTCTGGTGATTGGTGACCCTGCACATAGAAGGGGGGGTTGAAACTAGATGATCATTGTGGTCCTTTTCAACCCAGGCCATTCTATGATTCTACAATTCTGCGATTCTCTTGCTTTAATCAGTGATGCTGTAACTCCATCCCAGTGGGGCTACAGCCATGAAATCTGGCTTGCCACGCCCTGCTTCCCTCCCATTTGTGATGTCACAAAGCCTTCGAGGTCACCCAGCAACTGGCGCTGCTGCCTCCACTCAGTTGCTGCGCAGACGCTGGTGCTGCTGGTGGCTTGATTGAGCTCAGGTCAGAGTGACGGCCAGAGAGCAAATTGCAGGAAGGTGCAATGTTCAGCCCGAGGTTCACCATACTCCTCGTCTTCTGCTTGCCCTTCCTGTTCTCCGGCAGCCTTGCCCATTCCGGACGCCCTTCCTGGGCTGCGGTTATGTGGGATGTGGATCCTCCCAACATGGAGAAGCCGGGCATTGGCAAGGCAAGCTGGAACTACTACCTACCCTACTACCTACCCTACCGCCTGGACCAGCTTTGGTCTTCATTTGAGCACCTGGATCCACTGGGATTCGTGAAAGTGCTCTACGAGAAGAGCACAGAGCTGGGCCTTCTCCTCGCGTTGATTTACCTGTGGAGAACAGTGAGGAGGGGCTGCAGAGAGGTGAGTAATGGAGGTAGGCAAGCCAGACGGTGCCTGAGTTTCTCAGGAAGAGGCACAGCCCAGATGCAGAGATCTCAGGCCCCCAAGGCCCCTGCCCTTTTCATCACGCCCCCTGCTCTGTCATTTCCAGGATAAGAGCCAGATACTCTCAGCTGCCCCAGAGACACACTGCCAGAACCGCTCCTGCAAATACTGCAAGCTGCTCTGCCATCTGAAGGCAAACCCTGCCTTGATGGAGGTATACCTGAAACACGTGAGACACCGCTACCTGCAGGAGGATCTTCCCAGGAGCCGAGAGACGGCAAAATCCTGAGAAGATGGGGAAGAAAGCAGAGACTTTTCTCTGCATACCAGCACATCCCGAGTAGCTCCAGAGCAGCTGTAAACTGAAGGGGATCCGGCCAGAGACACCATCACTGCTCACAGGGAGTGCACTGCTACAGCACAGGAAAGGAGCAGGAAGCTTCCCTAACTCCACAAAAAACGAGGCCGGAAGGAAACAGAATCATGGAATCACAGAAATACCAAAGTTGGAAAAGACCTACAAGATCATTCAGTCCCACCATCCAACTATCACCAATAGTTCTCACTAAACCATATTGCTCAACACAACATCCAACAATACTGCTCAATGTTATTGTTTACTTCCAGAATAAATGTTTGCTTTTATTAGAACAAAAGCATGCGTTGGCTTTCTCTCGTTCTCTTGTAGCATGAGAGAGGGTGATTCTAAAGTAATGACTTCTTTCCACCTCATTTTCTGGTAAGGAGTTCTTTTCTGAACACTGTGGTGCCTGAAATAGTGAACTGTAGCCCAAAGGAAAGACATTCTCAGTAGTACTCCTACTCCAAAACTACGTGACTATCAAGCATATTTTCACCACAAAGAAACCTGAACACTGAAGAGTGCCGCTGACTGCTGGTAATACCACTCAACTCTACTGCCCATGGACATAGAACTGAGGGCAAGCAGACGTCACCAACATCCCTGTGCTGACATAGACACTCCTTACTAAGCCTTTTGGATCACAGCCTCCTGGGCCCCAGCAGACAGGCAGATCATGGAATAACAGAATGGTTTGGGTTGGAAAGGACCTTCATGACCACCTAGTTCTAACCCTTCTACTATAGGCATGGACACTTCCGTCTAGACCAGGTTGCTCAGAGCCCCATCCAGCCTGGCCTAGAACGCCTCCAGAGAAGAGGCATCCACAACCTCTCCAGGCAACCTGTTCCAGTGTCTCACCACCCTACAGCAAAGAATTTCTTATCATGGAATCATCATAGAATCCTCGGAGTTGGAAGGGACTTTTAAAGGTCACCTATTTCAAGTTTCCTCGGAACGAACAGGGATATGCACAGCATCACCAGGCTGCCCAGAGTCTGATCCAGCCAGGTGCAGGACCTTGCACAGGGCCTTGCTGAACTTCATGAAGTTGGCACGGGCTCATTTCTCAGGCCTGTCCAGGCCCGCCTGAGTGGCATCCCTTCCCTCTGGCGTGTCAACTGCACCAATCAGCTTGGTGTCATCTGCAAACTTGCTGAGGGTGTGCTCAATCCCACTGTCTGTGTCGCCTAAAGATGTTAAAGGGCACCAGTCCCACTGTCTTGTTTAGCTTAGAGAAGAGAAGGCTCTGGGGAGACCTCACTTGGGCCTTCCAATACTTGAAGTGAGCATCTAAACAGGAGGGGCAACGGCTGTTTACGAGGGTGGATGGTTTTAAGCTGAGACAGGGGAGGTTTAGGTTAGATATTAAGAGGAAGTATTTCACTCAGAAGGTGGCAGAGCACTGGAACAGGTTGCCCAAGGAGGTTGTGGATGCCCCATCCCTGGAGGCATTCAAGGCCAGGGATGTGGCTTTGGGCAGCCTGGTCTGGTGATTGGTGACCCTGCACATAGAAGGGGGGGTTGAAACTAGATGATCATTGTGGTCCTTTTCAACCCAGGCCATTCTATGATTCTACAATTCTGCGATTCTCTTGCTTTAATCAGTGATGCTGTAACTCCATCCCAGTGGGGCTACAGCCATGAAATCTGGCTTGCCACGCCCTGCTTCCCTCCCATTTGTGATGTCACAAAGCCTTCGAGGTCACCCAGCAACTGGCGCTGCTGCCTCCACTCAGTTGCTGCGCAGACGCTGGTGCTGCTGGTGGCTTGATTGAGCTCAGGTCAGAGTGACGGCCAGAGAGCAAATTGCAGGAAGGTGCAATGTTCAGCCCGAGGTTCACCATACTCCTCGTCTTCTGCTTGCCCTTCCTGTTCTCCGGCAGCCTTGCCCATTCCGGACGCCCTTCCTGGGCTGCGGTTATGTGGGATGTGGATCCTCCCAACATGGAGAAGCCGGGCATTGGCAAGGCAAGCTGGAACTACTACCTACCCTACTACCTACCCTACCGCCTGGACCAGCTTTGGTCTTCATTTGAGCACCTGGATCCACTGGGATTCGTGAAAGTGCTCTACGAGAAGAGCACAGAGCTGGGCCTTCTCCTCGCGTTGATTTACCTGTGGAGAACAGTGAGGAGGGGCTGCAGAGAGGTGAGTAATGGAGGTAGGCAAGCCAGACGGTGCCTGAGTTTCTCAGGAAGAGGCACAGCCCAGATGCAGAGATCTCAGGCCCCCAAGGCCCCTGCCCTTTTCATCACGCCCCCTGCTCTGTCATTTCCAGGATAAGAGCCAGATACTCTCAGCTGCCCCAGAGACACACTGCCAGAACCGCTCCTGCAAATACTGCAAGCTGCTCTGCCATCTGAAGGCAAACCCTGCCTTGATGGAGGTATACCTGAAACACGTGAGACACCGCTACCTGCAGGAGGATCTTCCCAGGAGCCGAGAGACGGCAAAATCCTGAGAAGATGGGGAAGAAAGCAGAGACTTTTCTCTGCATACCAGCACATCCCGAGTAGCTCCAGAGCAGCTGTAAACTGAAGGGGATCCGGCCAGAGACACCATCACTGCTCACAGGGAGTGCACTGCTACAGCACAGGAAAGGAGCAGGAAGCTTCCCTAACTCCACAAAAAACGAGGCCGGAAGGAAACAGAATCATGGAATCACAGAAATACCAAAGTTGGAAAAGACCTACAAGATCATTCAGTCCCACCATCCAACTATCACCAATAGTTCTCACTAAACCATATTGCTCAACACAACATCCAACAATACTGCTCAATGTTATTGTTTACTTCCAGAATAAATGTTTGCTTTTATTAGAACAAAAGCATGCGTTGGCTTTCTCTCGTTCTCTTGTAGCATGAGAGAGGGTGATTCTAAAGTAATGACTTCTTTCCACCTCATTTTCTGGTAAGGAGTTCTTTTCTGAACACTGTGGTGCCTGAAATAGTGAACTGTAGCCCAAAGGAAAGACATTCTCAGTAGTACTCCTACTCCAAAACTACGTGACTATCAAGCATATTTTCACCACAAAGAAACCTGAACACTGAAGAGTGCCGCTGACTGCTGGTAATACCACTCAACTCTACTGCCCATGGACATAGAACTGAGGGCAAGCAGACGTCACCAACATCCCTGTGCTGACATAGACACTCCTTACTAAGCCTTTTGGATCACAGCCTCCTGGGCCCCAGCAGACAGGCAGATCATGGAATAACAGAATGGTTTGGGTTGGAAAGGACCTTCATGACCACCTAGTTCTAACCCTTCTACTATAGGCATGGACACTTCCGTCTAGACCAGGTTGCTCAGAGCCCCATCCAGCCTGGCCTAGAACGCCTCCAGAGAAGAGGCATCCACAACCTCTCCAGGCAACCTGTTCCAGTGTCTCACCACCCTACAGCAAAGAATTTCTTATCATGGAATCATCATAGAATCCTCGGAGTTGGAAGGGACTTTTAAAGGTCACCTATTTCAAGTTTCCTCGGAACGAACAGGGATATGCACAGCATCACCAGGCTGCCCAGAGTCTGATCCAGCCAGGTGCAGGACCTTGCACAGGGCCTTGCTGAACTTCATGAAGTTGGCACGGGCTCATTTCTCAGGCCTGTCCAGGCCCGCCTGAGTGGCATCCCTTCCCTCTGGCGTGTCAACTGCACCAATCAGCTTGGTGTCATCTGCAAACTTGCTGAGGGTGTGCTCAATCCCACTGTCTGTGTCGCCTAAAGATGTTAAAGGGCACCAGTCCCACTGTCTTGTTTAGCTTAGAGAAGAGAAGGCTCTGGGGAGACCTCACTTGGGCCTTCCAATACTTGAAGTGAGCATCTAAACAGGAGGGGCAACGGCTGTTTACGAGGGTGGATGGTTTTAAGCTGAGACAGGGGAGGTTTAGGTTAGATATTAAGAGGAAGTATTTCACTCAGAAGGTGGCAGAGCACTGGAACAGGTTGCCCAAGGAGGTTGTGGATGCCCCATCCCTGGAGGCATTCAAGGCCAGGGATGTGGCTTTGGGCAGCCTGGTCTGGTGATTGGTGACCCTGCACATAGAAGGGGGGGTTGAAACTAGATGATCATTGTGGTCCTTTTCAACCCAGGCCATTCTATGATTCTACAATTCTGCGATTCTCTTGCTTTAATCAGTGATGCTGTAACTCCATCCCAGTGGGGCTACAGCCATGAAATCTGGCTTGCCACGCCCTGCTTCCCTCCCATTTGTGATGTCACAAAGCCTTCGAGGTCACCCAGCAACTGGCGCTGCTGCCTCCACTCAGTTGCTGCGCAGACGCTGGTGCTGCTGGTGGCTTGATTGAGCTCAGGTCAGAGTGACGGCCAGAGAGCAAATTGCAGGAAGGTGCAATGTTCAGCCCGAGGTTCACCATACTCCTCGTCTTCTGCTTGCCCTTCCTGTTCTCCGGCAGCCTTGCCCATTCCGGACGCCCTTCCTGGGCTGCGGTTATGTGGGATGTGGATCCTCCCAACATGGAGAAGCCGGGCATTGGCAAGGCAAGCTGGAACTACTACCTACCCTACTACCTACCCTACCGCCTGGACCAGCTTTGGTCTTCATTTGAGCACCTGGATCCACTGGGATTCGTGAAAGTGCTCTACGAGAAGAGCACAGAGCTGGGCCTTCTCCTCGCGTTGATTTACCTGTGGAGAACAGTGAGGAGGGGCTGCAGAGAGGTGAGTAATGGAGGTAGGCAAGCCAGACGGTGCCTGAGTTTCTCAGGAAGAGGCACAGCCCAGATGCAGAGATCTCAGGCCCCCAAGGCCCCTGCCCTTTTCATCACGCCCCCTGCTCTGTCATTTCCAGGATAAGAGCCAGATACTCTCAGCTGCCCCAGAGACACACTGCCAGAACCGCTCCTGCAAATACTGCAAGCTGCTCTGCCATCTGAAGGCAAACCCTGCCTTGATGGAGGTATACCTGAAACACGTGAGACACCGCTACCTGCAGGAGGATCTTCCCAGGAGCCGAGAGACGGCAAAATCCTGAGAAGATGGGGAAGAAAGCAGAGACTTTTCTCTGCATACCAGCACATCCCGAGTAGCTCCAGAGCAGCTGTAAACTGAAGGGGATCCGGCCAGAGACACCATCACTGCTCACAGGGAGTGCACTGCTACAGCACAGGAAAGGAGCAGGAAGCTTCCCTAACTCCACAAAAAACGAGGCCGGAAGGAAACAGAATCATGGAATCACAGAAATACCAAAGTTGGAAAAGACCTACAAGATCATTCAGTCCCACCATCCAACTATCACCAATAGTTCTCACTAAACCATATTGCTCAACACAACATCCAACAATACTGCTCAATGTTATTGTTTACTTCCAGAATAAATGTTTGCTTTTATTAGAACAAAAGCATGCGTTGGCTTTCTCTCGTTCTCTTGTAGCATGAGAGAGGGTGATTCTAAAGTAATGACTTCTTTCCACCTCATTTTCTGGTAAGGAGTTCTTTTCTGAACACTGTGGTGCCTGAAATAGTGAACTGTAGCCCAAAGGAAAGACATTCTCAGTAGTACTCCTACTCCAAAACTACGTGACTATCAAGCATATTTTCACCACAAAGAAACCTGAACACTGAAGAGTGCCGCTGACTGCTGGTAATACCACTCAACTCTACTGCCCATGGACATAGAACTGAGGGCAAGCAGACGTCACCAACATCCCTGTGCTGACATAGACACTCCTTACTAAGCCTTTTGGATCACAGCCTCCTGGGCCCCAGCAGACAGGCAGATCATGGAATAACAGAATGGTTTGGGTTGGAAAGGACCTTCATGACCACCTAGTTCTAACCCTTCTACTATAGGCATGGACACTTCCGTCTAGACCAGGTTGCTCAGAGCCCCATCCAGCCTGGCCTAGAACGCCTCCAGAGAAGAGGCATCCACAACCTCTCCAGGCAACCTGTTCCAGTGTCTCACCACCCTACAGCAAAGAATTTCTTATCATGGAATCATCATAGAATCCTCGGAGTTGGAAGGGACTTTTAAAGGTCACCTATTTCAAGTTTCCTCGGAACGAACAGGGATATGCACAGCATCACCAGGCTGCCCAGAGTCTGATCCAGCCAGGTGCAGGACCTTGCACAGGGCCTTGCTGAACTTCATGAAGTTGGCACGGGCTCATTTCTCAGGCCTGTCCAGGCCCGCCTGAGTGGCATCCCTTCCCTCTGGCGTGTCAACTGCACCAATCAGCTTGGTGTCATCTGCAAACTTGCTGAGGGTGTGCTCAATCCCACTGTCTGTGTCGCCTAAAGATGTTAAAGGGCACCAGTCCCACTGTCTTGTTTAGCTTAGAGAAGAGAAGGCTCTGGGGAGACCTCACTTGGGCCTTCCAATACTTGAAGTGAGCATCTAAACAGGAGGGGCAACGGCTGTTTACGAGGGTGGATGGTTTTAAGCTGAGACAGGGGAGGTTTAGGTTAGATATTAAGAGGAAGTATTTCACTCAGAAGGTGGCAGAGCACTGGAACAGGTTGCCCAAGGAGGTTGTGGATGCCCCATCCCTGGAGGCATTCAAGGCCAGGGATGTGGCTTTGGGCAGCCTGGTCTGGTGATTGGTGACCCTGCACATAGAAGGGGGGGTTGAAACTAGATGATCATTGTGGTCCTTTTCAACCCAGGCCATTCTATGATTCTACAATTCTGCGATTCTCTTGCTTTAATCAGTGATGCTGTAACTCCATCCCAGTGGGGCTACAGCCATGAAATCTGGCTTGCCACGCCCTGCTTCCCTCCCATTTGTGATGTCACAAAGCCTTCGAGGTCACCCAGCAACTGGCGCTGCTGCCTCCACTCAGTTGCTGCGCAGACGCTGGTGCTGCTGGTGGCTTGATTGAGCTCAGGTCAGAGTGACGGCCAGAGAGCAAATTGCAGGAAGGTGCAATGTTCAGCCCGAGGTTCACCATACTCCTCGTCTTCTGCTTGCCCTTCCTGTTCTCCGGCAGCCTTGCCCATTCCGGACGCCCTTCCTGGGCTGCGGTTATGTGGGATGTGGATCCTCCCAACATGGAGAAGCCGGGCATTGGCAAGGCAAGCTGGAACTACTACCTACCCTACTACCTACCCTACCGCCTGGACCAGCTTTGGTCTTCATTTGAGCACCTGGATCCACTGGGATTCGTGAAAGTGCTCTACGAGAAGAGCACAGAGCTGGGCCTTCTCCTCGCGTTGATTTACCTGTGGAGAACAGTGAGGAGGGGCTGCAGAGAGGTGAGTAATGGAGGTAGGCAAGCCAGACGGTGCCTGAGTTTCTCAGGAAGAGGCACAGCCCAGATGCAGAGATCTCAGGCCCCCAAGGCCCCTGCCCTTTTCATCACGCCCCCTGCTCTGTCATTTCCAGGATAAGAGCCAGATACTCTCAGCTGCCCCAGAGACACACTGCCAGAACCGCTCCTGCAAATACTGCAAGCTGCTCTGCCAACTGAAGGCAAACCCTGCCTTGATGGAGGTATACCTGAAACACGTGAGACACCGCTACCTGCAGGAGGATCTTCCCAGGAGCCGAGAGACGGCAAAATCCTGAGAAGATGGGGAAGAAAGCAGAGACTTTTCTCTGCATACCAGCACATCCCGAGTAGCTCCAGAGCAGCTGTAAACTGAAGGGGATCCGGCCAGAGACACCATCACTGCTCACAGGGAGTG
Organism: Phasianus colchicus; assembly: GCF_987193195.1. Classification (NCBI taxonomy): domain Eukaryota; kingdom Metazoa; phylum Chordata; class Aves; order Galliformes; family Phasianidae; genus Phasianus; species Phasianus colchicus. The sequence continues at coordinate 32,730,947 of NC_143476.1, read as the reverse complement.
CACTGCTACAGCACAGGAAAGGAGCAGGAAGCTTCCCTAACTCCACAAAAAACGAGGCCGGAAGGAAACAGAATCATGGAATCACAGAAATACCAAAGTTGGAAAAGACCTACAAGATCATTCAGTCCCACCATCCAACTATCACCAATAGTTCTCACTAAACCATATTGCTCAACACAACATCCAACAATACTGCTCAATGTTATTGTTTACTTCCAGAATAAATGTTTGCTTTTATTAGAACAAAAGCATGCGTTGGCTTTCTCTCGTTCTCTTGTAGCATGAGAGAGGGTGATTCTAAAGTAATGACTTCTTTCCACCTCATTTTCTGGTAAGGAGTTCTTTTCTGAACACTGTGGTGCCTGAAATAGTGAACTGTAGCCCAAAGGAAAGACATTCTCAGTAGTACTCCTACTCCAAAACTACGTGACTATCAAGCATATTTTCACCACAAAGAAACCTGAACACTGAAGAGTGCCGCTGACTGCTGGTAATACCACTCAACTCTACTGCCCATGGACATAGAACTGAGGGCAAGCAGACGTCACCAACATCCCTGTGCTGACATAGACACTCCTTACTAAGCCTTTTGGATCACAGCCTCCTGGGCCCCAGCAGACAGGCAGATCATGGAATAACAGAATGGTTTGGGTTGGAAAGGACCTTCATGACCACCTAGTTCTAACCCTTCTACTATAGGCATGGACACTTCCGTCTAGACCAGGTTGCTCAGAGCCCCATCCAGCCTGGCCTAGAACGCCTCCAGAGAAGAGGCATCCACAACCTCTCCAGGCAACCTGTTCCAGTGTCTCACCACCCTACAGCAAAGAATTTCTTATCATGGAATCATCATAGAATCCTCGGAGTTGGAAGGGACTTTTAAAGGTCACCTATTTCAAGTTTCCTCGGAACGAACAGGGATATGCACAGCATCACCAGGCTGCCCAGAGTCTGATCCAGCCAGGTGCAGGACCTTGCACAGGGCCTTGCTGAACTTCATGAAGTTGGCACGGGCTCATTTCTCAGGCCTGTCCAGGCCCGCCTGAGTGGCATCCCTTCCCTCTGGCGTGTCAACTGCACCAATCAGCTTGGTGTCATCTGCAAACTTGCTGAGGGTGTGCTCAATCCCACTGTCTGTGTCGCCTAAAGATGTTAAAGGGCACCAGTCCCACTGTCTTGTTTAGCTTAGAGAAGAGAAGGCTCTGGGGAGACCTCACTTGGGCCTTCCAATACTTGAAGTGAGCATCTAAACAGGAGGGGCAACGGCTGTTTACGAGGGTGGATGGTTTTAAGCTGAGACAGGGGAGGTTTAGGTTAGATATTAAGAGGAAGTATTTCACTCAGAAGGTGGCAGAGCACTGGAACAGGTTGCCCAAGGAGGTTGTGGATGCCCCATCCCTGGAGGCATTCAAGGCCAGGGATGTGGCTTTGGGCAGCCTGGTCTGGTGATTGGTGACCCTGCACATAGAAGGGGGGGTTGAAACTAGATGATCATTGTGGTCCTTTTCAACCCAGGCCATTCTATGATTCTACAATTCTGCGATTCTCTTGCTTTAATCAGTGATGCTGTAACTCCATCCCAGTGGGGCTACAGCCATGAAATCTGGCTTGCCACGCCCTGCTTCCCTCCCATTTGTGATGTCACAAAGCCTTCGAGGTCACCCAGCAACTGGCGCTGCTGCCTCCACTCAGTTGCTGCGCAGACGCTGGTGCTGCTGGTGGCTTGATTGAGCTCAGGTCAGAGTGACGGCCAGAGAGCAAATTGCAGGAAGGTGCAATGTTCAGCCCGAGGTTCACCATACTCCTCGTCTTCTGCTTGCCCTTCCTGTTCTCCGGCAGCCTTGCCCATTCCGGACGCCCTTCCTGGGCTGCGGTTATGTGGGATGTGGATCCTCCCAACATGGAGAAGCCGGGCATTGGCAAGGCAAGCTGGAACTACTACCTACCCTACTACCTACCCTACCGCCTGGACCAGCTTTGGTCTTCATTTGAGCACCTGGATCCACTGGGATTCGTGAAAGTGCTCTACGAGAAGAGCACAGAGCTGGGCCTTCTCCTCGCGTTGATTTACCTGTGGAGAACAGTGAGGAGGGGCTGCAGAGAGGTGAGTAATGGAGGTAGGCAAGCCAGACGGTGCCTGAGTTTCTCAGGAAGAGGCACAGCCCAGATGCAGAGATCTCAGGCCCCCAAGGCCCCTGCCCTTTTCATCACGCCCCCTGCTCTGTCATTTCCAGGATAAGAGCCAGATACTCTCAGCTGCCCCAGAGACACACTGCCAGAACCGCTCCTGCAAATACTGCAAGCTGCTCTGCCAACTGAAGGCAAACCCTGCCTTGATGGAGGTATACCTGAAACACGTGAGACACCGCTACCTGCAGGAGGATCTTCCCAAGAGCCGAGAGACGGCAAAATCCTGAGAAGATGGGGAAGAAAGCAGAGACTTTTCTCTGCATACCAGCACATCCCGAGTAGCTCCAGAGCAGCTGTAAACTGAAGGGGATCCGGCCAGAGACACCATCACTGCTCACAGGGAGTGCACTGCTACAGCACAGGAAAGGAGCAGGAAGCTTCCCTAACTCCACAAAAAACGAGGCCGGAAGGAAACAGAATCATGGAATCACAGAAATACCAAAGTTGGAAAAGACCTACAAGATCATTCAGTCCCACCATCCAACTATCACCAATAGTTCTCACTAAACCATATTGCTCAACACAACATCCAACAATACTGCTCAATGTTATTGTTTACTTCCAGAATAAATGTTTGCTTTTATTAGAACAAAAGCATGCGTTGGCTTTCTCTCGTTCTCTTGTAGCATGAGAGAGGGTGATTCTAAAGTAATGACTTCTTTCCACCTCATTTTCTGGTAAGGAGTTCTTTTCTGAACACTGTGGTGCCTGAAATAGTGAACTGTAGCCCAAAGGAAAGACATTCTCAGTAGTACTCCTACTCCAAAACTACGTGACTATCAAGCATATTTTCACCACAAAGAAACCTGAACACTGAAGAGTGCCGCTGACTGCTGGTAATACCACTCAACTCTACTGCCCATGGACATAGAACTGAGGGCAAGCAGACGTCACCAACATCCCTGTGCTGACATAGACACTCCTTACTAAGCCTTTTGGATCACAGCCTCCTGGGCCCCAGCAGACAGGCAGATCATGGAATAACAGAATGGTTTGGGTTGGAAAGGACCTTCATGACCACCTAGTTCTAACCCTTCTACTATAGGCATGGACACTTCTGTCTAGACCAGGTTGCTCAGAGCCCCATCCAGCCTGGCCTAGAACGCCTCCAGAGAAGAGGCATCCACAACCTCTCCAGGCAACCTGTTCCAGTGTCTCACCACCCTACAGCAAAGAATTTCTTATCATGGAATCATCATAGAATCCTCGGAGTTGGAAGGGACTTTTAAAGGTCACCTATTTCAAGTTTCCTCGGAACGAACAGGGATATGCACAGCATCACCAGGCTGCCCAGAGTCTGATCCAGCCAGGTGCAGGACCTTGCACAGGGCCTTGCTGAACTTCATGAAGTTGGCACGGGCTCATTTCTCAGGCCTGTCCAGGCCCCCCTGAGTGGCATCCCTTCCCTCTGGCGTGTCAACTGCACCAATCAGCTTGGTGTCATCTGCAAACTTGCTGAGGGTGTGCTCAGTCCCACTGTCTGCGTCACCTGCAGAGATGTTAAAGGGCACCACTCCCAGCACTGATCCCTGAGGAATACCACTCATCAGCAGTCTCCACTTGGGCACTGAGCCATTGACTGCAACTCTCTGAGAATGATTGTTGGGATATTGCTTGCACTTGTCTGCATATTCTAAGCCTGGGAAACTAAAGGAGCTTTTACACTAATCGTGTAACTAGCTAGATATTGTGGCTCTTGACAGAGAATTTCTATAGCAGTCAGAAGTGTGCTGAAATAGCAGCTGGAATAGTATATGGTATCAATTTTTTATTGCCTCTTAAGGATCGCGAAATGAAAGAAAGTGGAGATGAGTGTCATTAGTCTATGCGGATCTAAAACATGTTGGGAAAGACTATAAAAGATATTGCCGAGGTGGAAGAAGTCTTCTAAACAGGTATGGGTCCATTTTGGAGTGTGGAGTGACTACATAGCTGGAGGTGGAATGCAACAGAAAGTGTTATAGTAAGAAATCTGGTTTTGGTAAGGTTGTCTATCACTATTAGAATGGTACCAGTTATTTCCAGATGACAGCAACATAACATATAAGGAAAGTAATTTAACTGTTGACAAGCTGATTAGTCTGATTTCATCAGTAAATGGAACCGTAGCAAAACTTCTAAAGAATATTAGTTGTTGAAGTTTTACGATAAGAGTAAATCACTAGAAAGACAGAATAAAATGCAGCATATATTTACCAATGGGTGTCAGAATAATTTGGTATCAATTATATAATAAAAATAAACATTTATGGAGGAAAACAAGATGTACTTATCTCTTGGATTTTATGGAAGCAAATGATATGGGAAATATAAAAAAACAAAGCAAGATGGAGAACACAAGTGTTTACTGTAACTTATGCAGGAATTTAATAGAGGGGAGAATGTGACTGCGTGGGCTGAAGAAGAAATTACAGGCCTATAGAAATATCTGTCAACCCTCTCCTGTACAATTTTTTAGATTCTTTAATATTTTTATTAATTTCACCTCATAGAGTAAAGAGGGCTATTGAATAAGTAACATTTTCACATAGCATATTTAGCATCACTGAAGGAAGAACAATATGTGGAATATGTGAGGACAGAAAAAAGATGGACAAAGAATAATAGCATTTAATACCAAATGTAAAATCTAAATTTTTTTAGGGTTTCCATTCACCAAATGAGGTTGTCTGGGTCTCTATCCTACCTGTCTTTGGACACCTCCATGGTGTCCACTTGTCCTTTCACTTTCTGCCCAAACAAAAAGTCAGTCTCCTTCCTATTTATAAGCTCCCTTCAAGTACTGGAAGGCCATAGTGAGATCTCCTCAGAGCCTTCTCTAGTCTGAACAAGCCCAGCTCCCTCAGCCTTTCTTTGTATGTAGGAGAGGTTCACCGCTCTGATAATCCTTGTGGCCTCCTCTGGATTCACTTCAGCAGCTCCACATCTTACTTTTGCTGCAGTCCAGACCTGGATGCAGTACTCCAGACAAGTGCAGAGCAGAGGGGGATAATAACCTCCCTTACCCTGCTGGCCATGCAGTTCAGGAGACAGAATTACTGATACAAACCTTGTACTTGTTAACTGCAATGAAGGAATGTGGAAGAACAACTACTAAAGATCAATGACTATCAATAAGTGCTATAGCATGGCCAGGAAGAAGTCAGATTTCAGTCAAGGCCTAAAGAATAAAGGATGGAAGTAAGTAGAAATACTACTGCTAGCCTAACATCTTATCTGGAATGAAAGGAGGCTGGGCACACTCTAGATGTTTGAATACAAACAAGAAGTATTTAGATGAACAGCTACAATTAGTGGGCAACTGGAGGTTATATACTTAGGGAAGGATCTGAAAAAGTTTATTCACTCTGATAGCTGTGAGGAGACACAACAGTATCTCATTAATGTCTTAAAGTGAATATCAAAGACTAAAAATAATTATTTGTGGGCAAAGAACTATATTGGGAAAAGCATAAGACTATTCAGTGGTTGTAAGCAAGCATGTAGAAATTGGAAATGTTTATCATGCCAGAGTGAGATTTAAAACTGCCAAGTTATAAGATTTGAAACCTAGCTTGTTTAAAAATGATAGTTTATGGGATGTCATAGGATGTTAAAAAAAAGAAAATAGGAGACGTTTTAGTTCACTGCCTTAAGAGATCCCTTTCTGTTCAGCGTACTTAGATTACAGAACATTTTTCTGCACCTTTTGTCATTCCAAAGCATTACAATGCATGCAGTCTAGGAAGAGTTTAGATCAGGATCTCTTGGATTTCACCTACTGAACATTATACTCCTTAATGTAATATCAAATACTCTTTGTTTTGAATCTGTAACACGTGTTCCACAGATTTTCCTAATTTGCAGCTTATTTGTAGACCAGTGTGCATATTAATGCAGCACTGAGCAGTGTGGAGTCTCAAGTCAGATGTGATTCCACAATGCAGAGAGGATTGAAAAAAAGTTTAGTAGTAAAATATCAAGTTCCGAACAGTTTAATTCCTTTTGGTCAGTGATTCAGAGCATAAAATCAGCTGATGAGTAGTGCTCATAACAGAGTTTGATTTTAATGCAGCTTTCTTTGAAGGCAAGCACTCTTGAGGCTCAGAAGAGTTGAGCTTTCATGGATAGGGATAATAGCCCTTCCTGAAATTTTTTGCATCTGTGAACTATTTAACACTTACAGCTTGCACGTTACACACCCTGAAGGACTAGCACTAAGAAACATGTATGACTTGAAAATTAAACTAAAATAAACTGCTGGCTAAGCAAGTTTGAGAGAAACAGATTAAGGAAAATTATTTGGTTTAACTATTTCCAACAATTTATTCTTTCAAAATGGTAAGTAAATTTTAGAGATAAAATAAAAACAAAACAAAACCTGCATTGTACATGGAAAGACAAACAGTATACTTATTAGACATAAGTGGCAGATTTGAAATTTACTCTGGGAAACATTCATGATCTCATTGTGGTGATATCTCTTCCTTTTGATGTACACATTATTTGACCTTCGTGTTGTGAGCTTCCTTAGAATAAAAACAGCAATCTTTTATTCTTGATCTGACCTTGACAGCCTGTTTTAGTAAGTGTGGAGTGCCTTTGACTTCTGTGACTTTCCAGGAAACTTCTAAACGATCAGGTTTTTTTTAGTATCTGCTCTAACTTGGTAATACATATTTACATAGAAGCTCAAACAAAACAATATGCCAGCTGTTGTGAAAAAGGAATCAAAGTTGGGGGTGGGGATGGGGAAGTTGTGCCATGTTTCTTAATTTTGCAGTATTAATTTCACCCTCAGTGAACATACAGATGAAGGCAGGAAAATTCCTGCTAGATCTGCATGTCCTTCCTGCATAAATCTCTGTGCTTTCCTTACACAGGATGGCCCTCAGTGACTGAAGCTGAGACTGAGAAAACAGCTGCATTGTACTGCAGACTCAAATCCTGCTACAGAAATAAGCTGTAGGATTCAAGCATGAACTAAGCAGGATTACACAGAAGGGAAGTATAATACTTGATGTGAATTAAAGGTATGAAGAAAGACACATTTCTTTCTAGGTAAGCTACTTTTATTTTTCCTGATGTTTAAATTTCCCGGTTATGATCTCAGATGTGCTAAACCTTTTAAAATAATAAACAGCAAAAATTTTCTATGAAGTATTGTACATGACAGTCTTCTTAAAATCAAGCATATTCCACAATAATCTAAAGATATTTCAACCCATTTGCAGGTATTACTTTAGGGTGGATGCTTTGTTTCCTTATCTTAAAGCAGGCTGTTCTTAACTCACTAGTCTTTCCAAGGTTGAGATTAAGTGCTATAAAACAGTGTAACTTTCTTTTTTTCTTTCTTTCTTTCTTTCTTTCTTTCTTTCTTTCTTTCTTTCTTTCTTTCTTTCTTTCTTTCTTTCTTTCTTTCTTTCTCTCTTTCTTTCTCTCTTTCTTTCTCTCTTTCTTTCTCTCTTTCTTTCTTTCTTTCTTTCTTTCTTTCTTTCTTTCTTTCTTTCTTTCTTTCTTTCTTTCTTTCTTTCTTTCTTTTTTTTTTAACTTTTCTTATGAGTAATATTAAACCAGAAAAGAAAGGGTCTGGTGTGGTCAACAGTAGCAGTATTTTAAAAACATGCAGCAAAATAAAAATAAAGGATCACTAAGCATATCATTCTGTTTCCCCAAGATACAGGTATTTCTAATGTATTTTCTTACCTCGGATCTGAATAATCCTCTCATGCTCTAGGCTTGAGTTGTCAGGATGAGGTTCTGCCCAGCAGACAGAAATCAGCACCAGAAAGAGTAGACCTGTCATCTTCATAGTCACAAGAATCTTCTTCACTGTATGGGCATCACATAACAGAAAGACTCGTCAATTTTTAGAACCCTTTATGGAATTGATTTGCACAACTTCTTACAGCAATGATCTTTAAAGGGATCTGGAACATATTTTGCCCACTGAGATGAGGGTGTGACAATAGGTAGAAATTCTTTAGGCATGAAGGTTGGACCTTTTTATCATGGACTTTCATGAAATGAAACTTGCAATAGAAAAAGCTACACAGAAATACAGCATGAAAGAATAAAAGCATTCACACACAGCCATAAAACAAATTCCTTGCAAGACCCTATGTAAGCTACAGCAGTGTTTCAAGAAACATTCTAGTGCACTTTTGCATTTCCAGACCCACTCCAGATCTGGTCAACAAATACAATAAAAACAACTAAAGCCATCATTAAGTCTATATTTGTGGTATGATGCAATCTGCTGGTGATAGATTTTTAAGGCAGAAACCATCTCCTCATAGGTTCTGGCATTTCAGACAAGTTAACTTAGCAGAAAGGGTGGCAAGTTTGCTTAAGCCAAGCAATAAAAATGGCAGATTATTTCTGCAGCTGATTAGAAAGGTCTATTTTATTCTGAATCCACTTAACCATGTTAAGAAATGTCTAAAAACACAACAAAACCATGCACAAAGTACGTTACAGTTGTATATGCTACCACTGCAGCTGCCCTGATTGATTTTTCATTCATTTCTACCTAGAATGCTGACGCACTAACTCAGTGTGCCAGGTAGGGTCTCTGCAGTCAGCAGAGCTGAGCGCTGCAGGGAAATTCTCTGCCAGGCTCTGAGTAGTAATTAGGCAAATGAAGACCTGAAATAGAAAAGGAGGCATAAAATACAAGAAGTTTTATATAGAGGGCTCAGGCTGATCTGTGTTTTGTAGCTATAATTTTAATTACCCTGATTTCTTGAAATAAAATAGATAGTTATTTCCCAACTTCACTTTTCAAGACTAGGATATTTTTTTTCAGTCTTCAATTAGAGACAGCATTATTCATAGGCTTCCTCTCTAGTGCAGGGAGAATTATGTTTTTTTCCTGTGTCTTTCCCAGAGCTAGAAGCACATCAGAGCTGCAGGGTGCTCTTGGTCAGAACCTGGGTCACCAGCTGAGCTTTCCAAGCAGCCCCTGTCTCTAAGCAGACTCAGGCACTTATGCACCTCAAATCTGGATATCAGAACTATTGACAAAAATGCAGAAATGCTATTGCCTTCTTTCATAGCAGCACATGCATGTTACTTGCCTGCCCTTCCATTCCTCCAAGCGAGTTCGGGTGGGAGCTCAAAGCCTGTTCAGCATCCCTCACTGCAGAGTGCCTAAAGGTAGGACAAGTGACAGCTGCATGCTGCTTTCCAGGTGGTCCATGCTCTGTGACTCCACGCTCTTTGGCCACTCCCTCTTTCCTGGAAAGCCTGGCAGCCTGATGACCTCCATTTCGGAGAGCAAGGGCAGATGTGGCTCCCTCTAGAGCACATCAGCCTGAGTCTGAGAAGACGAGGGGGGTCACATGCGGCAAGTGGAGTGAAAATGCACTGTTCTTCCCTCACATATCCCAGAACAGGCATATTTACTCTGAGAGGGAAAAATGCTGCCTGTCTGGAGTATTTTTATCTACTTATTTTTGGCAGCTAGCAAACAACAGACAATTCTTTCTCATTGGTTGGTCGAGAGTTTTGATTTGGAAAGTCTGGATAACAATGAGGCTTTGATTTTAAAGATCCCACGCAAAGCCCGTGGGGGTGTACCCACCACAATCTGCACCTTGGAGATGCAAAAGCCATGAGACTACACAGGGGCTCTGCAGACCTGCTTGTGAGCGTCTCAACCACTCGTCATTAGAGCTTTGCACAAACCTCCTGACACAAACCTGCTCTTTTCTCTGTCACTGGTGAAACAAAACAGCTGCATTAGCCAGACGACTAGGAGCACTACTCTCCTGGGAGACAGCATTCCCATCTCCCCCAGTCTGTGCAAGCACAGGGACTAGAGTTCAATGCTGGAACAAAAAAGCTTTATCTTCTGGACACACAAGCGGAGCACCCCACACATGGCCTCCCTCCTTTGTCAAGGTCACATTAATGTTATGGAGAAAAAAATCCTCCCCTTAGCAACTATTTCTTTGGGGTGATGGCCATCAGACAAACAGAGTTAGTGTTTTGCACTGAGCTGCCATGCACAAAGATGTTTCAGAGATATTTAATTTCCTTTACTCTTTACTCTGTGCTCACCTATTCTGTAACCATGTCACACAAGCAGGATGAGAGGCAAAGTGACGTTGGATTCATTCATTCTTCATTTTCTTCAACTTTATGGATAAAGATCATAGAATCATAGAATAGCTTGGGTTACAAAAGACTTTAAAGTTCACTAAGTCCAACCACAACCAAACCATACTACCCTGACTCTATCAACCCTCCACTAAATCATGTTCCTGAGCACCACATTCAAACGGTTTTAAAACACATTCAGGGATGGTGACTCAACCACCTCCCTCAGGAGCCTATTCCAGTGCTTAACAGCCCTTTCTGTAAAGAAATTTTTCCTGATATCCAACCTAGCCCTCCCCTGGCACAACTTGAGGCCATTTCCCCTCGTCCTGCCACCTGTCACCAGTGAGAAGAGACCAACCCCGCTCTTGCTGTAAGCACCTTTCAGATATTAGAAGAGAGCAATAAGGTCTCCTTTCAGCCTCCTCTTCCCCAGACTAAACAGCCCCAATTCCTTCAGTCTCTCCTCATAGGGCATATTTTCCAAGCCCTTCACAAGCCGTGTTACCCTTCTTTAGTCCTGCTCCAGCCATGGATATGATAAGAAGAGAAAAAAAGAAGGGGTTCAAATGGTTTGCCGCAACCTGGCCAGCCCCGGACCGCCTGTGCTCTGAGAGAGGGGAAAGGGCAGAGGGCTGGCAGAAAGTTTTAACAGAGAGAAAACACAATGGCAGTGATCTGAAGAGGAATGGTAATTTACTGAATTTAACTAAATCAAACAAAATGAGAGAGACAAGAGTATTCAAAATGCGAGTCAAACCGCAACAGTGCGAGGGAAAGCACGTGCCAGGGCCAGACAAAGAGAGGCAGATGCTTGGGCCCTGTCGGGAGCCCCATCTCCACCACTTCCTGCCAGGTCCTCTGGGGATGCCATCCCCTCCCCTCCCATCAGGATGCTCGAAGAGTCCACAAAAGACAGAACCAGAACTCGTTAGCTCCCACTGGTCCACAGGATGTTCTGATGTGGAGAACTGATAACAAAAAATCACGAAACCACAACAGCATTGAAATTAATAAAATCTTGGCTGGCAGTCAATGAGTTATCAGTAGAAACTGGTAATGATTAGTCATATTCAAGAAGTTTTCAGTGGTTTCAATTACTGCATTTTACAGAATTTGCTGTCTCCCTAGACAGAGATACAAAGAGATCACAAGGAGTTCATAAAAGAGGATCTGAAGGCTGAGGTAAGTAGTAAGCTTTAAAATTCTCTAAACCTGTTCATTCTTAGACACTATTTGAAACTCTGCTATTAACCACCATTTCTTTAAACTTAACCATAATTCATCAATCACTGGAAAATCTAAAAGCTGATAAAGCACCAATATTTATATTTTAATATAATACTCTGCAAATCAGCAAGATGCCTTTAGAAAGCATCTCGTTGAAGAACAGAAACAAATGCAAACTATGTCACATATCAATTTCAGTTTTTCATAAAAAAACGTCTTCCTTCTTTACTACTGCAACTACTTTCAAGATAGAGAACATTGGAGCATCCACTGTGTGAGGCTAAAGGTTCGTTTCACTCACTATGAAGGGTGCTGCAGCAACATATTCTGCCAGCTGCTCCATATGGTGCAAGGAAGGCTTAAGAGGAGAAGAACTTAATAAGAGCTACCTTGTACAAGGAGGAAATTGGGCACTAGTGCACAAGGACAGAGAGAAAACCAAATTCCTAGGGCAGAATAGTGAAAAATGGGCCTTCTTCATTAAAAGGCTCTGTCTTTCTATAGATTTTCCGTATTTAATACAGGGAAACCCAACAAGCAAATGTACATGTAATCAATGACACCTAAAACAGTTAACAGAATTAGTAAAATTCATCTAAATAATTTAATGTTGAAATAAATAGAACCAAATGGGTGGACTACTCACATCTGTGCACAAACCTACTGCAAAATATAAGCCATAATAAGTCCCCTCTTTGTGGAGATCTGTTTCATCTGGCAATTGTTGCTAACCACTATAAAAGTACCTTTCAATGAAATAAAATGTATGTATTTTCAGGGAAAGAATGTCAAGCTTCATGAACGGAAAACCTCTTATTCCTAAGAATGATGAAGGATGAAATCTAGACAGTACTCACACACTCTCCTCTATAGCTTTTCCTAAAAACAGGAAGATTGATATCTCAATCTAGCTGATGAGGAATAGGCTACTGGTTTAAGATGACCAGCTCAAGTATCCTGAAGCTCATGTCTTCCATATGCATATCAACACCTACATTTAGGCAACTGAGTCAAGCCATAAGAATGAGATTCAGTTCCATACTGTGGACACATAAATCAGTATGTCTACATATAAAATGTTTACAATCTAATTAGGAGTCCAAGCAAATATTCTGGTCAGTTTATATCTAGTTGATGTAGCCAGTAGAAGGCAGAAAGATGTTTTATTGACTTGGGATGCCTTTAGCCTACTCACTTCTGACATTCAGTTTCCTCTAACTGCAGCGCAGCCTTTCTGGAGAACTGGGAAGTGTGGACATGAATCCAGCAATCTAAAGTAAATGGCACACCACAATGTGTGGCGTTTTTGTCTCAGGAGTCTAATAAGTGTTTGTTTAGGTACAGATGTGACAATAACAAGATACAGATGCATATTCGTTCAACCTATAATGCAGCTCTCAGGAATAAAGGTGCCCAAAGTGTGGCTCTGTCTCAGAGGCTCCTTACAAGAGAGACAGGAGTCCAATTTCTTTTGCTCTAGACAGCTTCCCACTTAGCGCAGTAAAAAACACTTCAGAAAGTCAACATTCATCTCCCTGTTGACTGCACAAGGAGTGTTGGTATTTTGACTCATCCTGGTAGCACTGACATACTTCTTTTTAGAAGTCCTACTACCAGAAGTGGGCATCTAAAGAAGGCAATGGCAACATCAGCCTTTCTCTTGAAGTGCACCTAGCTTCTTATAAGTATTCAAAATCTTGAAAGATCTTCCATTCTAAAAGGCTGGCAAAGTACTTGGTTTCAGCTACAGATTTGAGACCTCAAGCAGAAAAGTCAAATTAAAATCCATTTCTTGCCCTGGTATGGCCCTATTTATTTTGTCTCAATTCCAGTTTTCATTATTTTACTGAGAAGAAAGTTTCTCCTTGGACAAAAAGCCCTTAGGCTGATGGAATGAAGACAAGATGGATTCAGTAGACTGCTCTTCAAGTTAAGCTGCTCACACAAACAAAATTTCACTGATGCAATGGCAAAAAGAAGCAATCCATGGCATGAGAAAAGATAACAACCATACGGTCTATTATCATGACTTAGAGCAAGATTTCCTTGACCTCCTCCCCTGCTACTTCATTAGTTAAAGCAATCTGGAAATATATGAGCCTGTATAAGTAGGGGCCATCTAAAGTGCCAGACGGTCAATGTCTGGATAGCAAGTTGTCATAGTACTATCCTAACCATAGGCAGAATATTTCAGTGGAAAAAGCATCATGACCATTCAAAGACATCTGAAATCCCCTAGATTCTGTTAATTCCCTGGGAAGAATGCTGATAAATTGCTTGCAAGGAGAAAGAGAATATCTTTGCAGTCTTTGAAGCGTTTCTCATGTATCAGAAATGAAATGAAATGCGTTCCAGAGACACAGGATAACAATGGTAACAATATTTGGACATTATTCACAGTATACCCAAGGTCGTGCAGTTTGGCCTCAAGAAGTTGGAAAATTTGGTATTCTAGCCTTAATGCAAGAATGGATAAAGCAAATGTGCCATAACAAACAGCTATCATTTATGGAATTCACTACGAGTAGGCTTCTTTACTATGCTTTATAATGGAATATATTAAAATGTCTTGAGTTCAGGATCCTGGATGTTTTCACTTTAAATAAGGGTGATGACATGTTTTTTGATAACATAGGGTAACGCTATAGAAAAGGAATTCTGCTTTTTTTTTTTTTTGTTAAGTGAATTCACTTGTTTGCAATCTCTACAAGCCAGTGGTTTTCAAAGAACATATGCAATCTAGCTAAATCAGCTGGCTCTCCATCTAGATTGAATCACAGAATCATAGAATTATTAAGGTTGGAAAAGACCTCTAAGGTCATCTGGTCCATCCATTTACCTGCCTCCAATACTGTGCTTTAAACCATGTCCCTAACTACTCCCTTTTCTTAAACACTTCCAGAGACAAGGAGACCACCACTTCCCTGAGCAGCCTATTCCAATGCCTCACCACTTTTTCTGAGAAGAAATTCTTCCTAATATCTTGAATATTGTAAACCTGAATGATTCCTGAATAATTTGAACCTCCCTGGTACAACTTAAGGCAATTCTCTCTAGTTCTGTCATTCTTCCCTGGGAGAAGAGGCCAACCCCCTACTTGCCTCACTTCAGGCAGTTGTTGGGAGTGGTAAGGTCTCCCCTGAGCCTCTTCTCCACACCAAACAATCCCAGTTTCCTCAGCCGCTCCTCATAAGACTTGCAGTCCAGACCTTTCACTGCCCTTCTCTGGACACACTCTAGGGCGTCCATGTCTTTCTTGTAGTGAGGGACCCAAAACTGAACACAGTGTCTATCTCCTTTGGATCACTGAAGAAAATCTCATACGTGAAATATCATTAAACAGGTCCTTACAAACCATTCTTTTTATCTGTGTATAATAATTATTGCTAATATGATGATCGTAATATTTACTTTAATTCTTGTTTTTGAAAATTTTAGCTACCTTTCCATATCTAGGCTTGCAGTGGTAGATTTAAGCTGAAAGTTTTGGACCTACAGAGTCTGTCAGAACATGGAGTTATTTTAATTTTCTGGACACAGAAAGTTGCTTTTTTTGTTTGTTTGTTTGTTTTTGCATGTGTGTGTGTGTGTTTGTGTTGTGTGTGTGTGTGTGTGTGTGAAAAGGCATTCAAGTAAATGGATATTGTGGAATTAAACTACCTATCATTAGATTAGGACATTTGAACAGGGAGGCTTTGGGACTCTAGTTCCTACTGGTCATGTTCACAGTATCATACATCAAAGCAGCAGTACTAACTGTTGCCTAATCACTAAGATCTGCCAGATGCAGGACTCAGGATAACAAAACAGGTTAACTTCATTGTTTTCTGTGGTGAATGCTTTATCATCCATCCTACAACTCATGCCACATCTCTCCTGAGACTGCTGTTGTGCTCTCAGCCTCCTCAAAACTGCTGGTATTTTAAAGCAGACCTAGGAGATTTATTGGAAATACCCAAGTTTTCTTCAGTCTCCGACAGTACAGGTGTAAACTACGTAGAAAAACTGCTTTTACATATTAAAAGGAAACAAACCTCAAGCTTTATATAAAAAATTTCCTTTCTTGCAAATACAGCAAAAAGGAATGAATTCAAGAGAAGCTTAGAAAAAGCACATGATCATCCTACTCGTAGAATTTGTGTCTGAGAGACAGAAGCTTCCTGGACTCACTCACATTTCTTTATAAATCACTCAAGATGAATTATCTGATCACACCTTATAATTTAGGATTAAACTTTTTGTTTAGGAACTATTATGAAAGTTACTGGAATGGTAAGGCTAGGAATCAGACCATGATAATTATAATACCTTGAGATATGCAAGTAGGTGAGATTTCAACTGTTTTACCTGTGGGATGTACATCTCTATTCTGATTGTCCCACAATTAATTTGATGAAGTTCACATTCTTTTTCCCCAGCTAATCTGACTGTCCCAGCCACATTAAAATTAAAAACATTAGTGGTGCCTTCATATCCTTGAAGAATCCTGCTATATTAGAGAACAGATGCAATGCCAGACTAATGAGCACAGGCCCAGTGCCAGTCTGCTGTACAGAATTACCAGCAGCACACCATTTCTGGCAAGGATCCTGGTGCAAAGCATAAAGTGGCCCCTTCTCAATCTGACTGTGAGTACTTGGTCCTGTCCCTCCTCTTTCCTGTGGTCCAAAAATCATGCTGTCTGCACTTGGAGTCTTTCAGAATGACTTTAACAAGCCATCCACTTTTCCAGAGAAATAGTAAGAGTGATACAACACACTGCATGTTTTTTTCATTGCTGTTATGTGTTGCTAGAAAAAGTATCCACCAAATCACTGCTTCTAAGAAGATGATTTAATTTTACAACAGCACTGTTTCCATCAAACATCTGCTTCTAACTGCAAGGACTCTCATGTTTCCTTGGGATATTCAGTCACAAAAGCATAGAAGTGGGTGCAGCCAGATCAAACACATATGGGGATCAGTTGTAAAAGCACGATTCTTTCAACATTTATTTAATTGAATTAATCAGCAACCAATGGCAAAACATTCTCTCTGCAGAGATCAGTAATTCTATGAAGGATGAAGGTCTAGAGGCTAGGGCAGAAGTTCATGCTCTGGGGAGCAGGAGTTCATCTTTGCTCCCTCCAGCCCTCCGGAAAGGCATGGAGGTGGTGAGGGAGCTGGCTATCCTTTGTCTGCACCCACTCTGTCACAGCATTCTGCTGCTCAGAGGGCACTGTGGAAGACAACGTAGTGACATTAAGAGTGACCCTCACACTTCATTGCAGTGATATATCTAGAGCAGAAAAGGACTTCTTCATAACTACTTTCAGACACTGTACATTATCACATTCTTAAACATCAAATGATAGCTTATCACAGACATACAAACACATAAATGTGCAGATGTCTGCCTATACAAGCTTCCCGCTGCTTTCTGAATTATTTTTTACAATGCAGGGTCTTAAGAGTATTGAGAAACACTGGAAAAGCTAGAATCAAATATTTAGTTAACTTCCTAATGGTTAAATTCAGTGGAAAACAAGCAATGAACATTTCCATCCTCATGGATATTTGTGGAACAGTGTCTAAATAATGGCAACACTTTCTAACCTCACTGCTAAACAGTGTTGCTTCATTATTACATATAATAGTTATTATTATATATAAAAATTGTCTACTTTTTGGGAGTATCACAAGTTCACATTATGATCTGAAAGTTGCTCTTTGAGTCAAAAAAAGTGCAACTACTTCTTTTAAAAATTACCCTTTGCTATTTTACAGCAGTGACAACAGAGACTTGCACAGACATCTTTTGTCAGTTACGTGTCAGAAAGGTGCCAAAAATTAGTGAATATTCAAAGCTCCAGACTGTCTATCTAACCCTTGCAGATACTGCCAAATAGTGACTGCAGATCTGCACTTCAAACTAAGTAAGCTTATAGCAGCCCTAGAAAAAAATTAGATAAATTTACTGGAATGGAAAAAGGATAATCATTTGATAAATCTAGAAATTTTACCAGGACTGAAGCTGGTTAGATGGGGCATTTCGCTTAGTGGCACAAGTGGATACCCACCAATATAATCCATGAGTGACACTGTTCTAGGTGGTCTTTCCAAGGGCTGTGATTGACACTGTCAGTTTTGGCAACAGAGTGCAGAGTGAGCTAGAGCAAGCACTTTGTATCAACATATCCCTGGCAATTTCCTCCTTAATTCCAAGCCACTGGCAATGCCTTAATACAGGGCACAGTGAGACAAGCATTTATTGGGGTGAGCAAAGGAAAGGGAAACCTACTTTATGGAGGAGGCTAAAAGAGCTTGTCCTTGTCAACCTGGCAAAACACAGCTGAGTAAAGATATAATTGCCGCCTATAAATATATCAGGGTAAATGCCAGAGAAGAAAAAGAACATTATTTCAGCCATAATTTAGGAACAGAACACATGGAGCCATAAATAAGTTCAAACTGGAAAATAAATAATTTTATTCTATATAAATTTTTCATGGTCTTCCTAAAGACCTTCCTATCTCAGGGGCGAGGCAAGAAATGCAGCTAGCTTTAAGGTGGAATTGCTGTGCTCTGTGAGGACTCTGCTCAGAGGTGGTGAGGCCCTGGCACAGCTGCCCAGAGAGCTGTGGGTGCCCCATCCCTGGAGGTGCTCAGGGCTAGGTTGGATGGGCAGCCTCAGCTGGGGGGGAGCAACCAGCCCATGGGAGCGGGTGGGAGTTGAGTAAATTTTAAAGTCCCTTCCAACCCAAGCCATTCTGTGATTCCATGACTTCCTGGGATGAAGAGGAACTCTGACCAAAGAGAAATGTGTTATGGCACAGGGTGATTCCTTTATACTTCTAGCCCTAAGTTTTTGCAAAGTCTTCAACTATAGCATGTTAATAATAATTCTATGACAGGCAGAAAAGTGTTTTTTTTTCTGTCTATGGCAGGCCCAAATTCTTCTGACTGCATTATTAAAGACATGATCCACTATACTCAAGCAGAGCTTCCTAACGCTCCACACTCAACTATAAGCATGCTCTCAGTGCAAAAAACCTTTCCTATCCTTTTCTTTCTTATGAAAGACTTCTCAGAACAACTTTTAATAGTCAGACCTGGTAAGTCACTTCAGTAACTTCCTAAGTAGACTCTATGCTTTATCTAACAGTGCTGTTGGCCTTGATATAGAACATTAAATGTCTGTAAATGAAGTTAGGACACATGTTCATGGCGTAATGGCCTGACTTTTGCAATGCTTAGTTACATGAAAGGCTTGCCTGTGTCCACTGTGAGGTTTATATGTAAAATATGAAGATGACATTTCTTCTGTTCTGAAGGTGTGGAGGACAATGCAGCCTTTCCACAATCATTCTTCATGATGCTTTTGAGATTTTCAATGATGTGAATATAAAGGAAAATAATAGCTCCATTTCCACTTTGGACCACTCAGAGAACGGCACAGGATATTAAGTTGAGGAAACAAATACAATCAAAACACAATAGGAAAGAAAAAATGAACAAAACACCCAGGAACTCCTGAGTTCCTCCGAACAGTCTTGGTTTAATATTCTGATGAGGACTTAGTTGAAACCATCTGAATAAATATCAGAAAATGTAAAATATAAATCTCGTTGCTGTGTGACAGACAGATAGCAGCAGAGGGGCAGTCCGACAAAGCAGTGTCTGACATGGAAGTGCATATGGAGCAAAGGTGTGTCACTGAATTCCTCCATGCAGAAAAAACGGCACCCACTGACACTCACTGAACATTTACAGAGATCAACAAGTGGATCTGAGCACAGCGTGGCTGTGGGTGGTGCATTTCAGCAAAGTGACAGTGACAGTGCATCACCTCTGATGGTGCAGATTGTGTAAAGCATGGCATGCAGGTTCTTCTTCATTGCTGATGAAAATGCACAGCTCATGGTGGTGACCATTGAAAACATTGTTTTGTAGCTGATAATTTGCTCTCACAAGTAGTGTCATTGTGCTCTTCGTTGTATTTTCCATGGGGAAAAAAATAGGAGGCATTAGTTTCAGAGTGACATAACATAGAATTAACTGAACAATATGCAACTATCTAATGGAATCATAAGGCAGAACATCCTGGTAGATACAATTCACTTAAGTTGTGCAAGCAAAACAGCTTGCAGAGCATGCACTATTACAAGAACAAAATACATCATATTTTAGTTTCAGATATATTCAGATGAAGGAAGATGTGACTGAATAATCTATATTCAGGAAATACCTGCAGCCTGCACTACAAAATTAAGTAGCCATATAAGCACATATTAAGGAAAAGAATGTGTGGAAATCCACATTTAGCACAGACATGGGTTTAGTTCACATAGAGATACAAAGAATAAAAAGCCTGAGGATGCATTTCAGTTCATTGGACTATAACATAAAACAGATCTCAAAAAATCAATGCAGTTTTTAATTGCTCTGTCCTGACATTTAGTTTGGGTGCAGGCAATATATGCTGGCTTTTTGGTCAGCTCCTCATGTAAATTAAAGTTGTGTAGATTTCATGGGGAGGAAAAAAAAAAAAAAAAGACCACATAACAGATTTTCTTGACAATCTCTGAGTTAGAAAATTCTGTTAAGAAAGAAAGTTATTGATTTGGATTATGCCAGACAAAGAATACCCTTTCTTAGCCAATAACAAGAATATCTACATTACCACTAGGCTGAATGAGGATTTCGAAGATACCAAAGTAGGTTAGTTTAAATAAATAGCAAGCAGATAGAACTGATATGTTTTGCAAGTGCCACTCAACCAAGTTAATTGTAAGAGTCAGCATTGCTACAGTCATCCAGAGTAAAAGCAGGGCTTTCATTTGTCCTGTAATGTCCTCAGCATTATGCAGGCTGTTTCAGCTCCACAGCAGTAAACTTTAGTTCTCAAATCGCATTTGCAGAGGCTCTGAACGCCCTCCAGTCAGCGACACCCAAAATGCATCCACACTTCCAAGAGAAGCATTACTTATCAAGGGGGGTTGTCATACCCTGAGGGATGGAAAGAACAGTAATAGGCTACAGATAGGGATCTCCTACTAAGATCTCATACTTGTACAGCTTGAGATGTTGAAAAGGTGAGCCAGAGAAGGAATTCATTATTCCTGCCGTTTTATTTATTTCTTTATTTTAATATCTATTATTTCCCTAAGTAATTACTGCAGACGATCCTTGGACACCAGGCAAGGTTAACTTTTGCCCTGACATACAAAACCGTTCTTAAGCAATTTTTTCAGTTAAAGCTTCACTGATGTTTTCACACCAGGTATTTGTCCTAGGGAGTACAGTGACAGACTGCTTACCAAGACAACAGGAAAATTTCCACTGCAAGCTCTACTCATTGCAAGCGTGGATGTGAGAACCGTGGCCTACAGTGAAGAACCGAACAGCATGGGAAATAATGCATTCCCAGCTGAAAGGGTTGCCTAAAAAGGATGGCTTTTCCCTTTGGTGTGCTAATGTGCTTTGGTGTGCTTTTCCCTTTGGTCGTTGACATTAGCCTCCTTTGCCCCACAGGGAAGAAAAGCAAACAGGAGGATCTACAAAGGACTGCTCTGGAAAGTCTGTGCTTGCCTCTTCTCAGATACTCCAGTCTGTACTATGGAATAATTGTAATTTCTCTGTCACATTTATTACCAGGCTGTTAAACAGCTCTGGTCCACTTCTATGAATGCTTCCAAGGGCCTTAACATCCCTTATGTATTGTGAACAAAAAACTATGAAATAAGCTAAAATTCTGGCCTCTTTTTGACCTAGATTTCATCTCAGTGACTTGTACAAATTTTCCAAGCTTCAAAAACTGCAGAGCTCACAGGACATGAGAGCCTGCTCCAGTCACATACCCTTACGCCTGACTTGTGGGGTCAGCTCTGTTTCATTTCTTTCTCAGAGGCCAAATGCACAGATTCACATCCAGATGTCAGAACTGACGGTACAAATGCCATTTGTGAGGCTGTTTTGCTAGGGAAGGGTTCTTAAAGAGCCACGTAGCAGGGGGTAAAAAAAACCTCAAACCCCAAGCCCATGCCTGTGAAGATCTCCAAACACTAACCCCAGCAGAGCCCCACCTTCCAGCCTGAGGGCTGCCTAGCAAGAATCTGGGAGCAGCACTAATCCGTAATTGCATTTAATTCTACTCTAGAAAAGGTTTGTTGATTTAGCTAGACAGACAGAGCAATGCTCACGTCGTCGTCCCAACTAGATGTGCTTAGAAGCAAAGAAAAACCTCCAAAAGTGTAATTAATGGCAGTTTGATGTCCAAAATACACTGATACAGAAAGCAGAATCTTCTTTCTTTGGTGCAACTGCATCTACAATCTATGAGGGTTGCTCCGAAAGCAAGGCTTCCTATTTTATTTTCTTGGCGGAGGCCAATATAATCATGTTACGATCTGCAGAGGCAGATGTTGGTCATATGGAAGTAGAGACTGAACCTTCTCACAAATACCATTTCATTTTCTTGCCCTGTGACAAATGGCAGCAGAGGGGCAGTCTGAACTGCTCCATGCAGAGACACTAGCATCCAGTGACATTCATCGATGCCTGCTGAACCAAACTGTGTTATTATGCTCTTTGTTGTAGTTTCAATGGAAATAAATAGAAGGCATTACTTCTGGAGTAACCTGCATATATTATATGTGTGGTTATGTGCTTATATGCATTCCTCCATTTACATATATGCATATACGAATTTGCACATCTATGTGTGCATGTATATATGTGTAGATGAGCATTCAAACTTTGGTCATTAAACGTCTTTGATAAAACAAGATTGTCTGATATGATTGCACACACACACACAAAAAAAAGCTGGTAAATTAAACCAGAAAACCAGCATGGAGAAACTGTCATCCTCTTTCTGGAGATACTGCATGAGACAAAGAGGGAAATTACAAAAAAAATCTGCAGGAAAATAACTTCCATCTCTTATTTTTACTCTTGAAATATTGTGGCATATTACCTGCTCTGGAAAAAAGAATGACTACTCATGCAGTTATAATGGATCCCAAGGAGAAAGTGGGCTCATACCCAAGTACAGTTAGCTTGATGCTTTCTGGGATCAGAAACTGTCAGAATGGATTTGAGCAGGTCTCAGGCTTCCACTCCCACTCTTCCTCATGCCTGCATAGTGGTTAATTTGATTCTGAAGTGGGTTACGCATGTATGACATCTATTTTAACACTTGCATGGGGACCACAGAGCCAGAGTTTGTCATTTGAGGGGGTACTGCTAGTATTGCAGCAAAGAATACTAAAGAAAATGTCACTGAAACAAGTAGAATATTAAAAAACATGGTATATCTGGCTGTCAGAGCATAATGACCTCCTTGTAAAATCACCTTGACTTTTTGGTCAATTTGAGGAATGGTTGCAATTTAAAAAGTACTTCCAGGAGTCTCAAAATGAAATTTTCTGAAAAGCATAAATGTAACAAATGAACTTTTTAATAGTCTAGCCTCACTAGAAATGTTGTAGACAGTAGAACTCTACCTCTAAGAAATCAGGTCACTGCCCTAATTAAATCTGACAGACAAAGAGCACAGGTAAAAAGCCTGCATTTAACACAGAACAATTTTGCACCCCTAACACACACACTTGTAGATTGCACTGCATGGAACTAATGTCTCTGAATACCGTTGTTTAATATGTAATCCATATGGTTGAGGTATAGGCATGAGTCTGTTTTTCATAAATGTAGAGCAAGAGTTGTTTTCCTTATACTTACAGACTAACTTGTGGCATTTAGCTCTAATCTCTGCAGTGCCAGGATGGAACTGCAGGAGATGCCAGAGGCACTTTGCTCTCAAGGAGTCACAGCAACTCAGTTGTGCTTCAGGGGAACACTATTTGAGAAATGTGATATTTTCTGTTGTGTGGGGAGGAAAGAAAAACTGAAACAATAACACTTTTTTTTAAACTTTTTTTCTTTTTTTCCCCCCACCCAGCCCATGTTCTATAAAAGCAAGTGTGAGGAGCTGGAGAGGTGGAGAGGAATGCTCTATGGCTAAGAATCTGCTTGGGACCTCAGTTTTAGGTGAGCATTACATGAGTCATCCAAGGGAACACATGAACTCTCCCTCAGTTGTCATGCTGCATGTATCAGTGCTATACAAAGCAAAGCATGCTTTGGTCTAGACTTTGGCTGCAGGAAGAACTGCAGGTTCCCAGTTTAAACAACTGGGGGAACAGAGAGAGATTACTAAAGTCTAGTGTCTATATCCTCAAATTTCTGGTCAACAAACCATGAGGTGTAAAGAGGAGAATGGCTGCAAAAGGCTGCAGCTCCTGGAAGTGAGGTGAGAGTAAAATGAGAAAACTAAAAATTAAAGAAAGAAAAAGAATTGAAAATGTGCTGAGCAACATTCCTTACAGCTACTGTGTGAGTTTGTGGATGACCTCTATTTCACAACTGCGACATCCACTTGAGGGCCATCACTAGTGAAGATTGAGGCAAAAAAATTTATTGAATAATACCTCAATCTTCTCCCTGTCTGTTGTTACTGGATGCTATTTAGAGCTGAGAAATTCCCTTCATTTTTACTATAAAAGGACTGGCACACATATTTCATTAAGGATTTAAAACTGGTTGTAAGAGAAGAAAAGTCTTCAACATCAGTCCTTACTGCGAGCACCTCTGTTCAAATGTCTCAAATTAGATTTTGTTAGGAAAAAAAAAGACACTGGCACACTCATAACCTAGCATACTTTCCACTATAAACTCATTCCTAGTGTAAACTCTGAATGTACAAGCTATAAATAGCACCTTGCCTACAACATAGACTTTAATTGTGTGCCCTAAATTCCGAAACAATTTTTAGACTTAAGCTGATTTCTTTCTTCACAATTTTTCATCACTTCTATCCTTTATTTACTATTTTTTTTTTAACTTCTTAACAAAATTTCATTAGTCTTTAAATATTTTCCAAGCAGGAAATAAAAGATGTGCCTGCAGGGAAAGGCCCTGCATTTTCTTCTCACTGACAAATACAATTTCTTCTTGTACCACAGCATAACCAATGGCAAATCCCAAGAGAAGATCCAGAATTACAGTCCAGTATCATGAACTTACTATTCAGCCTCCAAGCTCACTTTAACATTATTTTCTATTAAGCACATCCACTTTGTCTGTTGATTGTGATTTTATCCAAAGTACTTTTTTTTTTTTTTAGTTTTCTTCAAAGCCTTTCTTTCTCCCAGTGAAAATTTGCAACCATTTTCCAGTGTGTTTTCATTTGCATATTCATGTCCAGCATAAGAGATGTCTTTTTTTGTATTTACTTGTTAAGAAAATGGAGAAAAAAATCAAACTACATGGAATAATCTAGAACATTTAGAATTAGATCCTCTGGATGTTCTAAAAGATACAGAACTACTAAATGGGAAAAAAAAAAACACACAATCAACAACAACAACAAAACAAACTAAAGTAAGCCTTTCTATCTTGTATCAAGGTATTTCAGACTGCTAGTTTTCAACATTTTGCAGATATAAGAAGAGGGCAATAGTATCTGCGTAGGCTGTCCAACAGAAAAAAGGAAAAGTGATCTAACTTTTCTAACGTAGTAAGAGAGTAATGGACACTGTCAAAGACAAATATTGTTTGTTTTTTGCAACTAAGAGCAATAGTTAAACAACATTGCCTATACATATCAATCACTGAAGCCAAGGGTATGAGTTTCACATGTCATTCACAGCTTACTGCAGTGATATGGTAGAAACTGAATAAATGTTTTCAGCAGTGCAAGTTAGCTGAGGCAATATCATGGCTAGAAACTATTTTCTATCAAAGTAGACCCTGATGGCATGTTACTTCTGGTCTCAAGGTAACTCTGAGCAGTGCCTCTGAGCAGTACACAAGATGCAGTCATAGAGCAGGTGCTATAAAGGGAGTATGTCGCCATCTGTATGTATTGAAGTATTTAGAATTCTCTGCACACTAGACAAGTAGAGCTAATAAAAAGCAGTTTTATTTCCCTTTCTTTCAAAACTATCTTCCAGATCGTAATCATAGAACAGCTTAGATTGGAAGGGACCTCAAGGATCATCAATCTTTTTAAGCTTTTACTTTAAAAAATATAAAGATCATTTTTAATTTCCTTTCTAGTTTTACCAGATGACTTAACGCTAGTTGCCATCTCTGTAATGCCATATAGGACATAGAATGAAAAGCAGTGTGTAAGATCTGAACATTTTTAACAGTTGTGAAGAAAGCCTACATAATATGAACTTGAGCTATACAGCTCAGCGATTCCTGCCTGAATCTGCTACACTGTGCATCATATCCACTCACAACAGGGATAGTCCTTAACTTTCCTGAAACCCCAAGGTCACAAATGTCCTCCCAGATTCTAAATCCCTCAATATCATATGTTATATAACCTAAATTCTCTAAAATTCCTGACATTTTCCAGCCCATTAAGTACTATGTTTAAAATCACACAATGTCTTGAGTTGGAAGGAACACTGAAGATCATTGAGCTCTATCCCCCTGCCATGAGCACGGTTGCCACTCACCAAATGAGACTGTGCAGAGCCTCAACCTGGCCTTGAATGCCTCCAGGTATCAACAACCTCTCTAGGAAGCACCTCATCATTTTCTGAGTAAAAAATTTCTTTCTTTTATCTATTCTAAATCTGCCCCCTTTCTGTTTAATGTCATTCCCTTTTTTTCTTATCACTACACTCCCTGACAGAGTCCCTTCTCATCTTTCTTGTAGGCATCCTTTAAGTACTGGAAGACTGCAATGATGCCTCCTTAGAGCCTTCTTTTCTCCAGGCTTAAAAACTTCAACTAATATCCTCATCCTTTCTTTGCAGGAGAGATGCTCTCCAGCCCTCTCATGGTCTTTGTGGCTTGTTCTGGACCCATTTTCCATATCTTTCTTGTTCTGGAGGCCCCAGATGTGATCTTTATCCCAGATGGAGCCTCACGAGGGCAGAGTGAGAGGGATAATCCACCTCCCTTGCCCTGCTGGCCACCCCTCTTTTAATGCAACGCAGGATGTGGTTAGCTTTCTGGGCTGCAAGTACAATTAGCCACTCTTTGAATCTTTAACGTAGAAAAGATCATTCACTCTAATAACTCAGTCCTTCCTTCAGCACTTGGAAGAATAAAACTGTGAGGACAATAGCAATCTGTCACCTAACCTAAGGAACTAAGATTGAATACAAGACATTGATATGACATATGTTTGTGGCCTCAAAATAAATTATTTTACCTGCTTTGAATATGCAATAAGATATAGCTAAAAGTATTCCCATTAAGTTTATGAGTTTATAAATTAATCATTTCAGAATGAATATACTATAAAGGGAGAATGAAGTGAGAATTATTGGTCTCTGAGTCAATGAGCCAGAAGACATTATCACACAATCTTTACTGTAATTATTTACCATTTTTCAGGCAATTGTATTAACCTTTGGAAAAATACACAATGGAAAGTTAAACTGGTATTTGCAACAAAGTATGAGCCAGACGTGCCTTGCCTTCTTTATATGGAACAGTAATCTCATTGCTCAAAGCATTCTGACCAGATTGTTAGTTACCTTCTACTTTATGAACTCTATTCGTTTCTTTGTAATTTATCCTAGGGTGAATAATGGGGGTTCCCTTGTATTGAAAAAGATGCTAAAATATTCACATCTAGCAGTATATAGTTTTAATTGCTGCATGTATTTTACAAATCTAAATTATTTTCTGTACCTATATTCACATTTACATTTCACTTTATATACACATATACATTTACATTTCCTTACTTTCTTGTAGTCTTTAACATGCAGCCGTATCTTCTTTATTTGTAATAGTAGCTATCTGTTGTAGTAGGAAAACTGCAGCCCTAAGCTATATAGGGCTATTCCCTCTTCTAATGAAATTGTTGCTTTGAGCTCAGTGAGTAGGTTGTTATTACTCAGTGTTGCAGAAATGCACGTAAACACCTTGGAAACCAGAAGTTTAGCATAAAGACAATTACATGGTATCATGTGAACAGCAGTCCATGAGCTCTCCCTACACCTTCTCTGATGATCCTTCATTATGGTCACTCCCAAAGTCATTCAAGGTAGCCAGGACTAGATTGGCTTATACAAAGACATACATATATATACCCGTACATTCTGGGATACTATTACAAGAAGAAATACATATGGCATAGCATTATGCCTTGCTCAACTGAACTGGCTGTATGGCCACATTTTAGAGGTGACTCTATACTATCAGATGAACTGATTTTGTTACCTACAGGAATTTATACCATCTCTGTGAAAAAGGTAGGCTTTATCAACACACTTTTACAGACAGAGATATGAAGCACTAAGAAGCTCCCAGCTTATTCAAGGTCAGAAAGAAAATTATATGAGATGAAAATATGTTTCTCAAGCAGCAGTAAAATTTCTCTACAGTAAAAAGTCTTTACTAAGTATTCTTTTCTTCCTTGTCGCACATAATAAATAAGACATAACAACTGTGTCTTCAGATGCTTGAATCTGAAACTGATACTGTGTAACATTCCCCCTGCTAGTACATCAACCAGCTCTCCCTTACACAGCAAGGAGTGAAAATGGCAATAAGCACTCCCTCCAAATCCTCTGTGGATTTGTGGAAATTCTCAGTCTCAGTGGCAGGGAGATAAAAATATTAAGATGCCAGTCTTCAGATTTTCAGTAAAGTTACATGACTTGTAATCCTGCAGCAGGAAAATGACTGATTGTATCAGAAAAATATAGCAAGCACAAATTTATCCCAAATGGTCTGCTTTGTGCATGTGAACTTTTGGCTAGCCTATGCTCTTATTTCAATGCAGAGGAAGAAAGTAAGTCAGAATCATAGACAAATCTGCTGGCTTATTCTTCACTATCCATGCAATACATTACTTGGAATACATTTGAAGTCGTTTTGAGATTAAAGATAACACTTCAAAAGGCTCTTCTAGCACTGAATCAACCATGAAGTACTCATTGCTTCCTGAGTCAATCTAGAGATGCTGATCAGTTCAGTGCTGGAGAATTGCATTAAAGGTCAAAACCAAGAGCAATTAAGGGCTGCATGACAGGAAATAGAAGTGCCAACTGAGAAACATAATGCAAATGAGCTTCACACTTTCTGTATGTTGTCTTTCTTTGCTTCCTTCTCTAGATTCAGCTAAACACAGATTAAACAGTTGTTCAACACTTGACAGCATTAGTTACCATGCACAGCAGGGAGAGCTTCTTCCTTACACACCTCTACTCATACTTGAAGTAAAGCAATATTGTACCTTTTTCCCCCTCTTTCTTTGCCTTTACTTTTATCCTGCTTCCTCTTTCCTTGAATGACACCTGAAAATGCACCACTGTGTAGCATCTTCTCTTTCTTTATTCTTGTGCTTTTTGTATATCCAAACAGCCAAGAGAGAACCCATAGTTCACTTTAAGTGAAGTCAGTAATTATCAAGTTAAAAATAGCTAAGATTTGTACCATGTGTATAGAAAATACACAAACAATGAGTGTAAGAGCATGAATCACAGAATCACAGAATACCTGAGGCCTCTGGAGACTGTCCAGTCCAGTCCCCCATTTGGTCTCTTCCAGGATGGAGACCCTACAACCTCAATGGACAACCTGCTCCAGTCTTCAGTCACCCTCAAAGTTTTTCTTACACTGAATCAGAATTTCTTTGTATGTCAGTATGGGTCCATTTCCTCTGAGACAAGAATGCCACTATCAGCCTCATTAAGCCTAGTGATACAAAGAATTCTTTGACCAAACTGTGTGGTTAGGGTTCTACTAATTCACTTCAAGAGTTGATATTCAAGCTTTGTATTGCAAACACAGAAGTCAAAGAGGTTTTTCTTAGTGTAAATCAAGACTCTTATTTAATACAATGATTTCAAAGCTGATGACCTAATAAAACAAACCTGCAAAATATTATAGGAATTACCAGAATTTGCTTTCTGCTTTCTAGGGCATGTGCCGTGTTTAAGCTTCCATGACAGAGAAATGAACAAAATCTCCCTTGAGGTAAAACCACATACATTTTCTTAGTGCTAAATTGTCCTTACTAAAGTCTGGGAGGAGCTTATAAGTCTCTGTAAAGAACCTTCAAGACATCATTTCTTCATAAAAAGAATATGAGCATCCTAAAACTATTAGAATAGAGATGCAGCTTTGAATAACAGACTATTCTATTTGTCCTGATGTTCAAATTTACTGTACATTGAATAACTGAATTTGCCAAACTTGAACTATAAAATAGGAAATTTCTTGATTCTGCTTTTCCTCTAGAGAACAAAGACTATATATTTATAAACTTATCTGAAGCAGACACAATGGGATTGACTCCACTACCAAAACAGCCATTGCCACAGGTGGCATGTGTGTGGGCTTTGAAGACAGAAAACCAAAATTTATTGAACTAAGCTTATTATCCTGAATTTCCAATGGCTTTGGATCATTGGTTTATTCAATCTCAAAATGAGAAATATGTTACATTGTCTGTTTAGTGTCAAAGGAATTAAAGGTGGTGTGCTTCCATACTGGAGATCCTCATCTCCCTCTCTTCAGATACATTTATTAGGGTGAGTTCTTGTCCTCCTGTATGTGGGCCCCATTATTACACCACATCTGTAAGATCTGATTTTACTTTAATGTGATACTCTCTTGGCTGTTGGCATTAATATTAAATATATATATATATATATATAAATGACTATCATTATCCACAGAAGGAAGGTTGTTTCCTGAGACTATTTTATACATTGCAAGTCACAGAAATATAGATCTGCTCAAACTCATACTCAACTGGAAATAAAAAGTCATATAACATAATGTCAAGAAAAGGCCAGAGTCCAAACAAACAATTGTGGTAATTCAGTAATGGTGCATTCCTCAAATAAAATAATAGATTTTACATCTATCACCAGATGCACCAAAAATTAAGTAAGTCACTTCTGCCACACGACTTGAGAGGATCTAAGTCTCCAGCCCCAGAAATAAATGCTTGTGCATTAACAGTTTTTTTCTATAAATGAGGTATCTGATAGGCCTATCTGATAGGCTATCAGAAACTATTATTTCTTGATAAGGTTCTGTTCAATTCACATTTTTTGCATATTTTGTTCCATTCTTCTTGAAATACAGTAAATCTAAAGTTTCTATCAATCTGATATTCAAAGTAAATTAATGGAATACTGTGATGCACAATAGCGAGAATGTCTTTTTTGACTTCACCGTTGAGGTTTTTCTGTTCTTTATTTTAAGTTGTGCTACCTAAACTATCATTTTGTTTATTATTTTCTTTGGTTGGTTTATACAGCTCTGAAGATGCAGCAACTGACACTGGGAACAAGCTCAAATGGGACCTTATGCTTTATTCAGTCTACCACATTGTTATCTTCCTGCCTGAGTTCACCACATGGTGTTTATTGAAAAGGGGTTTTTTAAATTTTTCTTCCCTCCAATTAGGCAAAACCATTCAAAGCATAGCTTCCAAAATACAGTAAGCTCTCCCAGTTTTATGTTCTCTAACAATTTCAGTGTATTTTATATTCTATTATCCAGGTAACTAATGAAAATACCAAAGACTACCAAAACTGAGTAACCCTGGCAAAATCCTATTGGGTAAGTGCTTCTGTTTTTATACTGAGCTATTGATTTTCTAACTGGTTTTGAAAACATGCCACACAAATTTCATCAAGACAGTACCTTCCTGGCTTTATTTATGAAAATGTCACACTTCCTACTAACATTCTCCCATCCTACTAGGGAATGCCGTAATGGATTTGAAAGATTTTCTTGTTGTCTGTTTTGATTAGAGTGGAATGTACATTAAAACACAGATGAAGTCAGATACAGAGCTTGCTTTTGAAAATTTAATAGTTGCATGCTTGTCTTAGCTGCTCATGAGGTAAAGAGAAAGAAATGCCTGGAAACTAGATGCAACAACCCATTGCCTGAAAGACCAGACAGTGACATTAAAGAGAACCTTATGAGGCACATCAACAAATGTTTCATTACAATTTTGATTTACTCTGAGAAATTCTTGATGAAAAATTACATATTTTTTCCTGCTTGATTTCCCAGGATGTATCACTGCTTATTTAAATGCACTGTTCCTTTTGCTGCCATACATATATTCAGCTTCTACCTGTTCTTCCTTGTTGCTTTTCTTTTTCTTTTTCTTTCTTTCTTTCTTTCTTTTTTTTTTTTTTTTTTTTTTTTTTTTTTCCCAGTATTTCATAAGATCAGCATAACACACATCTGGAGTGCAAGTCTTTATTCTGATTTACAGGCTCAGAGCACCTGTATTGAAAGACTCATAGCCTCTGCAGCATGAAGTGTTTCAGTCTCCTACTACATGCTCAGTAATGTGACATTACCCCAAACCAGCAGTCATGCAAACATGCCGTGGTAGGCACCATTTACCAAGTGAATGACTCTGAATATTAAGCTTCCTGCCCTGGCATTCAGAGGTACTGGCAGTCTTTAAAAAAAAAGCTAGTTAATCTACCGATGTCTCTTTTTTTTTTTTTTCTTTTTCTTTTTCTTTTTTTTTCATTTGCAACTACTTCTGAGAAAATAGATTTTCAGACAGATTACAATGACTTATCAAATGTCTTATTCAATATTTAAAGCCACTTAAGCTGTAGTTACATTTATCAATATTAACAGCTTAATTACCATCCTCTTTAATTACTGTTTTACATGGGCAAAATCTGGAAAATATTTGATCAACATCTTTACTGTGTCCTATCAGTCCTTGACTTGCAAGAGATGAACATGTAGTCTCCAAAAGACATCAGAATGATGTCACATGATACACATGACCAAACATACCACTACATGCACAGCCAAACACACTGTCACTTCGTGAATATAATTTTTATTTCAGTAGTCATGTACACTGAAAATATGCTCAAGTAAGAAAAAACAATCAACAAATGCATACAACAACATCTTAACAGCAACAACAGCCTGCCTGTCTGACTTGCTCTCACTTGCTGATTCTTACTTTGTACACCTATTTGGAACAGCACAGTTATTAAAGAAACAAGTTACAGTCGTTTGGCAAAATGTAGCATTTTGTTTCAGATGTTTGAAAATCCTGAGTTACAAAAGGTATGAACATTAATTACATAGGGTTGTTTTGTTTTTTTTTTTCCACAAAATAAAAAACATGGAGCTTAATTACTGCATGAGCAGCATTTGAGCATGTGGGAGTAAATTAGCTCAGGCAATAAGCAGGGCATGGCAGAAGGTGGCAGCACCATTAAAACCTGCCAAAGTTGCAGCAGATACTATCACTGCTGTTTCAGAAGTACTGGACCTACTGTAACATGGCTTTTTTTGATATTATTCTTATAAATCTCTTGTTTGGGACACATATGATAATTATTCTTCAACTAGTAGAAAGTAGGAAATGTTGCAATGAGCTTTCCTCATTTTAGCCAGTATTTTTGCATATATTAATATTATACACACACATATATAGCATAATTTTTAAGTACTAAGAGTTGGGTTTTTCATTTGTTTTATAATGTGTTTATAGAACAAAACAACCAACACATAGACATTTTGGGGTGTGGCACATTTTTTTTTTAAATATTAGTAAATAGATGAACAGTCACTAAGTTCCTACTGTAAGTTTTGAGAAGATTTTTCTTTTTTTGTCAATGACAAGTTTTGTCCAACATTGAACTTGCAGCTCTTTGACACAGAGATTTCACAGGTGCAGGCCTTGATTCCTCCATTCCCTGTAAATATATACTATTTTACTTAAAAGGACACTTTACCGACATCAACTAAGTACTTAAGTTTATAATAAACACATTTGCAGGTTAGGAGTTTTGTGCATTGCCTTTTTACTGCCATTTGGAAATTATGGACACCATTCTGCAAAAAAAGATGAATAGTTTTATTCCCTGAGCCCTATCTGAGTTTCCATTGATTTGTATGAATTACTGATGTATGTAAAGATTCTTATATATTGTTCTGCTGGATCAGAATCTAACAGCACAGAGCCTTGCATGTAAGATCTTCTAAAACAGAAACGCCAAGCACTGACTGCCACTTACTAAAAGAACAATGAATCATCAGTATTGAAATAACTGAGGATAGTAGCCTGTATGTAAAGAACTACAAATGACCATTGACCTGCCATTGTAGGGAAAAAATACTAAAAAAAATACTAAAAATAAAGAAATGGTATTTGCATGAGATGACAGTTTACCTCTCAGCATAATGCACAAATATTTACTGATACAATGCAGATGACATGGCATCCAGACAACATTTGTTTTCTACTACCTAGATTTCTTCCAAACACACTTCTAATCTAACCTGTCTCAATTGCCTGTATGTTCTTTGTAAGCTGTATGCATTTGAAGTAATTAGGGAATATTATTAACGGAAAACTGTCTCAAGACAGCGGCCTTCTGCTGCTAGACAAATGCCACGATGACATTTTTTGAAGCAGGAGGCATATATCCAGTCACATTCTTCTGGTCATTTCTATAATGCCAGACAATTAATGATGTTTATCCTACCACAGCATAGCATCTGATGTGCTCTGCTCTAGGAAATGTCTTAGACTATGCGTGATGACGACTCTAGCGGAAAATTTTGTTCTGGGAGAGATTTCTGCCTTGCAATGCTCCCTTCACTACTCTCTGGGTTTGGCTCCCAGAGAGTGATTCACAGTACCAGGCTAGGCAAAGTTAAAAGAAATGGTAGCTACCCTATGAAGCATGGCATCAAATCAATTAGACTATATGTTGCTGTGATATTTTACTTTCCAAGGCTTTCATTTGTAGACCGCCTAATTAATGGAAAGGTGGAGTTCCTTTTTGCTTTTGCCATTAACTCATGCATCATACTAACAACCTCCTACAGCATTATTTCATGTAATTCTTTATAAATGTTTTCAGAGTAGTCAGTGGAGTCTTTATACAGATTACTGCTCTGAGATTTCTTAATGCATCTTTTAAATGTTTGTTTTCAGAGCCATTGATCATTTTCAGGATTTCCACTCTGTTGTACTAATTGAAAGAAAACAACAACTGAAAAAAAAGCATTCTCAAAGCTAAGTAGATGAGAAGGACATGAAAACTGTTTGTTCTGCTAAGTGTGGACTTGCTATTTGATTTACTGATCGGACAGTGATGAAAATCAGGAAGGAGTGAAGCACAGGGAGCTACATTTTGCCAATTATTTTAATACGTCTTTGCCACAGCAGCCATTGTGGCACTTACTTGAATAATGTAAGATGAGAACAATAGATGTTTCACTGCTTTTAGGTGCCTGAGAGATGACTGTAGTAGGAGCTTTGATGGTGGTGATATCACATAAGCTGGTCACATTACATAAACAGTTTCAAAGTAATCCAGATTGATGTATGTGTGCTTAAAATCTTGTCATTTCATCGGATTCTTTAGAGTTATGATTATTATTATATTATTGACAGCACCTGAACATCTACTACAGAATAAACAGTGCAATGGACCAACGGGCAATTTTTTTTTTCTCTTTACTATTCCAAGAGTTAAGTGTGTGTGAGGTCCAAAGAAGGTGGAGATAAATGACATGCACAGGAAAAGAAGATGGAGAGGGGTTTTGACCTTTCATTGAGCATCAGAAGTAAACTGACATTTTCTTTGTCCATGCCTATCATTGACAACACACTCAAAAACAAAACAAGAGGAAGCTTAACAACAGCACATCCCACATGATAATGGAGTTTTGGAAGGAGTTTTGAAATCCTTACTGCCAAACACAGATTATTCTGCCACAATATTTACAACATTTGTGCAAAATTCTCTTTGCTTTCTCCAATGACAGCTGGGTATGTCAAACTGTAAATTTTTAGATATTTAATAGTGAATGATTTAAAAACTCTTCATAAACAGATACCAGTGACAAATTACATCAAATAAACCCCAAACTGAATTTTAGCAGATGTAACAGGCATTTAGAAAGAAACTATTGAAAATGTGTTTTTCTTTATTTTTCTTTCCTTAAGTTAGCCGACAGCTTTTCATGGTAAAACTGAATAAAACTAACCGCTTAGAATTAAATTGCACCTGGATTAGTTACAGATGTTCAGGATTAGTATACATATATATGTGGAAAAACTATTCTCAGTATCCACTAGGTGGCACACAGTGACCGCCTTAAGGTCACCTTATCTCCACAAAACCTCCCATTCATACAGCAGATAAAGAACTGCATTATTAATTTATACCACTGCATCCACTCTACACCTAATATTTGTTTAGCCAGCTGTTTCCTCTAATCCTCCTTAAACGCTATTGATTGAAATCCTGAGTATATTCAGACTTTTTTCCCCAAAGAACATTTTGTAACCTACAAATTACAAGCTACCTTTTCAAGCCCAGTACTGTATCCTACAGTTACTAACAGTGGAGACAGAATGTCTAATACTTCCTCACAAGCAACAGAAGCAGCTTGTAATATGAAAATGATTTTTTTCCCCCCCTCAACTGTACATTTCATTTTTAGGGAGTTTTAAGTAATGAAATACACTGTCAGGTTCACAATGAAATGTAGAAATGCAAAGTATTTTAAATTCCAAGGGCAGTTTAACCACTGCTTCAGTGCAACAGCAAATGAAAAGCAAATGAAAATGAAATTATTAATTTCAATACTCACTCTTTAATCCTTGCACAAAATTGGAAAACTTTCAGTACATTTAAATGTAAGTAATTACAAAGTCACCCTTCCCTTGAAGACCTCAATCACTTTTTAAGCTTGGTCAATATTGTTTCCTGACTTTTACTGAGGGGCTGGGAGGTTAAGTGACTTGATTAACTAAATATTGATACCAGCTCTTCTGGCTCCATACTGTGACCAACAGTGAACAACAATATTTCATTTGCTCACATTTCAGCATAAAATCAGAGAGACTGACGAGTTCTCAGTGCAGCAGAAAATGCTTTTCTTGCCCTATCACAAATTGTAAAAACAAAGGTGCACTGCAGCATGACAGAGAGTCACTACCCTTTTCTAAAGCCTCTCTCCCAGAACCCCAAACCTTTGCACTACCATAATTACTCTTCCTGTTTTTTAGAAGTTGCTAGCTGTTTTAGCCTTACTAACTGAAATGAGAGGAAAATGAGACTGAAAATGAGAGGAAACCGAACATTAGCTTCATAAGGAAAGTGTGCTTTACTGTGAATTACATTGGCAGTCAGGTCTCTGAATAGGACACTGCTATAGATAACACTTCTTCATAATGACATGGACTTTTTTTCTCTTTCTCATTAGAATGTTCTTGAAGGTTATTAGGAAAACTGGCCTTCTGGCATGTCTTCAGTGCAGACCGGGAATGTCTTGATTATTACCTTGACAGATTTATTATTCAACTCAGAAAAGCTGCTCTTTAACAAACAATTTTTCTCTTTTTGCTTTAACTGCTGTGTTTAAAACATCACAAATTAACCTTTTTTTTCCTTTCTGCTTTTATTTCTTCTTTCAAATTTCTCTTTTGTGCTTGTTACTAACTTTAATACAGGTAAGTACACACAGGTTAGATTCTCAACACATTCAGAGCAATTCCACTTAGCTGTTCTCTACAGGAGTTGAAGGTCTGCCACCAGTAGATATGAAAAATGAAGGAAGCATGAGCTGTCTGTGTAGCAAAAGGATTTGGCATTCTGTGTGATGCTCATTGGTGCGAAAACAGTAACTCCTGGTTCTCTCTGGAGAAGGAACTGGTAATAATTTTCCTGTTTATGATGCATTTCTCTACATTCTATAAATGCTCAATCTTCAAAAAGTGTTTACTGAGAGGGTATGTATTGGTTACACAGACTTCTTGCACCTATGCCTTCACTGTCATGTTTCTTAACATTTTCCTAAAAAAACCCAATAGGTTTCTTTCTGTATTTAAACACTAAAATAGTCTTGCTAATCATTAATACAAACTCATTATTGTCAGTAATTCATAGGATTCTCCTGCACATGGCCAATTTTCCAGAGCCTCCTGCAGGAGTTATATCAATTTATGACATCACATAACATATAGGGAAATATATTCTGACCTGAAAGATCACTAAAACACTAATTAATCTCCCTTTCTAATGATAACAATAGATCTCCTTAATTTAAACCCATAAATGCATTCCATCTAAACTTGCCATACAAGCTGTCATGCTATGAAAAACATTTTGATTGAGACCTTTACAGGTATTTGACCAAGAAGCAAACAAACAGGCAGTAAGATGATAAAGTTATTATAGTGATTGACCAGCTAACTTGTAGATAGCTACACATTCATAATGCTCTGCCATCCAATCCAGATGAATGAGTCAAGATACAGAAACCCATGCCAAATGTTGCTCAGACTTTCTTTGATAATAAATAAATAAATAAATAAATAAATAAATAAATACAACTTCAGCATGTAATTTATCACACTTATCAAAATCTTTCTCCTTCCAAATGGAAGGTCTGCACTTTACACAAATCCACTTCCAGCCCTTGAGATTCTTGTTCAGTTCAGCGTCCTTCTGTTCCTGCATCCTAAAAACTTCTAAAAGCATCTAACAGGGAGGAGAAATTCTACAAGAAAGACAAATCTCTGTGAAATGTATAATCCCACAGGAGGAAGCTGTAGAGCAGAAGTATACAACTTTTGTATTTCAGACTGAATCTGCAGTTGCAATATGATCTCTCCTTTGGTAACACAGAGCACTTAAACACACCGAACTTAGTCAGTTTCAATTCGTCTTTCACCCTCTCCCCCCCTTAGCTGCCAAACTAGATTGCTTGAAAGTCCTTTCAGTGCAGCCCTGCAGCTGATGCTATAGTTGCTTACTGCGTCCCCATCTGACTCAAAGCAATAAAGGAGCAAAAACCTTTCCCCAAAGTTTGATTATTTCTTTACCTTGTGTGGAGCTCCCGAATCAAGATGCTCTCAGAACTCTCCAACAGTTTCAAGCAGGACAGCGAAGTGCAGAGGAAGTTTATGGTGCTCACCTTAAGTTGGCGTGTGCGTGTGTGTGCCTATGTC